>NC_080021.1:47428728-47763728 GCF_030020395.1 Manis pentadactyla
GCCACTGCATTAAAACAGTTTTGTTGAAGCATTTTAATATCTAGTCATCCACCCAGCAAAGTGCAGGAGCATTTCATGTATGTTGTGTAAGAACCCTGAACAGGGTAATAAAGATTCTCGCTGCTTTGAGAAGGTATAACTCGACCCAGCTTCTGCTTGGTACTGCTGAAACCTACCTGAGCTTGAGAAGCTACACGGAGAAAGTGCTGACCTGGGCAGGAGATCTGTTCTACCAAGGTGCCTTCCTCTGCTCTTCTGCAAGCCAGGTACTCAGTTTCATGTGGCATAGCTGCAGGGCCAGCTTCACAGGTGCCATCTGACCAGTCCCCCAGGACCCCACACTGAGAAGGACTCTGGGTGTAGTTTAGTGCTCTGCTATTGAAATTCTTAATGATTTTTTAACAAGTGTCCTACATGTTCATTTTGCACAGGGAGCTGCAAATTATACAGCTGGTCCAGCTCACCTGGAGAAAGGGAGTCTGCCTTCTGGCACTTGGGGGGTTCTTCAGCACGGTTACTCACTGAGCCTGCCCCCAGCATGGTAAATGCATTGGTACTTCTGTTGATCACTTTAGATACCTTTTTGTTGTAAAATCTGAAGTGACTTGAGGATGTCATCCTGTAACAATGAGAAGTAAAGAATTAGAGTGGGAGAAAACTGTGTGCTATGTAGCACACACACCCATTAATGCTGGATGCGAGGCTGTCACCTTGCTTTTTTGGGGTCCCGCTTCAGGGCTAGCGTGAGCAGCTGTACATCTCCTGCTCTGCACAAGACTTTGTAGATGCATTCAAGGGACAAAGTGGAGCTTAACTAAACCCCTCGTTGCCCCTGCTAAGCCATCTGCCCTGGCAAATGCATTTACAGTTTACACAAAGGTGCTGCATAGGTCGCTGAGGGTCTGCCCAGCTCTCTCACTTTTGAAAATGGGAACAATGTTGGCTGGCTACAAACACTGAGGTACCAGATGAATAATCTGGTACAGGAGTCACTCAATACCTGTTAACACCTTTTCCAAAAAACAGTGTTTACACTCAGAATTTTAAAAAGACAGCCAAAATGTTTGCTGAAACTTAAAGTCATACTATGTTCTAATTTGAATTGACTAGTTAAGCATACATGCATCTGTTTATACCTATTTACCCATGAACAACACACACACACCTTAAGTAATAATGAGGCTGAAGCGCCTTCTGGTGCTAAATTGCAATTTCTCTTGACTGACAAACTCATGAGAACCATGTGATGGTTGTTACCTTTTGTGCTGTCCTTGTTCTGCCTCGGCTTCTAGACTTGTCACTGACACAAGTGTGCATCAGACGGTCATTTCTCTTGTACAGCTTCTACGATAATTTCACTGAATTGTCAGTTCTCTCATCTGTATTTCTCCAAAGTCCAGTTTTTAAATAGTTTTCATTCAATGTGGTATTTTGGTCAAAGCATGAACTCTTAAGAGCAGGCAGTCCTGGGTTTGAGTTTCAGCTTTTACGAGTTTCCCAGGACTGCCATAGCAACTGCCACAACCTAAGTGGCTTACAACAGTCAGAATGTATTCCCTCCCAGTTCTGGAGGTCAGTAATCCAAAACCAAGGTGTCGACAGACTTGGCTCCCTCTGGAGGCTCTGGGGGACAATCCACCCCATGCCACTCCTGGCTTCTGGGGGTAGCCTCTCCTAGCTGTCCATCCTTGGCCTTCCTGGGCTTGTTGATATATCACTCCAACTTCCACCTTCTTCTTCACATCACCTTCTCCTCTGTGTCTCTGGCTCAAATCTCCTGCCTTTCTTTGATAAGGACACCTGTCATTGGATTGAGGACTCCTAAAGGCAGGATAATGTCATCTTCAGATGTTGAACAGTTATATCAGCAAAGACCCTTTTTCCAGATGAAGTCATGGTCACAGGTTCTTGAGATAAGGACATGGACCTGTCTTTGTGGGGCCACCATTCAATGCACTAAGCTGCATGTAGCCTTGAGGAGTCACTCGGTGCAGGTCGGTATCACCATCCATAGAGACTAAGATGCCTATTGTAGAGCTGTTATGAGGATTAGAACACTTGGGGAACATGCACGATGCCAATGCCTACCAAGTAACAGATCCTAAGAGAATGGGAGGTGCAATTATTATGTAGTTTTGGCTCTTTTTTTCTCTGTCAACTGTCAGGTTCACCACTACTATTAATGCAATGAACAGGCATGGTGTTCTGTGATGTGTGCTCTGCCCTGTTGGCAGCTTTGGTGGCCTGCTGATGCCTAAGGATGACATCATCCCCCCACCCCCACCCATGAACAGGGCAGAGTTTTATAGATCACATTGACTCCAGGTAGGAAAAGGACAATTTTGAGGCTGAGAGCTACTTTACAATGTATATCTCCAATACCATGGAAATCCCTGTTTATGGTCGCTCACTGTGTACTACTGACACACAGCTCTCCTACCTGGCCCCACTACAACACCCTGTGAGGCCAGGGGGTGAACTATTAAGGAGACTTTCAGCAATACATAGCAAGCGTTTATTCAACAAATGCCTGTTTGGTGAAAGAAGAGATGTAAAAGAAGTTGTTTTGGACAGCAAGAAGGTAATCATAATAAGGAAGTCTAACATTCAATTTCTACCAACTTAAACAATAAAGGGTATTTATTGCCTAGTGTACCTGGGAGATATGGAAGTCGGGTGAACCTCAGGGCCAAATGAGTCAGCAATTCAAAAATACATGAAGGACCTGAGTTCTTTCATTTTATCATCTGCCCTGTCTTCCCTATGTCAGCATCACGTGGAGGTAACCTTGCTCTGTGGATGGAGGATGAGTGGCTGTAATTTTCTGTAAAGCACTAGAGGCTGTATGCCTGCAATTTACATCATCAAAACGGGGTGGAGGAGCCTGAGAGGGAAGTCCTAGCTGCTCTCTGAAATGAGTGACAAAGCACATGAGATGCTCTGCTCACGTCTAAGCCACTGTAACTAGATTTCATAACCTTCCCTGAACCAGTCCTGTTCACCCTTTTTCGTATTCAGTGTGACTTGGGCCTGAGTTACCTACACTGTTCCTCTGTGACCCAGGAAGGATGGCAGCTGTGCAGCTGATGGTGTGAGCACTGCTAGCACTGCTTTGATGTTTTTGTGTCTGATGTTAAAGTCATCCTAGAGGTAAGTGCGTCTCCAGTAGTATTCAGCAACTCTGTTAGGTCTTGGATTTAACCAAGGTTGGAACTTCATCTGGTGGGAAAAGGAGAGAGAGTCAAGGGAGTTAGCAATGTTTCCAAGGAGATGAGTTTAAGATGAACCATGGACTCTTAGCTGAGTAAGGAAAAAGGTGGTAATACAACAGACTGAGGACAGTGATGAGATAGATAGTTATTTTTATGAATTGAAAGTCTCAGTCAAGTCAAGGAAATGTTCAAGAGTGAGTGGACTCAAAGGATACATGCCAGTGGAGATTTCCATGTTGGTGTGACTCTTCATGATGACCAGGTCTGGTGGCCATGAGAGGGTGCTGGAGAAGATGCCTGGCTGTGAGCAGGTCTTGCAGTGGGTGGCTTGTGTGCTGGCCGATCATCTCCACTGGGGCTCTTGGTACTTGCAGAACAATAAAATGGCAAGTGGGTGGAGGGGCAGTTTAATCTGAAGCACAAGAAGCTGAGAGGTTCTCCTCTCTCCCTTAGACCCCAATGGTGAGTTGTACAGCAGCAGATAACCTTGAGATATCTATTTATGTCTGCTTCCCCAGGGGGGTAGCCAACAAGAACTAGTGGTTTTGCCTGAGACCAGCTGGAACATAGCATAACTTAAATGGTTAGGTCATAGTGTTTTAAAAGTTCCAGAGTGTAATTTTTTTCTTCCTGCGTGCTGATGGTTGATGGATGACTGATTAGAGAGTTAAAAATAAAGAGATAAATATGATTGACAACTCACAAATACCAGGGATTGTCGGAAGCACTGAAATCTCCTTGGTGGATTTTGCATATTTTATTTCTGGTGGAGAAAGGAGTTGGGGAGAGAGGAGAAGAGAGATACAAAGACAGAGACAGAGACAGAGGCAGAGGGAGACACCCAGAGAAAACGAAGACAACATTTCCATCTGGGGTTTGTGCTTTTCTGAGTGCCGGCTCATTTTGATAGATTATTAGAAAACTCATATTTGCTCATAAATGTGAAAAAATAGCAAATGTAAAATTTGCAAATTTATTCCTAAATGTAGTTAAATTCATAAATATTTAGACATTTGCTGTAAAGCTTCTAATTTATAACCTTTACATGAATCTATAATTTGGTATAAAAGCTTCTAAATGCAGTAGTAATGTCACAAATGTCTATAAATATTCACATCTCATTTACAAATGTTCTACAAACCATGAGATGAAGAAATTGTGAATGCAAACCATTTTTCAGGTGGATTTCTGCCTAGGTGAGTCAGGACAATGAACAATGAAAACCTTCAAGAGATAATTTTGAGACCATGATTTCAGTCTACTGCCTGCATAATCTAAAACTTCTTTATTAAGCATAATAGAAAAATTATAGGTGCAACTAAAAATGAATGAACAGATTGAAATAAAAATATTGAAAACCAAGATCTAAGAAAAGTTGGAATAAGATTTCTAAAGACACCAGACAATACCAGGTAGAATAGTGAGTCCTTGAATGAATTTTTCTGAGGCTCAGTGTTTTCATCTGTAGAATGTTAATAATACATTCTTCATAAAGTTTTTTAAAATAAGATTATGCGAATCAGACACTTAACTCAAAAGTGCTTAGGAAATCAGAAACAAAAATTCGGTGGCTGACATCCCAGAAAACTTCAAACCTGTCTAGATGTAGGGGCTGGAATCGGGACTCAGCCTCTTCTCCCCAGCCCCACATCCACCACACACACCACGCATGTGCGTGCATGAATGCTCTCACTCTCGCCCTTCTTGCTGTCATGCTTTCTCTCCCCTACACACAGTGAGCCCCACAGAAAGACAGTTTCTTTTGTACAATTATTTTACTGAAGACGCCCCCTGACAAATTATCAGGAGGTTGTCTTGGAACATTTGTCTGCCCCTGACCTTTCACTATGACCAGAGGAATGGAATACCAACTGACCTTGGGGGGCTCCCATTCTCAACCATTAAGCCCAGGAAACTTGGGGTCACAAAAATAGAGAGCGGAAAGCACTGGGTGGAGAATGGGTGCCGTCACCAGAGGAACACAGGGATGGAGGCTGAACACGCAAAAGCCAGAGATGCTCTTTACCGCAAGGTCAGCGGGTGAAATGAAGCAATATATGAAAGGCCTTAGCCTGATGTTTGGTGCACAATAATTCCTCAGTTATTTCTACCATTAGCCACTATTTGCTTGTTACTGCAGTTCCCACTGGAGAGAGAAAAGGAAAAGGATTAAAGTAGGGGACAGAGAAGTCTAGAACAAATGTCCCCACTCAAACCTGTCCTGAGAGTCTCAGGACACCAGGTGGTCCTTTGATTCCATTAACAGTGCCCACTGTGGTCGTGCAAGGCCTGTTCTATCAACACAGACCCATGGGACTCCTCCTGTGTCCTCGGTGTCAGGAAATTGGGGGGAAATTTTCATCAGTGTGTTGGGAATTATTATAATAATAATAATAAACAACCATAGAGCGAAGGCTTTGTCCCTAATGGTTTGGCTCTATCTATCTATTCTAAATACCCTTTTATGGAATCAAGTTCCTTATTTCCTGGGTTTGGTGATGCTGTCACTGCTCTGTGGTAGGAATTTTGACGCTTCATGAGGTCAACTGCAGAAACTTAGGGAAATATTCCTATATCCTCTGCAAAATGTCCTCAGCTGGGATGCTAGATCATTCCACCAAACTTTTTTGTATTCATTCACTTTTCCTTTAATGCTCTTTAATTATATGTACCATTCATTTTTTTAATTGGAAAACTAGCACCATAATTGCTTCCACTTTTTTCCAAAAGTTTTTTTTTCAACTTCAAGGAGATTCTTTACTGTCAATAAACCAGAATTTGGTGAAGAATCTTTGCCTATCAAAGGCATGTTCTCCATCTAATCGTCTTCTAAATATTCCTGCTTTGTCTTTAGTGTTCCATACTGAATATCTATAATCTTTTTAGTCTGTTCCCTTAGGAAAGCCTTTAGCTATTTAATCATTTGCCTCCCCTGAATTGTCCCTGCTGCTCGTTTGTTTTTACTAAGGTGTGGTGAGCAGAGTATATGCATGTACACATATTCCTATTATTAATGGAGTTATTTGCCAGAAGTCGTGCCAAGGATTTACCTGTTGACCTTCAACCACAAAAATCTTCAATTTCTTTAACTCAACTGCTATTTCTAATCTTCTTGCTTTCGCTTTTTGAATATAAATATATCCCCTTCTTAGTGTTCTCACTACAGCTTTGGAAAATAGGGTTACAGCTGGTGTCTATCATATAGGGTTGTGTGGAGAAAATCTTGTACAGAACATAGAAAATGTTGAATAGTTTTCTGGTACATGAAAAGCCCTTGATAAACATTCACAAACATTATAATTTTGGTCTTTATTATCATAATAGCTCAGCTGAAGTTTGAGAACCCTCTTATGAAATCAACGTCTGGCCTTTTACTTGAATGATTCTCTTTTATATTATAATCTTAAATATTAGAATATTTCAATGTGTGAAGCTTCTGCAGATGAAAGTAGTAAGGAGGGTTTTGCAGACATTGACTTGGCTGAAAAAGTGGTACATATAAAAGTAAGGAGTTGGACTTTACCAATCTCAAAGAACAGAAATATGGAAGTAACTAGCTAAAGGTCAGTTGAAAAGCTGGCATAGACTACAAAATATTTTCTTGCCTTCAGGTTTTTCAGTCTTTTCCATAAATATAAAAATTGTCCTTTAGTCATGGTATAGTGTTTCTTGGAATCCTTATTTTAATTCTGTAGCATTTATATTCCAGGAGTAACAGCAAATCTGCTGATTACTTATGAAAGCAGGGGGAAAAAAACATTTGCAATTACAGTCAAAATTAAAGTTATTTTCTAATCTTCTCATCCTTTTTAAGGAATGAGAAACTTTAAATATGGTCAACGTAGCACATTTTAAGTGTCAAACTTACTGAATTTTTCTATGCCAATTGAATAATAATCTCCTGTAAAAACAGTGAGCTTTCTACAGAATTTTTATCATTTGACCTGTTTAATATAAGTTGAAAAATTCCTCTTGTGTAAGTACCATTGCATAATGCTGTATGCTGAGCTATTAAGATATATTTAGTAATTCCATTAGAACTGCACCATTGAGCAGGGCAGAGCATATGGAAAAGAAGTTGGTGAAAAACTGATTAAACATTTATATCAAGTACATTTTGATTTAACTCACATAAATAATTCATTTTTATGTTTTCTTTCTTTCAAAATAAACCTTTTTGACACCTGCTGTGCTAAAAATAATGCTAGCATGGCTGTAATAAAGAAAGTCTTAAAGCTTGCAGCAATGACATCATCTGGTACCCATGCAGATATTAAATTGTCAGCACATAAGTGTAATAAAGTAAGGCTTGGCATTATTTATTATTTATTTAGTGCCTCAAAAATAGACCATGCTTAGCGGTAAGCAATGCACCTGGCTGAATTTGAATATAACGTTTGTCTCAAGAAGAGCTAAAAATTAAAAGGCTCACACAGACACAAGAAAATATATGATACATAAAGACACTGAATCTTGTTTCTTCTTTGAGCATGAGAACTAAGCTGAAAGATAAGCGTGAATGAGCTAAAGCAAAGACTGGGAAGGGAGGGATATAGGCAAGAAGAGGATAGCTGGCAACTATATATATATATATATGTATATGTATATATATATACATATACATATATATATATATATGGTCACAGCATCATTCTAGAGCAGTGATTCCCAGAGTAGGAGACAAATACCACTGGAGGCCCCAGGTATGTTGTTGGGTGGTCCGAAGGTATAATATTGAATGAGATTGAATCACATCATCAAAAAAATTTGTCCCTTTCAATCTTCTTTCAATATTTCCAAGTAAGTCTAGGAGAAAGTCAGAGCCACTCAACCCTTAACGTCTATAACACTATCCAGTCTTCCTTTTTTACAGACAACGCCTCATGCCCAGAGGCTTCCTGGGCAGTCTGGAGTCAGAGAGAATGTCAACCTGACTAAAATTTGGTAACTTACCTTCGTTCTAATTTTTACCTACATATGGTACATGATAGGTTTTCATGCCCAGCATGATATAAAAATACCCTTAAAAAACATTTTAGCAGAAACATACATCTATTTAATGAAGATTGTTAATGTAAATAAGAATGGATCCCAGAGGCAGCCCAGAAAGGGGACGTGTTTAGGCAGAATTATCATAATACTTGCAGACCCGTCCCCAGCAGCTGGCAGATACAACAGGTATTACCACAGAGAACGCTTCAGGGTGACTGTGAAGAGGCAGGCCTCTGTTTTTGCCTCGGTGTGGACAAGAGTATACAGAGGATGGCAACGGATAGCCTGGAAGACTCCCCTGCAGCACGCCCTTCCCACACATGCCAAGAAGGCATAACTGATTGTGGGGTTGCCTGTTGGTGAGCTCCCATAAAGAAAACTTATTTATTTGGGGGAAGAACACATGAAAGCATCACAGTTGATCCTGGGAGAGAGCACCTCCCATGGGGCCTCCCAGTCGGCACCTTCTTAGGCAACTATTTGGAAGAGCTAATTCTGTTGTGAGAGCTTCTCTTACAAGATGATTTTCCTTCGTAACATATTCCTTGAAATTTTCAAATATAAAATTCTGTATAATTATTATCATTTCTATTAGGACACAGCCTTGGCCTGTTTTTCTCTGGACTGCATGAGTTCAGCTGAAAGGAGAGAGCCCAGGGTAAGGGCCACAGAAACTTAGTAGATATTTTCCTCTCTTCTCCTGGAAGAAAACCTAACAGGATTACCAGAGAAAGTGTGGGTTTGTCACATTTTAAGCAGCACTGGACTTGGAGAATAAAAATACTAGGTTACATTTATTTATTTAAAATAACTTTTCTCCATGTTTACGAAGTTAATGCATTTTTCAAAACTAACTACACAGGAGCAGAAGAAGCAAATGAACTGTAATCTGATTAGTCAGAGGCAAGCACTGTTAAAATGTTATTCTATATTTTAAAATGAGATTGGCTTCTCATCTTCCCTGTCAGACTTTATAACAGGCTATTTTTTAAAACCCCAATCAATTAATATTCTTCCCCAGCAGTAGTTTGTGTTATGTGAACTGTGATTAGACAATGAATGTAGAAGACATTGAGCTGTCTGGGCCATTTCAATCAAGAAAGTTTAACTTGTATGTTCTTCTCACAGAGGCTCTCACACAGGATTTCATTTGGTTTAAATAATGAAGAATGTTTTGTTCAATCTTGGTTTTAATGGCTTCATAAGTCCCATAATTTAGCTAATTCTCTATTTTTAAACTTGTGGTGGTTCCTAATTTTTTAATACTATAAATAAATATTTAGGAATATAAATGTGACATGGAATGGAATTTCTTGGTTAAAGAGTATAAACATATTAGGGTTAATTTCCTCAGAAATGAAATAACAATATTCTCTCCAATAAGCAGTATATGAATGTGTGTTTACTATACAACTTGATCTTCCTTGAGTATTATTTCTCTGTAAAATCTTTCCATTACATTTTTTTTTTTTTTTTTTTGCTGGTGAAGATGTAGAGCAAAGAGAATTTATTTATACTGTTAGGGAAAGTAGAAACAACCACTTTGGAAAATAATTTGACCTTATTTAGTAAAGTTGTAGATCATATTACTTTTTTTTTTTTTGTGAGGGCATCTCTCATATTTATTGATCAAATGGTTGTTAACAACAATAAAATTCTGTATAGGGGAGTCAATGCTCAATGCACAATCATTAATCCACCCCAAGCCTAATTTTCGTCAGTCTCCAATCTTCTGAAGCATAACGAACAAGTTCTTACATGGAGAACAAATTCTTACATAGTGAATAAGTTACATGGTGAACAGTACAAGGGCATCCATCACAGAAACTTTCGGTTTTGCTCATGCATTATGAACTATAAACAGTTCAAATATGAATACTCATTTGATTTTTATACTTGATTTATATGTGGATGCCACCTTTCTCTCTATATTATTATTATTTTTAATAAAATGCTGAAGTGGTAGGTAGATACAAGATAAAGGTAGAAAACATAGTTCAGTGTTGTAAGAGAGCAAATGTAGATGATCAGGTGTGTGCCTGTAGACTATGTGTTAATCCAAGCTAGACAAGGGCAATAAAACATCCACGTATGCAGAAGATTTCTCTCAGAACAGGGGGGGTGAGGTTCTAAGCCTCACCTTTGTTGATCCCCAATTTCTCACCTGATGGCCCCCCTGCGACTGTGCCTGTCTTAGGTTGTTCCTCCCTTGAGGAATCTTACCCATCTCTGGCTAACCAGTCATCTTCTGGGGCCACACAGGGAAACGTAAAGTTGGTAAGTGAGAGAGAAGACTTATTGTTTGAAAAAGGTTAGCTTTTTAGTTCTTTGCATATTTATGCCCTGTGGCTTCTATGCCCAGCATTTGTCTTGAGGTGTCTTTACCACTTGGAAGAATTATGATACTCGGTAAAATTGATATGAGGCACGAATTCTATTTAAGGGTTGTAATTAGGAAGGAAGAAGAAAAGCTATAGAAGTAGCAGGCGGAAGAAAACATGGGAAGATTGATTATTTCTTTGACATATCTTCTTGTAGAGTAACTTCAGCATGTATAGGTTTTAAGCTACTAATTAAATTGCGCACACACCTTAACATAATAGGAGTATAGTTACATAACCAAAGCATACCTGTAATTACCAGCCATCTCCAGTGAAACCAAGAAAACCTGTTAGGCACCTTAGGCATTTGTGAAAACTTATCTATGATATGGTGGATATTGTCCAACTGAACTTGAACAGTCTGAGAGAAATCAGACAAATTAAAACAACCCATTCCTGGGGACTGTTCACATCCCATATGTTCTTTTAACAGTAAATAGTCTGTAGTTGTAAGATTTTGGAGCGCTACAATTTGCACTTCTCCTAGTTCTTGGTTGAGTTCCAACAGTATAGACCCAGTCAAATTTGTTGTTTTACTGTATGCACAGGCCAGCTTAGGAATCTCCTTCTTCATTCCCATGGCAAGTGCAGGAACTGGTGGGATGAGTGCATCTACAGCTGTAGCAGTGCGTGGATCTTTGTTGGGATTTTTTGATGATCATCTTCTGGCATGAGTCTTCCAGAGAGTGCGGATGTTGGAAGTTCTTTTTCATATCGTATCTTAGTTCATTTTCAGGGTAGCCCAATTAGGCTTTGATCCTCTGTATAAACACAAACAGACCCTTTGCCTACACTTTTTTTTTTTTTTTTTTTTTTTTTTTTTTTTTTTTTTTAGATAATTATTTTTTATTGAAGGGTAGTTGACACACAGTATTACATTACATTAGTTTCAGGTGTACAACACAGTGATTCAACATTTATATACATGATAATTCTAAGCACCAGCTATCACCATACCAAGTTGTTACAATATTTTGACTATATTCCTTATGCTATACATTACATCCCGGTTGCTTATTTATTTTACAATTGGAAGTGTGTACTTTTTCTTGGTTGTTGTTGTTAGGGCATCTCTCATTTTTATTGATCAAATGGTTGTTAACAACAATAAAATTCTGTATAGGGGAGTCAATGCTCAATGCACAATCATTAATCCACCCCAAGCCTAATTTTCGTCAGTCTCCAATCTTCTGAAGCATAACGAACAAGTTCTTACATGGAGAACAAATTCTTACATAGTGAATAAGTTACATGGTGAACAGTACAAGGGCAGTCATCACAGAAACTTTTGGTTTTGCTCATGCATTATGAACTATAAACAGTCAGTTCAAATATGAATACACATTTGATTTTTATACTTGATTTATATGTGGATACCACATTTCTCTCTTTATTATTTTTAATAAGATGCTGAAGTGGTAGGTAGATACAACATAAAGGTAGAAAACATAGTTTAGTGTTGTAAGAGAGCAAATGTAGATGATCAGGTGTGTGCCTGTAGACTATGTGTTAATCCAAGCTAGACAAGGGCAATAAAACATCCACATATGCAGAAGATTTCTCTCAGAACAGGGGGGGTGAGGTTCTAAGCCTCACCTCTGTTGATCCCCAATTTCTCACCTGATGACCCCCCAGCGACTGTGCCTGTCTTAGGTTGTTCCTCCCTTGAGGAATCTTACCCGTCTCTGGCTAACCAGTCATCTTCCGGGGCCACACAGGGAAATGTTAAGTTGGTAAGTGAGAGAGAAGCCTTATTGTTTGAAATGGTTAGCTTTTTATTTCTTTGCATATTTATGCCCTGTGGCTTCTATGCCCAGCATTTGTCTTGAGGTATCTTTACCACTTGGAGGAGTTATGATACTCGGTAAATTTGATATGAGGCACGAATTCTATTTAAGAATTCGTTGTAATTAGGAAGGAAGAAGAAAAGCTATAGAAGTAGCAGGCGGGAGAAAACATGGGAAGATTGATTATTTCTTTGACATATCTTCTTGTAGAGTAACTTCAGCATGTATATATTTTAAGCTACTACTTAAATTGCGCACACACATTAACATAATAGGAGTATAGTTACATAACCAAAGCATACCTGTAATTACCAGCCATCTCCAGTGAAACCAAGAAAACCAGTTAGGCACCCTAGGCATTTGTGAAAACTTATCAATGATATGATGGTTATTATCTAACTGAATTTGAATAGTTTGAGAAAAATCAGACAAATTAAAACAACCCATTCCTGGGCACTGTTCACATCCCATATGTTCTTTTAACAGTAAATAGTCTGTAGTTGTAAGATTTTGGAGCGCTACAATTTGCACTTCTCCTAATTCTTGGTTGAGTTCCAACAGTATAGATCCAGTCAAATTTGTTGTTTTACTGTATGCACAGGCCAGCTTAGATATCTCCTTCATTCCCATGGCAAGTCCAGGAGCTGGTGGGATGAGTGCATCTACAGCTGTAGCAGTGCGTGGATCTTTGTTGGGGTTTTTTGATGATCATCTTCTGGCATGAGTCTTCCCGAGAGTGCTGATGTTGGAAGTTCTCTTTCATATCGTTTCTTAGTTCATTTTCGGGGTAGCCAAATTAGGCTTTGATCCTCTGTATAAACACAAACAGACCCTTTGCCTACACTTTTATATGTCCTTTATATTATTGTGTAGAACTCATTAGAGGTCACCACATAGGAACTGCATTTTTTTTTTTTTAATCATTAATCTACACTTACATGACGAATACTTACGAATACTTTGTTTACTAGGCTCTCCCCTATACCAGGTCCCCCCTATATACTCCTTTACAGTCACTGTCCATCAGCGTAGCAACCTGTTGTAGAATCACTACTTGTCTTCTCTGTGTTGTACAGCCCTCCCCTTTCTCCCACCCCGCTATGGATGCTAATCTTAATACCCCCCTACTTCTCCCCCCCTTATCCCTCCCTACCCACCCATCCTCCCCAGTCCCTTTCCCTTTGGTACCTGTTAGTCCATTCTTGAGTTCTGTGATTCTGCTGCTGTTTTGTTCCTTCAGTTTTTCCTTTGTTCTTATATTCCACAGATGAGTGAAATCATTTGGTATTTCTCTTTCTCTGCTTGGCTTGTTTCACTGAGCAAAATACCCTCCAGCTCCATCCATGTTGCTGCAAATGGTTGGATTTGCCCTTTTCTTATGGCTGAGTAGTATTCCATTGTGTATATGTACCACATCTTCTTTATCCATTCATCTATCGATGGACATCTAGGTTGCTTCCAATTCTTGGCTATTGTAAATAGTGCTGCGATAAACATAGGGGTGCACTGATCTTTCTCATACTTGATTGCTGCATTCTTAGGGTAAATTCCTAGGAGTGCAATTCCTGGGTCAAATGGTAAGTCTGTTTTGAGCATTTTGATGTACCTCCATACTGCTTTCCACAATGGTTGAACAAGTTTACATTCCCACCAGCAGTGTAGGAGGGTTCCCCTTTCTCCACAGCCTCGCCAACATTTGTTGTTGTTTGTCTTTTGGATGGCAGCCATCCTTACTGGTGTGAGGTGATACCTCATTGTAGTTTTAATTTGCATTTCTCTGATAATTAGCGATGTGGAGCATCTTTTCATGTGTCTGTTGGCCATCTGTATTTCTTTTTTGGAGAACCGTCTGTTCAGTTCCTTTGCCCATTTTTTAATTGGGTTATTTGTTTTTTGTTTGTTGAGGCGTGTGAGCTCTTTATATATTCTGGACGTCAAGCCTTTATCGGATGTGTCATTTTCAAATATATTCTCCCATACTGTAGGGTTTCTTTTTGTTCTATTGATGGTGTCTTTTGCTGTACAGAAGCTTTTCAGCTTAATATAGTCCCACTTGTTCATTTTTGCTGTTGTTTTCCTTGCCCGGGGAGATATGTTCAAGAAGAGGTCACTCATGTTTATGTCTAAGAGGTTTGTGCCTATGTTTTCTTCCAAGAGTTTAATGGTTTCATGACTTACATTCAGGTCTTTGATCCATTTTGAGTTTACTTTTGTATATGGGGTTAGACGATGGTCCAGTTTCATTCTCCTACATGTAGCTGTCCAGTTTTGCCAGCACCATCTGTTGAAGAGACTGTCATTTCGCCATTGTATGTCCATGGCTCCTTTATCAAATATTAATTGACCATATATGTCTGAGTTAATGTCTGGATTCTCTAGTCTGTTCCATTGGTCTGTGGCTCTGTTCTTGTGCCAGTACCAAATTGTCTTGATTACTATGGCTTTATAATAGAGCTTGAAGTTGGGGAGTGAGATCCCCCCTACTTTATTCTTCTTTCTCAGGATTGCTTTGGCTATTCGGGGTCTTTGGTGGTTCCATATGAATTTTTGAATTATTTGATCCAGTTCATTGAAGAATGTTGCTGGTAGTTTCATAGGGATTGCATCAAATCTGTATATTGCTTTGGGCAGGATGGCCATTTTGACGATATTAATTCTTCCTAGCCATTGAGCATGGGATGCGTTTCCATCTGTTAGTGTCCCCTTTAATTTCTTTTAAGAGTGACTTGTAGTTTTCAGAATATAAGTCTTTCACTTCTTTGGTTAGGTTTATTCCTAGGTATTTTATTTTTTTTGATGCAATTGTGAATGGAGTTGTTTTCCTGATTTCTCTTTCTGTTGGTTCATTGTTGGTATATAGGAAAGCCACAGATTTCTGTGTGTTGATTTTGTATCCTGCAACTTTGCTGTATTCCGATATCAGTTCTAGTAGTTCTGGGGTGGAGTCTTTAGGGTTTTTTATGTACAGTATCATGTCATCTGCAAATAGTGACAGTTTGACTTCTTCTTTGCCAATCTGGATTCCTTGTATTTTTTTGTTTTGTCTGATTGCCGTGGCTAGGACCTCTAGTACAATGTTAAATAACAGTGGGGAGAGTGGGCATCCCTGTCTAGTTCCCGATCTCAGCGGAAATGCTTTCAGCTTCTCGCTATTCAATATAATGTTGGCTGTGGGTTTTTCATAGATGGCCTTTATTATGTTGAGGTACTTGCCCTCTATTCCCATTTTGCTGAGAGTTTTTATCATGAATGGATGTTGAACTTTGTCAAATGCTTTTTCAGCATCTATGGAGATGATCATGTGGTTTTTGTCTTTCTTTTTGTTGATGTGGTGGATGATATTGATGGACTTTCGAATGTTGTGCCATCCTTGCATCCCTGGGATGAATCCCACTTGGTCATGGTGTACGATGGTTTTGATGTATTTTTGAATTCGGTTTGCTAAAATTTTGTTGAGTATTTTTGCGTCTACGTTCATCAGGGATATTGGTCTATAGTTTTCTTTTTTGGTGGTGTCTTTGCCTGGTTTTGGTATTAGGGTGATGTTAGCTTCATAGAATGAGTTTGGGAGTATCCCCTCCTCTTCTATTTCTTGGAAAACTTTAAGGAGAATGGGTATTATGTCTTCCCTGTATGTCTGATAAAATTCCGAGGTAAATCCATCTGGCCCGGGGGTTTTGTTCTTTGGTAGTTTTTTGATTACCGCTTCAATTTCGTTGCTGGTAATTGGTCTGTTTAGATTTTCTGTTTCTTTTTGGGTCAGTCTTGGAAGGTTGTATTTTTCTAGGAAGTTGTCCATTTCTCCTAGGTTTCCCAGCTTGTTAGCATATAGGTTTTCATAGTAGTCTCTAATAATTCTTTGTATTTCTGCGGGATCTGTTGTGATTTTTCCTTTCTCATTTCTGATACTGTTGATTTGTGTTGACACTCTTTTCCTCTTAATAAGTCTGGCTAGAGGCTTATCTATTTTGTTTATTTTCTCGAAGAACCAGCTCTTGGTTTCATTGATTTTTGCTATTGTTTTATTCTTCTCAATTTTATTTATTTCTTCTCTGATCTTTATTATGTCCCTCCTTCTGCTGACCTTAGGCCTCATTTGTTCTTCTTTTTCCAATTTTGATAGTTGTGACATTAGACCGTTCATTTGGGATTGCTCTTCCTTTTTTAAATATGCTTGGAGTGCTATATACTTTCCTCTTAAGACTGCTTTTGCTGCGTCCCACAGAAGTTGGGGCTTAGTGTTGTTGTTGTCATTTGTTTCCATATATTGCTGGATCTCCATTTTGATTTGGTCATTGATCCATTGATTATTTAGGAGCGTGTTGTTTAGCCTCCATGTGTTTGTGAGCCTTTTTGCTTTCTTTGAACAGTTTATTTCTAGTTTAATGCCTTTGTGGTCTGAAAAGTTGGTTGGTAGGATTTCAATCTTTTGGAATTTACTGAGGCTCTTTTTGTGTCCTAGTATGTGGTCTATTCTGGAGAATGTTCCATGTGCACTTGAGAAGAACGTGTATCCTGTTGCTTTTGGATGTAGAGTTCTGTAGATGTCTATTAGGTCCATCTGTTCTAGTGTGTTGTTCAGTGCCTCTGTGTCCTTACTTATTTTCTGTCTGGTGGATCTGTCCTTTGGAGTGAGTGGTGTGTTGAAGTCTCCTAGAATGAATGCATTGCATTCTATTTCCTCCTTTAGTTCTGTTAATATTTGTTTCAGGTATGTTGGTGCTCCTGTATTGGGTGCATATATATTTATAATGGTTATATCCTCTTGATGGACTGAGCCCTTTATCATTATGTAATGTCCTTCTTTGTCTTTTGTTACTTTCTTTATTTTGAAGTCTGTTTTGTCTGATACCAGAATTGCAACACCTGCTTTCTTCTCTCTGTTGTTTGCTTGAAATATCTTTTTCCATCCCTTGACTTTAAGTCTGTGCGCGTCTTTGGGTTTGAGGTGAGTCTCTTGTAAGCAGCATATGGATGGATCTTGCTTTTTTATCCATTCTATTACTCTGTGTCTTTTGGTTGGTGCATTCAGTCCATTTACATTTAGGGTGATTATTGAAAGGTATGAATTTATTGCCATTGCAGGCTTTAAGTTTGTGGTTACCAAAGGTTTAGGGTTAGCTTCTTTACTGTCTTACTGTCTAACTTAACTCGCTTGTTGAGCTATTATAAACACAATCTGATGATTCTTTATTTCTCTCCCTTCTTATTCCTCCTCCTCCCTTCTTCATATGTTGGGTGTTTTGTTGTGTGTTCTTTTTAGGAGTGCTCCCATCTAGAGCAGTCCCTGTAGGATGCCCTGTAGAGGTGGTTTGTGGGAGGCAAATTCCCTCAACTTTTGCTTGTCTGGGAATTGTTTAATCCCTCCTTCATATTTAAATGATATTCGTGCTGGATACAGTAGTCTTGGTTCGAGGCCCTTCTGTTTCATTGCATTAAGTATATCATGCCATTCTCTTCTGGCCTGTAGGGTTTCTGTTGAGAAGTCTGATGATAGCCTGATGGGTTTTCCTTTGTAGGTAACCTTTTTTTTCTCTCTGGCTGCTTGTAATATTTTGTCCTTGTCTTTGATCTTTGCCATTTTAATTATTATGTGTCTTGGTGTTGCCCTCCTTGGATCCCTTGTCATGGGAGTTCTGTGTACCTCTGTGGTCTGAGAGGCCATTTCTTCCCCTAGTTTGGGGAAATTTTCAGCAATTATTTCTTCAAAGACATTTTCTATCCCCTTTTCTCTCTCTACTTCTTCTGGAATGCCTATGATTCTTAAATTATTTCTTTTATATTGATCACTCAGCTCTCTTAAAATTCTTTCATTCCTGGAGATCCTTTTATCTCTCTCTGCATCAGCTTCTCTGCGTTCCTGTTCTCTGTTTTCTAGTCCATTAATGGTCTCTTGCATCTCGTCCATTCTGTTTTGAAGTCCTTCCAGAGCTTGTTTTATTTCTGAATTCTCCTTCCTTAGTTCTTGCATATTTCTCTGCAAGTCCATCAGCATGGTTATGACTTTTGTTTTGAATTCTTTTTCAGGTAGACTGGCTAAATCTATCTCCCCAGATTCCTTCTCAGGGGAAGATGTAGCAGATGCCGAAGCTGTCTGGGTTAGTCTTGTCTGAATCATATTTTTTTGCCTTTTCATGTTGACAGGTGCTATTGACTGTCAGCTGGGAGGGCCAAAATTTTCACTTACTACTGGCCTTTCTTTACTGGGGCAACTGCGACCCCTAGTGGCTTGTGTTGGGTAATTGCGTGTAGAGTGGGTCTTTGTGTCTTGCCTGGCCGGGAGGGAGAAATTTCCCTTTCTGTGGGCGGAATTTGTCTCAGGCTGCTTCTCTGCTTTCGCAGCGCCCGGTGGGGTGATGGATGGGGGGGCTGCTTGACTGTTTGCCTCCGTGAGGGGTCTCAGAGCTGTTGCCCAGGGGGTTAGTGCACCCGGTTTTCCCTGTAATTTCCAGCTGCTGTACTGTGACCTGGGTTGTTTCCGTCAAGCTGTTAAGTCCCTGTCCCTTTAAGACTTTCAAAAAAGCCCCCGCTTTTCTTTGTCACAGGGGCATCAGCTTCAGCACCCGCTCTGAGGTCTACCCCCTGTTCTCCCAGTATCCAGGGCCCCCTGGGCATATACTGTGTCTGCGCTCTGGCCCGGATGGCTGGGGCTGGGTGTTCGGCAGTCCTGGGCTCCGTCTCCCTCCCGCTCTGCCTATTGTTCTCCCGCCGGGAGCTGGGGGGAGGGGCGCTCGGGTCCCGCAGGGCCGGGGCTTGTATCTTACCCCCTTCGCGAGGCGCTGGGTTCTCGCTGGTGTAGCTGCAGTCTGGCCACTGTCCTGCGTCTTCTGGTCTCTCTTTTAGGGCTAGTTGTGTTTGTTGTATTTTCAAAAGTATATATGTTTTTGGGAGGAGATTCCCACTGTCCTACTCACGCCGCCATGTTGGCCGACCTTGCCTACACTTTTATATGCCCTTTATACCCTTGTGTAGAACTCATTGGAGGTTACCACACAGGAACTGCCCTTTTTTTTTTTTTGTATCACTAATCTACACTTACATGATGAATATTATGTTTACTAGGCTCTCCCCTATACCAGGTCCCCCCTATAAACCCCTTTACAGTCACTGTCCATCAGCATAGCAAAATGTAGAATCACTACTTGCCTTTTCTGTGTTGTACAGCCCTCCCCTTTCTCCAACCCCCCATGCATGCTAATCTTAATATCCCACTTCTTCTTCACCCCCCTTTATCCCTCCCTACCCACCCATCCTCCCCAGTCCCTTTCCCTTTGGTACCTGTTAGTCCATTCTTGAGTTCTGTGATTCTGCTGCTATTTTGTTCCGTCAGTTTTTCCTTTGTTCTTATATTCCACAGATGAGTGAAATCATTTGGTATTTCTCTTTCTCCGCTTGGCTTGTTTCACTGAGCATAATACCCTCCAGCTCCATCCATGTTGCTGCAAATGGTAGGATTTGCCCTTTTCTTATGGCTGAGCAGTATTCCATTGTGTATATACCACATCTTTTTTATCCATTCATCTATCGATGGACATTTAGGTTGCTTCCAATTCTTGGCTATTGTAAATAGTGCTGCAATAAACATAGGGGTGCATTGGTCTTTCTCAAACTTGATTGCTGCATTCTTAGGGTAAATTCCTAGGAGTGCAATTCCTGGGTCAAATGGTAAGTCTGTTTTGAGCATTTTGATGTACCTCCATACTGCTTTCCACAATGGTTGAACTAACTTACATTCCCACCAGCAGTGTAGGAGGGTTCCCCTTTCTCCACAGCCTCGCCAACATTTGTTGTTGTTTGTCTTTTGGATGGCAGCCATCCTCACTGGTGTGAGGTGATACCTCATTGTAGTCTTAATTTGCATTTCTCTGATAATTAGCTATGTGGAGCATCTTTTCATGTGTCTGTTGGCCATCTGAATTTCTTTTTTGGAGAACTGTCTGTTCAGTTCCTCTGCCCATTTTTTAATTGGGTTATTTGTTTTTTGTTTGTTGAGGTGTGTGAGCTCTTTATATATTCTGGATGTCAAGCCTTTATCAGATCTGTCATTTTCAAATATATTCTCCCATACTGTAGGGATCCTTTTTGTTCTATTGATGGTGTCTTTTGCAATACAGAAGCTTTTCAGCTTAATATAGTCCCACTTGTTCATTTTTGCTGTTGTTTTCCTTGCCCAGGGAGATATGTTCAAGAAGAGGTCACTCATGTTTATGTCTAAGAGGTTTTTGCCTATGTTTTCTTCCAAGAGTTTAATGGTTTCATGACTTACATTCAGGTCTTTGATCCATTTGGAGTTTACTTTTGTATATGGGGTTAGACAATGGTCCAGTTTCATTCTCCTACATGTAGCTGTCCAGTTTTGCCAGCACCATCTTTTGAAGAGACTGTCATTTCACAATTGTATGTCCATGGCTCCTTTATCAAATATTAATTGACCATATATGTTTGGGTTAATGTCTGAATTCTCTATTCTGTTCCATTGGTCTGTGGCTCTGCTCTTGTGCCAGTACCAAATTGTCTTGATTACTATGGCTTTATAGTACAGCTTGAAGTTGGGGAGTGAGATCCCCCCTACTTTATTCTTCTTTCTCAGGATTGCTTTGGCTATTCGGGGTCTTTGGAGTTTCCATATGAATTTTTGAATTATTTGTTCCAGTTCATTGAAGAATGTTGCTGGTAGTTTCATAGGGATTGCCTCAAATCTGTATATTGCTTTGGGCAGGATGGCCATTTTGACGATATTAATTCTTCCTAGCCACGAGCATGGGATGAGTTTCCACCTGTTAGTGTCCCCTTTAATTTCTCTTAAGAGTTACTTGTAGTTTTCAGAGTATAAGTCTTTCACTTCTTTGGTTAGGTTTATTCCTAGGTATTTTATTTTTTTTGATGCAATTGTGAATGGAGTTGTTTTCCTGATTTCTCTTTCTGTTGGTTCATTGTTAGTGTATAGGAAAGCCACAGATTTCTGTGTGTTGATTTTGTATCCTGCAACTTTGCTGTATTCCGATGTCAGTTCTAGTAGTTTTGGGGTGGAGTCTTTAGGGTTTTTTATGTACAGTATCATGTCATCTGCAAATTGTGACAGTTTAACTTCTTCTTTACCAATCTGGATTCCTTGTATTTCTTTGTTTTGTCTGATTGCCGTGGCTAGGACCTCCAGTACTATGTTAAATAACAGTGGGGAGAGTGGGCATCCCTGTCTAGTTCCCGATCTCAGAGGAAATGCTTTCAGCTTCTCGCTGTTCAATATAATGTTGGCTGTGGGTTTTTCATAGATGGCCTTTATTATGTTGAGGTACTTGCCCTCTATTCCCATTTTGCTGAGAGTTTTTATCATGAATGGATGTTGAACTTTGTCAAATGCTTTTTCAGCATCTATGGAGATGATCATGTGGTTTTTGTGTTTCTTTTTGTTGATGTGGTGGATGATGTTGATGGACTTTCAAATGTTGTACCATCCTTGCATCCCTGGGATGAATCTCACTTGGTCATGGTGTATGATCCTTTTGATGTATTTTTGAATTCGGTTTGCTAATATTTTGTTGAGTATTTTTGCATCTACGTTCATCAGGGATATTGGTCTGTAGTTTTCTTTTTTGGTGGGGTCTTTGCCTGGTTTTGGTATTAGGGTGATGTTCACTTCATAGAATGAATTTGGGAGTATCCCCTCCTCCTCTATTTTTTGGAAAACTTTAAGGAGAATGGGTATTATGTCTTCCCTGTATGTCTGATAAAATTCCGAGGTAAATCCATCTGGCCCGGGGGTTTTGTTCTTTGGTAGTTTTTTGATTACCGCTTCAATTTCGTTGCTGGTAATTGGTCTGTTTAGATTTTCTGTTTCTTTCTGGGTCAGTCTTGGAAGGTTGTATTTTTCTAGGACTTTGTCCATTTCTCCTAGGTTTCCCAGCTTGTTAGCAAATAGGTTTTCATAGTATTCTCTAATAATTCTTTGTATTTCTGTGGGGTCCGTCATTATTTTTCCTTTCTCATTTCTGATACTGTTGATTTGTGTTGACTCTCTTTTCTTCTTAATCAGTCTGGCTAGAGGCTTATCTATTTTGTTTATTTTCTCGAAGAACCAGCTCTTGATTTCATTGATTTTTGCTAATGTTTTATTCTTCTCAATTTTATTTATTTCTTCTCTGATCTTTATTATGTCCCTCCTTCTGCTGAACTTAGGCCTCATCTGTTCTTCTTTTTCCAATTTTGATAATTGTGACATTAGACCATTCATTTGGGATTGTTCTTCCTTTTTTAAATATGCTTGGATTGCTATATACTTTCCTCTAAAGACTGCTTTTGCTGTGTCCCACAGAAGTTGGGGCTTAGTGTTGTTGTTGTCATTTGTTTCCATATATTGCTGGATCTCCATTTTGATTTGGTCATTGATCCATTGATTATTTAGGAGCGTGTTGTTAAGCCTCCATGTGTTTGTGAGCCTTTTTGCTTTCTTTGTACAGTTTATTTCTAGTTTTATGCCTTTGTGGTCTGAAAAGTTGGTTGGTAGGATTTCAATCTTTTGGAATTTACTGAGGCTCTTTTTGTGGCCTAGTATGTGGTCTATTCTTGAGACTGTTCCATGTGCTCTTGAGAAGAATGTGTATCCTGTTGCTTTTGGATGTAGAGTTCTATAGATGTCTATTAGGTCCATCTGCTCTACTGTGTTGTTCAGTGCTTCCGTGTCCTTACTTATTTTCTGCCCGTTGGATCTGTCCTTTGGGGTGAGTGTTGTGTTGAAGTCTCCTAGAATGAATGCATTCCAATCTATTTCCGCCTTTAGTTCTGTTAGTATTTGTTTCACATATGCTGCTGCTCCTGTGTTGGGTGCATATATATTTAGAATGGTTGTATCTTCTTGTTGGACTGAGCCCTTTATCATTATGTAATGTCCTTCTTTATCTCTTGTTACTTTCTTTGTTTTGAAGTCTATTTTGTCTGATATTAGTACTGCAACCCCTGCTTTCTTCTCACTGTTGTTTGCCTGAAATATGTTTTTCCATCCCTTGACTTTTAGTCTGTACATGTCTTTGGGTTTGAGGTGAGTTTCTTGTAAGCAGCATATAGATGGGTCTTGCTTTTTTATCCATTCTATTACTCTGTGTCTTTTGATTGGTGCATTCAGTCCATTAACATTTAGGGTTACTATTGAAAGATATGTACTTATTGCCATTGCAGGCTTTAAATTCGTGGTTACCAAAGGTTCAAGGTTAGCCTCTTTAGTATCTTACTGCCTAATATAGCTCGCTTATTGAGCTGTTATATACACTGTCTGGAGATTCTTTTCTTCTCTCCCTTCTTATTCCTCCTCCTCGATTCTTCATATGTTGGGTGTTTTGTTCTGTGCTCTTTCTAGGAATGCTCCCATGTAGAGCAGTCCCTGTAAGATGTTCTGTAGAGGTGGTTTGTGGGAAGCAAATTCCCTCAGCTTTGTTTTTCTGGGAATTGTTTAATCCCACCATCATATTTGAATGATAGTCGTGCTGGATACAGTATCCTTGGTTCAAGGCCCTTCTGTTTCATTGCATTAAATATATCATGCCATTCTCTTCTGGCCTGTAGGGTTTCTGTTGAGAAGTCTGATGTTAGCCTGATGGGTTTTCCTTTATAGGTGACCTTTTTCTCTCTAGTTGCCTTTAAAACTCTTTCCTTGTCCTTGATCTTTGCCATTTTAATTATTATGTGTCTTGCTGTTGTCCTCGTTGGATCCTTTCTGTTGGGGGTTCTGTGTATTTCCGTGGTCTGTTCGATTATTTCCTCCCCCAGTTTGGGGAAGTTTCCAGCAATTATTTCTTCCAAAATACTTTCCATCCCTTTTCCTGTCTTTTCTTCTTCTTTTACCCCTATAATACGGATATTGTTCCTTTTGGATTGGTCACACAGTTCTCTTAATATTGTTTCATTCCTGGAGATCCTTTTATCTCTCTCTATGTCAGCTTCTATCCATTCCTGTTCTCTGGTTTCAGTTTCATCAACGGCCTCTTGCATCCTATCCATTCTGCTTATAAACCCTTCCAGAGTTTGTTTCATTTCTGTAATCTCCTTTCTGGCATCTGTGATCTCCCTCTGGACTTCATCCCATATCTCTTGCGTATTTCTCTGCATCTCTGTCAGCATTTTTATGATTTTTATTTTGAATTTTTTTTCAGGAAGACTGGTTAGGTCTGTCTCCTTCTCTGGTGTTGTCTCTGTGATCTTCATCTGCCTGTAGTTTTGCCTTTTCATGGTGATAGGAATAGTTTGCAGAGTTGGAACGAGTGATGGCTGGAAGAACTTACCTTGTTGTTGTTTTGTGGCCTTCCTCTCCTGGGAGAACAGCGACCTCTAGTGGCTTGTGCTGGGCAGCTGCGCACAGACAGGGCTTCTGCTTCCTGCCTGGCTGCTATGGAGTTTATCTCAGCTGTTGCTGTGGGCGTGGCCTAGCTCGGGCAGCTACTCCAAAGCGGTGGAGTCGCGTTGGAGCAGGAGCGGCCGGGAGGCTATTTATCTCCGTAAGGGGCCTCCCTGTTCCCTGCAGCCCAGGGGATTAGGGTGCCCAGAGATCCCCGGATTCCCTACCTCTGGATTAAGTGTCCCCCCCTGCCCCTTTAAGACTTCCAAAAAGCATCCGCCAAAACAAAACAATGACCACAAAAAAAAAAAAAAAATTTTTTTAATTAAAAAAATAAAAAATAAAAATAAAAAATGGCTGCTCGTTTTTCTTTATTCTCCGGTGCCAGCCTCAGGCATCTGCTCACTGGTCTTGCTGCCCTGTTTCCCTAGTTTTGGTGTCCCTATCCCTTTAAGACTTCCAAAAATCGCTCGCCAAAACAAAACAGCAAAAAAAAAAAAAAAAAAGATTGGCCACTCACTTTTTTTTTGTTCTCCGGTGCCAGCCTCTGATACCCACTCACCGGTCTTGCTGCCCTGTTTCCCTAGTATTGGGTTCCCTGTCCCTTTAAGACTTCCAAAAAGCGCTCACCAAAACAAAACAGAAAAAAAAAAAAAATGGCTGCTCACTTTTCTTATGTCCTCCAGCGCCAGGCCTCCAGTACCCTCTCACCATTCTTGCTGCCCTGTTTCCCTAATATCCCGAGCCCTGCGTACACACTGTGTCTGCACTCTGGTCCGGATGGCGGGGGCTGAGTGCTCGGCAGTCCTGGGCTCCGTCTCCCTCCCGCTCTGCCTGCTCTTCTCCCGCCGGGAGCTGGGGGGAGGGGCGCTCGGCTCCCGCCGGGCTGGGGCTTGTATCTTACCTCTTTCACGAGGCGCTGGGTTCTCTCAGGTGCGGATGTGGTCTGGATATTGTCCTGTGTCCTCTGGTCTTTATTCTAGGAAGAGTTGTCTTTGTTATATTTTCATAGATATATGTGGTTTTGGGAGGAGATTTCCGCTGCTCTACTCACGCTGCCATCTTGGCTCCACCTCCATTACATTTTAAATAAGAAATATTCTGTTTATTTTAAATATTCAGAAGTGAAGAAGAAAATTCAGCAAATAAATTTAAAGGAGTTTAACATTGTTCATTAATTAGTGCTCACACTTGAATGGGATCTGGAGAGCAAAATTACAATGATGTGGAAGTCATGCCTTCCTAATTAGTACTTATATTCCATTATGTATGGTTGTTTATATAATACTTTCATCTTCTAGAATATAATGGAAAAGTTTAGCCTGGCATTCCATTCTTTAATGTATATACCAAATGTAAAAAAAAAAAAGAAACAGAAACAAAAAATAGATATTCTGCATCAGCCATCACAAGATAGTAGATTTCACACTGTCTACAGGTCTTTACTCAAGCTAATGAGTGTCTATATAATGGACTCATTCTGTCTTCATTAGTGGCCAGAATTAGTCACTCTTTTCACAATTAATACTTCCTCAATACTTACATCTCTAGTACTATATGGATGACATATTTCTTGGCAGTATATTCTTTGTGTGTGTGTCATATCTCTCCTTCTTATTTATCTGTGAATGCCTGACAGTCATTAGCAAAAAACTTGAGTTGTGATTCAATGAACCCATTTGTTTGTTTGGTAAATATATACTGAGCACCTACTATGTGCCAGAATTATGTTGTCATAATCACAGCAGTAAGTAAGAGGAATGCAGTTCCTGCCATTCTGGACTTTCAGGAGTGCAGAGTAAGCAATTATTAATTCACTATATAGATATTTATAGAATACCAATAGACTTATGTGCCATCAAGTTACTGGGTAAAATAAGAACATAGAAGAGGGCAGACATTGTGGTTGTGAGGAGCTTGACAGAGGGAAGAACATGTGTTGATTTAAAATGAATGCAATAATATTGAGACAAGAAAAGTAATCAATTGTGCTCTAACATGTAGAAAACAGTAATCAATGACTCTAATATGAGAACTCAAATAAATGCTTGCATTGAAACAGACTCTTTGGTGAGGTAGAGTCACTTGATTCGCTATTCACTGATATCATTTAACTGGTGTATAGATTTTAATTGTTACAGTATTTATTATGCATCAAGTACCTTGGCATGAATATGTGTGTGTATACACAGACACATGCAAGCTTTCTCTCTCTCTCTCTCTCCAAAGCCCTGCTCAACTAGAAGGCTCTGCTTTTATAAAGTTTTTTTATGGATTCAGAGATCTCACCAGATTCTAATCTGAATTTTCTTGATGAGGGGATGAAAACAGTGGCTGATCAAATGTCTCATTTCGTTGGGATTCCTCAATACCATTCTCAATCAGATCAGAATCTTTGCATTGGGGATAGAGTGGGGGCACTGGAAGCTGTGGACCATCCCCCAGAATTCCTCTTGGGCTTCATTATAACCTGTTGGCAGCTTCTGACTGACACAGAACTCTAAACTCTGGTAGAATGGACAGATACATCTCCCCAGCTCCTTCCCACTCAGGTGATGCCAGGACTACTATGGATAAGAAAGCCACAGAAATTTCATTACACAAATTTAATCATTCGGTTCCAGTTCTATACAACTTCTCCCTTCATGCTTTAATAGTACTTTTTGAACATTTCAGTATCATCCTATGATATGTGCTCTGTTTTGCTTTAGACATAAACCTTGTCCCGAATTTAACCATTGGAAGGAAATGGTGACAATATGAGATAGCACCATAATTCTGATATTTGAGTCAGATTATCTTTCTTCACATATTTTGTGCTATATTTTTAAGCTATCACTAGATGTTTTTTTCCTTCATGAAGTAAAACATGTTTTTATTAAAATCATATACAGAATATACCTTTGCCCTGATTCCTTATGTGTGTTTATTTTATTGCACAATCTGTTTTCTTAGTGAAACACAAGAGGGAACTTCTAAATTGGGATATTAGCTTTTATGAGGTTCATTAAATGACCATGAGTAAAGAATCTAGAGAAAGAAATTTGGCAGACTTCTTACTGTAAAGACTAAAGTTGCTGTCCAGCTCTACAGTGAGAGTCTTGGTAGCAGTTAATTCTGTCTTGAGCAATATATTTATTGGTCATTAGCTGGACAATCTTATTTTTCTTTCATCACCAATGCATCTAAAACCATGTATTTATGCAGCAATGCATCATTGCATATTTTGCAGAGGAAAGCTCTTTCAGGTCACTTTATATCATCATAAATAAAAATTTAATGCTAGCAGATGGCAGACATTTATAGGTTAATCTTTACTCATTGTCCAAGAATTTTATGCATACTAATACATCATATCAAATCAAAGAATTAGTTCCCCAGACCGCAACACTTTATGGAAGGTGTTTTATTTCAAGCTTTAATTTTTGCATGTACAGTAAAACAATAAGATTAGTTTCAATTACTGGTAACAGAGAAATTCAAAATCAGTGCCTTGAGAGGCATTAGCATTTGTTTTCCTATCTCAGTGACTTTAAACTATAATTCTACAGTATTCAAAGTACTTTCATATTCATTTTCTTCTTTGATTACTGTAACAATTCTGGAATGGAAGCAAAGTAGATATTAGAAAGTGAATAAGCTGAGGCTCAGAGAGGTTCAGTATTATTCCCACTATGGAAAATATTGCCAGCCCAAAAGAAGAGTCCAGACTTAGATGAAGGCATTCAGAGCATGGAGTCAGCCTTCTGGCCAGTTGGATCATTAGAAAACGAGTCATCAGCAGGTACATCTTGCATAACCTGGTTAGGGCCCATACAGAGGGGTAATGGAATGAATGTAACAGCTAACAATATTTTCAGTGGGTTTTTGATTAAACTGTATGCTACCATTCTTGGCTAGCAGTTATTGCAAAAGAAGTTTTTCCCACTGGAGAGTGTTGATATCGAAATTGACATATATGAAAGAGCTTAAACACTTAGGGAGTTCCTTATCATTAGTCTGATCTCTAGAGGTAGGAGAGTAGAAAGAGGAGGAAGAACATGGATACTGGACCCATACAGAATTACATCTGGACTGTGGCCTTGCCATTTCCTTGCTGTGTGACCTGGGACAAGTTACTTAGCCCTAACCCCGGCCATTGGTGGACAAGGTTGTTATGCTCATTTTATAAGATAATGTCTGTGAATGCATCTGGCACAGTGCTCGGCAGTCTGAGGCACTCTCTAAAAGAGAACTATTATTCAAAGGAGGCTAAAGAAAAGTCTAACCATTGCTTCTCGCTTTCTGAACTCAAGTTTAGGAACAGATGGAAAGGGGTCAAAGAAGTTAAGGGATTCCAGATGTAGCCAAAGCTGCAGAGTGGCAGAAGGTTGTCCGTGAGCCTGGGTGCCAGAAGCAAGGTAGGAATCAGAAAAAGAAAAACTACCACTTCCTGCCCTGCTTCTACTTGGTCCTCTTTTTTTTTTTAATCTTTGAACTACTTAATAAACACTAATTAATCCTGTGCTCCATGAGACTGGCTTGCCCAGAGCACCACGCTCTTGAGAACTATACACGTCTCCCGTACTTGACTTGATTATCCTCATTGCCCAGGATATCACTAAAGCTTTCTCTTGCCAGCCTCTTCAGGCCATAAGAAAAACTTACATGGATGTACCTCTATCTGACCTCTTGAAATTGAGAGTTGAGTCCAAGCATAACAGAGAACAAATACCATCCTTCTGGCACAAAAAAATCCCTGACTTAAATAGAAGAGGGATTGAGGCAAATTATTCATTAAGCATTACAAAAAATAAACAAGCAAAAACCATCAACTAAAACATCATAACTATGGGTACACTCGTGTGTAAGATGTGTTTGATTATGTATATGCAAGCTCAAACACACTCAAAACATGGGGATTATTGCAAAGGCCCTTTTCTCCCTCTGTGGCCAAAGCAACTGGAAAGGATCTTTCCAGTACAAACTGTGCAGTATTAAAAGTATACGTTCACTATTAAGTCCTTTTTGCCAAGCTGTCTCTACACTCTTCCTTGTTTATTTTTGCATGTTTATGCACGCCAGGTAGATCTCCTTGAGTGCAGGAACCATGGTTTGATTCCTCCTTGTTGCCTGGCCGGGAGAGGCATGCAGGATGCTGTCAAGCCCTCTGGATTTGGTTTGGCTCCAGTCATCTTTGACACACACCCTCTCCAGCTATGTGGCCATTCCCCTAGGGTTCTCTGCCCTGTTTATGGCTTCTGCTCACACTCTCTTTCACCTTGGCTTCTTGTCCTTTCCTATTATCCATCCATACATAAAGGGCCAATTCTAGCATCAGCTCCTTCATCAACTGTGGCCTGATGATTCTGGCCACTGGATCATTCCTTTTCCTGGATTCTGATCATGAAGCTTGGGAAAATATTCAATTATCTCCAGTGGCTTCATGGTTTTTGGCTTTATGTCTACAACAAAATGCCTTAAGGAGAAATGCTTTGGTCTGAAATGTCTTTCATTAACTGATTCAACAAATATATTTCTCTTCTTATCTCCAGCTGCCTAATCAGTACATAATAGGAATGTAGTAGATACTCAGTAGGTACTGGTTGTTCAATTTCCATGATGGGTCTAACTCGAGCAAAACCTTTTCTTAGACTTTGCTGGGAAAGTGATGCTAGTTTTAAGTTGCAGTTGCTTTGTGCATCTGTCCAAAATTTTTTTACCATGCATTTCTTGTTAAAACAGAGCAGACGTTTTTGGTCACTAAAAGCATGGGGGGCGGGGAGGATAAATACTATGTATTGTTGGCTGGTATTGCTCTTGTTCTCCTTGCATGTGTTTCATGTTTCTATCTATCCCAGTGTTAAAATCCCTCCTCCAATCTACCCATTGGAGTAGGGATTGGAGCCCATCTCTGTAGCCCCTTCTCCTACCACTTAGGCCCTTCCCACTGTTTTCCAGACGTTCTGACTTCTTTGAATTCCTATTGCTTGCCATGCCTTGTGTGAGTTTTAGGTCTTTTTGCACAAGCTGTAGAATCTGTAAGAATTGTCAGCCAATGCCGACCCTCTCCTTTCTCCTTTCTCCTTTCTCCTTTCTCCTTTCTCCTATCCAGCGTGGCTGTTCTTTCAGGATTCAGTTTTAATGTCACTTTTTCTAGACTGTTTCCCTGATGCTGCAGCCTAAGGAGATATAAACTCCCAGAGCATGCCATATCTCTTGCATGGTAAGATGTCACCCACTGTCGATGCTTGGATTCTAGCCCTGAGGAGTCAAACATTATGTCTGTTTTGTTCACATGAGTATCTTCAGTGCCTTCCCCAGTACAAGGTATACCTAAGGTGCTCATCACCTACCGTGAGTGAGTGAACTGCCAGGAAAAATCTGTGTGAGGGGCATGAAGGTCCCCTTCTCTCAACTAACCCAAACAGCAGGTTCCTGCTGGCTTGTTCTTTTCCTAATTTATCAGTGTAGTTCCATTTATTACTTTTATTTCATTTTTCAAAGTGTTGGAACTTCCCAATATATAAAATTAAATTAATCATAATTTTTGTTTCATTTTGAATTGTTTAATTGAAGAAATTTTGGCAAGCATTTTTCTAGAACATAGTTCTTGTAGGATGGCATGTTCTCTCTGAACGTTTTCCAAGTGTGGGCCCATTTAAATATTTACTTGGAAGTGTCTTTTGTTTTTCAGAAACTTATTTGGAAAATCTGAGTGCAAATTATGGCTATGTAATCCATGTGGACAAAAGCAAGCTGGTTGCCAGGTTACCATTTTAAATGGGCTCATAAAGTAGTGCTTGGTAATATCACTTTAATCCAGTGTTCACTGTACCTGGCAACTGTCCTTGTCATATGCTTCAAAAGTGTTTAGATAGGATGTGGTTTCTAAAGACCAAGGGACCACCACCGCTCAGTAAACAGAATTAGAGGCAAAGCTAATATAGTTTGCTATTCATATCATGCATTTAAGTCTATGAGTTAAGTTGGGCAAACTGGATGAGGTCTCTTTTATGTAGAAGAGTGCTTTTCTCACTGGAATATTTTATTTATAGGAATCATATAAGGGCTACTTAACACTTTAGGAAATACTGTCATATTTGGTTCTGCTTCTGAAAACTTTCAAAAAGAGGACCAGAAACACAGTGAGAAAACCAGCCAGCGTGGCTCAGAGTGCAGGTGGCGGGCAGCCGAGCGGCCCTCCAGTAGCTGTGTCTTTCTGGCAGGTATCTCGGCTCTTCAGCTGTATTCAGAATCCAAAAATAGATGCTTTTCCCTTCACTTTCTTTCCTGACTCACCTCCAGCATAATGAGACTGTTCACTTACAAAAAGCACAGCCTTTTTATTTCTGTGCCTACATCATCTGACAACATTAGAATGTGAAAGACTAAATGCAGACAGTGGACCCTGTAGACGTGGCCTGTGCATCTATTCTGTGCCACCATCTGAGCCTCAGTATTCTCCAAGTCTTCTTTTTAAAGAAAAAGCTGCACTTCTGAGGCCTTTTAAAAAGAGTTGAAGAGAATGACTGTGTGCAAAGGTTCTGGTAAATAGATTTGTGAGGTAAAAACATTTTTTTTTCCGCTTGCAACATAGTCCTCCTAGTCACCAGCTATTTGCCTCTTCCTTCTGGCACGCAGAGAGGTCACAAGTCCCAGCCTCTCTCCTGTTCAGGAGGGGCTGTGGGGTTCATCTGTGGCCAACGCAATGTGGCCAGAAGCAGTGTGCACTCTTTCCAAGCCTAGCCAATAAAATCTCCTGCTCAGCCCTCCTCTCTCTGCCTCCTCTGACAGTGTTTGGGGTCTCCCAGGCTGTGAATAGGAGGAGCCTGAGTAGAGTGTCCTGCTGACCACCGCTGGACCATGACATGAGCAAGAAATCAACTCGTATTGTTCAAAGCCATTACGGTGTGGGGTGGTTGTTGGAGCAGTTAACCCAGCCTGACAATTGCAGTGCTCTTTAACCTCTGTGACCTTTGCATATTCATGAAAACCTGTGAAAATGGCCACCGTGAAAGAAAAGCAGCTGTCGACAGGAAAACTAACATGCAGCCTGAATGGGGAGGGTGGAGCTAAGCCAGAGTAGCTGCCTGCCCCTCCCTAGCCTGACCCCGTCCCTTTGAAATGGCTGTGGTAGGACAGGACCTCTGGACCCCTCTCCTCCTGCTTTAGTTTGTGACTACAGCATGGACCTCTTCAAAACATTCCTCCAAACTGTTGTACCCCTTAAACACCACGTATACATTGATAATTTTGACTTGTACTTTAGAGGCAATTCTATTCATGTCCTTCTCCTCCTCTCTTCTATATAAGAGCACTTTCTTTAATGCTGGGAATAGATATATTTGGCCTTGGGACCTCAGGATCATCACTGGCTTTTGTGAACACAAATGTGCTGGCAAAAATTGTGTCTCCCAGGTTGTGTTCATTGGACATGCTTATAATTCTTTGCTTAAGCCTGAAAATAGGTCCAAGAAGCAAAAAATATTAAGTGTCAATTTCACAACGATTCAGTTAATGTGATCAGCATAGCCAGAGTACCAGGTAACTCAAGTTGAAAAAAGAAAATTCACTTAGATAAGGCATTTTCAGTGAGGGCCACCCACGAACATCTGCCATCTTGTAGGCTGTCAAGTTTTCAGAGAAGTGTTTTATTTCCATGGGAATTACAAGTGTAGAAGTATCCAAGTACTTGAAATAACCTTTTCTTTCCGCAGATGGCCTTGGGTGATCAGGTCCCAGAAAGGAAACAGGCATTTCCCCTCTGAGAAGGGATGGCTTTAACTTCTAGCAGTTAAGCTTTCTCTCAGGAAAGGGAAAATCCTTACATTTTTTCCCCAGCTATAGGACAGCACTAAAAATACCTCAGCCAGTCAAGTGGGTTGTCTTTTAGCACCTGCATTGGTGAATCTCCTAGGGCTTGTAAATTCAGTTTTTTTAAATGGGCTCTAAAGTTTTCAAAGGGCTATGGGATGGAGAAAATCAGAGATTAGAATCCAAAAGGGACTATGGAGGAAAGGGTGGAAATTTAAACTGCCTTCTGTGTGTACAGCTGCCCTGTTCATAGTGCTTTCTCTCAGGAACATCTGCTTAGGGCCTCACCATGCACCCATGGTGCAAGCCAAAGATTCAGTAATGCACACTGTGATAGGGGTTTAGCCTGTGTGCATTCTCTCCTGTAACTGAGACAGGTTCCACATGGGACTGTTGGTGATCCAGAAACAAAGCGGACTCTCTTCCAGGAAGCTGTAACAAGCAGATTAAGAAACTATGGAGGCCTATGAACATTTTGTGTTACTTAGAACTTGACCAGACTTAGTTTTAATCAGTGTTAATGAACCCATCTGAGACAGATCAGAGGAGATCCAAAAGGGGATGAATGCTGATGCAGTGGGGGTGCCAAGGGCCTGACTGATGATAGGCAAGGAAGCCTCTTTCTCCAAATGTGAGAGATGCTGAAGTGTGCAGGGCCATATGTCTGCTGCAATCTGTGGCATTACAGATGAAGAACTCTCTTGACCCCAAGGCACTATGTTGAACATGGAACAAAACTGACAGTGCCAAAGGGTGAAAGGCATTTGCTATGTTTCAAAGAGAATAGAAATATCTTAGTAACAAAGGTGTTAGTAAATGAATATGCTATGTTGTTGATTGTTTTCTACTTTGGTCTATCAAATGAAGGAAGAGACAGTTTTTGAAATTTTCTAAAATTAATGACTATAATAGTAAGGGTTTAATTTTATTTTCTAATGTAACACTGACATATCCAGATATCATTCTTTACAAAGTTGACAACTGGGGAGGCTCTAGATACACCTCAATAAAATTGTCATTTTTAAAAACACTTTTGGAGTCTTTTTTCTCAGGAATGCCTTCAGAAACCATGGCATGTTTTGTTAAATACTCAGGAGTGGCCATTCTCCCTGTTTACACTGTGGATGTAATTTTTTCTATATAGCCAAAAGTTATAAACCTATGTGTAATGATTAAGGTATGTAATCAAAGTGTTGCACTAGTTGGAAAAGGGCCCACTTAACCTTAAAGGTAACAAAATTAAACTTTGTAACCAAAAAATAACCAAAATTAATTTTTAGCTAATTTACAGTTACTTTAAAAACAGTGATCTAAAAGGAGTTCCTGAAATACTTTGTATAATGGTAAAATGCTAGGATGTGTGGCTAGATCTCAAAAGTGATTTGATAAAGTAAATATTTATTTGGATGTTCACATTCTAGTACAATTGCTTAAAAAGTCAGGGTGATGGAATTGAAAAAGGGTTATTTGACATCCACTTTCAGTAATGAAGGATTAGGTAACCTGGACAGCCTTCTGCTGAGGACAACTAGGAAAGCACAAAAAGTATGTATTAAAAATAGCTCAAAGGCATCAGAAAGCCAATAATGCATGAGATTGCAGAGTCAGGATTTTGAAGAAGAGAGAGATTTGGAGAAGAATGCTGCGTTTGGGGTCACTTTTCCCGGAGCAGCATCTGCCCATTCCACAATAGGGGGCTAAGTAGCCAAGAAGCCTCAGTGCTCACAGATAGTCTTTTGGAGTCAGAAGGATAAAAACTGTAATAGAGGATGGGCTGGTGGGGCTGGTAAAACTCTAGTATTTTGGGTAAAATCCCAAAGATCTCTAGGAGTAAGGGTGAACAAGAAGTAGACAACATCTCAAAGAGAGTGAAGTCCAAATTTAAAAATTATCTAAACCCTTGAAAATAGATTAAGATGAGCCTGCATTGCTAGCATGCATAGCTGCCTGTAAAAAGTTATCATAACTTATCTGTAGAGGAAAGTAACATCAACAGAGGGCTAACTTTAGCTCTATAATTTTTCATATACAATATTCAACAAGCAATGAATAATAGTTACATGAACAGACAAGAAAACATAAGAGGAAATAAAGAGACTAAAGAAACATTCTAAACCACAGATAAAAACTTTAGAATACCTATGTTTGATTTTAGGAGATGACAGATATTATTGAGAAATTAACCAGAAATATGGAAACTATAAAAAATGGTATAGAAATTAAGAACTTAAAAGGAGTAATAGCATATTAGGCAGAACTGAAGAATCAATAAGTATCAAGAGATAGAAGAAAATATCCAAAGTGAATAATAGAGAGAGAAAGAGTCAAGAATTTAAAAGAGAGGATAAGAAACATAAAGGACAGTGTGAGAAGGTGTAATGGACAAGGAATCAAGAGTACTGGAAGGAAAAAAAGAGAAAATGGGACATAAGTAATCAATGATAAAATGTTAATAGCCTAAGATTTTCCCAAACTAAAGAAAACATCAAGCCACATATTCAAGAAACATCATGAATCCCAAAAAGAATTTAAAAAATAATCACATCTAGATGCATCATAGTACAACTGCAATAATAAAAAAATAAAACACAGACAGGATAGGGAGAAAACAGAAAGACTGACAACTATATTCTGAAAAGAAGCAATGGAAACCATGTGAAAATATAGTAACATCTTAAAAAAAAATAAAGTTATTTGCTTCCAACCTAGCATTATATACCCAGCAAAAATATCCTTCAAGAATAAAGGTAAAATACTGTTAATTTTTTTGAAAATTGCAAAAATTCATTACTAGCAGACCGGAACTAAATCCCTGAAGGGTATTTTTCAGGCAAAAGGAAAATAATCCCAGACGGAAAGCTGTAGATTTAGGAGGAATTAAAAAACCAAAACACCACCCATAAAAACATAAAGGAAATATGTGGGAAAATCTAAATTGATGCTAACTCTAATAAATAATATTAACAATGTCTTGTGGAGCTTAAAATATACAGAGAATTTAGATACACAGAAACAGTGGTCAGTAGTGTCCAAGTGTTCTGAGGTCCTCACATTATAAGAGGTTAAAATTAGTAGTTTATGCAATAGCTTAGATAAATCTACATGGTACATGGCATCTCTAGAAAATCAGTAAAAGCATAGGAAAAGCTAATAGAGGTCAATACCTCACATAAGTTTAATTATTCAGTATCTGTTTTTCTGTGACTGGCTTATTTCACTAAATATAATGTCCTTAATGTTCATCCATGTTGATGCACATTGCCAGATTTCTTTCTTTTTTAAGGCTGAATAGTGTAGACACTGTGGTGTTTTCCATAATGCCTATGCCATTTTGCATTTCCACTGCCTAAAACAGTCAAATTCATTGAATCAAGCAGTGGTTGCCAGCTTCTTAGGGGAGAAGGAAAGCAGAAGTTACCAGTCAACAGGCACAAAGTTTCAATTACGTGAGATGAATAAGCTCTAGAGATCTGTTGTACAGGACTGTACCTATTATCAACAATAATGTAGTGTTCAATTAAAAATTTAATTGTGTTAAATGCTCTTATCAAAATAAAATAAGCTAATAGAAGTAGAAATGGAATAATTTTTATATTTGGCAAATAATTCCTAAAAGAAAGCAGGAGAGGAAAGAAAAGGTAAAGGGAACAGGAAGAACAAGTAGAAAGCAAATAGATGGATAATTGATTTAAACCAAAATATATATCAGTGATTATATTAATACAAATAGGATAAAAAACATTGAACAGGAGATCCTAGCTAGTTAAATATGATTGGACAATAGAAAGTGTAAGGTTTGGAGAGGATGAAATAAAGCTATTATTACCAATAGATAATATAATATGTATGTCAAAAATCCAAATAATCTGCAGAAAAAATATGGGAATAATAGATGAGTTTAGAAAGGTTGCTGACTGTAAGAACAATTTTTAAAATCAGTTTTTTTAATGTTTTTGTTTTTTTGATGTCACTTACTGAATAAGAAGACTATGGCTTGTACCTTGGAAATTCTTAGTCACATTTTCTCTCCCTGTCTCTTGTTTTCTTTCTGGTTACCCACTTCTAGGGGAATTCAAATCCATCTTATGAGGGAGCCCTGTGGACAGGCTCATGTAGCAAAGGTCTGCCACCATGAGTCAGCTTAGGAAAAGTTGTATTTTTATATGTTAACAAAAATCATTTAGAACACAAAATTTAAGAAAAGTAAACTAGTTAAAATATCACCAAAAATCCATTAGCTAGAAATAAATCTAGTAAGAAATGTGCAAGACCCAACCTCAAAACAATCCAGATATTTATAATCAGGAGAATTAAAACTAATGTGTACATATGTATATATTCATACATAGTGCAATCCTGTACAACAATAAAAAGAATGAATTACAGCCACACTTATAATCTTAACATTGAAAGAAGCAAGACAAAAATACCCACTCAAAGATTCCATTTATGTAAATTACGTAAACAGACAGAACTAAGCTGTAATGTTAGGACTCAGGAGGGTGGATACTTTTGGGGTACCAGGTAACACTGGGTAAGATACATAAGGGGGCTTCTGGGATCCTGGCAAAGTTCTATTTCATGATTTGGCTTGAAGTGCCTGGTCAGAAGGTGGGTAGGCCTGGTGCTGAGGTTCACAAGACTGTCATGGATCCTGGGTCTGTGGCAGCAAAATAGGCAGCAGGTACCTCTGGTGTGGGCTTGATATCTGTCCCTGGGACTGGCCTGGTGCTGGTTCATCCTGGCAGCCTGGGCTCGCAGGAGCTGCCTGCCTATGGTGTGAGCCTGGTGCTGGGGTCCAAGGTGAAGCTGGGTGCTCACTTCACTCTCCTCCAACAGGAAGGTATCTCTCTCTATGCTGGACTGCCTGAGCTTGGAAGGGGTGATGGGGATAATTGGAAACTGACCTTTCCTATCCTCTTCAATGTATCTTTTCTTATTTCTGTGGTCATCCAGGTGCTATAACCCTTATCTACAATGCTTAGTTCTTCCAAGGTGTTTTGTGTGCAGACAGTTGTTCAAATTAATGTTTCTGGGAGGGAATGAGCACTAGAAATTCCTATACTGCCATCTTGTTGATGTCACTCCTATAACTTGCTACATTTGCCTTCTGTGATGAAAGTGATTTGAATCATTATCTATTTTTGAGTAAAAATTCTAGAAATTTTAGCCAGTAAACACAGAGTTTTAAAAATAATATATTAACTTTTTGCAAATAAATTATACAATTAACTATGCTAGAAAACAAAATATATTAAAATAATTAAAAATCTTACTGCCCCAGAGGTCAACATTATGACCAGCTAATAGTCCATAAATTTAGACAGTCAATTTTCAGGTAGACAGGCAATTTTTCACTTATTCATTCCACTTTGAACATTTAGCAAATGTTGCTCTCTCTTAGAAGCCTTGCTTTGAACACAAAGATAATAAGATATAGTCTATGACTGAGCAACTCACATTCAATGTAAGAAAAATAGTCAAGAAATCCATTCAGTCATCCACTCAAAATTTATTGGCACTACTAGATGATGACTAGCCAAAGTTGAATGTTCTTTTTGGCCTCTGCTCTTGAAGAGCATACAGGCTAGTGCACATTATCAATTCTAATAACATGTTTTAAGTTTTATCCCTTGGGCAAAACAGTGATCAAGAGCAGGTGACGAGTGAGCTGTGTCCTTAAGAATAAGTAGAAATAACATCGTGGACAAAAACAAGGTGTACATTCAGCAGGTCGGAGACCTGGAAGTAGTTCACAGAGACTAGAACTTAGGTGAATAGGGACAGTGAAGGGAGAAGGGGCTGAAAAGTAAAGCAAAGGGGAAGCCAGGCCCAAATGACCTTTCACTATCACACTAAACACATTGGGATTTATCTTTTTTGGCAATGTGCGGTTATTAGATGGTTGTAAGTAGAGTAGTGGCATGTTGATGTTGCATGTTAGCGATGTAACTCTAATGGCATTGTGGAGAATATTCACAAAAACAGGACAGCCTAGAGACCATAAACACAATAGAAGGGTTGGTGGTATACTTAAAAGGCATTCTACATGTAGAATTAAGATATTGCTAACTAAGTGGGTGTGCTGAGGAACAGGGCTGAATTTTTTGTGGTGCCCTTCCAGATATGGGGCACACAAGGACTGGGGGATGATCTTGAGTTCAGTTTCCACATGTTGACTTTAAGTGCCTAAAAATAAACAGAGAAGGATGACCTTCAGGGCAAGAATCGCATGTAAATCTCTACAGATCTTTGCTATGAATCAATAACATGCTTTTTTGTCTGATAAATGACAATTAGAATGTCTTCAGAGTTACAAGCTAAGTGTTTTTATGTTAATTATTACATTTTTCCAGTGGAAGCCTGTTAGAGCAAGAATCAATTCTGTGGCCCTGTCGGACAGTGTCCCACTGGTCCTCTATAAATAGCTTTGTGAGTATCAAAGCTCCTCCCCATCCCTGGGAGTTGTACATTTTCTCCCCCTCTAAATGTCTCACTCTTAGCACTGACCACAAAACAATTCTCCAAAAAATATTTTAGGTTTTACCTGTAAATAAAATAAAGTTTATAATTCTGTATTTCTTTAAAGCTTGGAATTTATCTTGAATTTATCTCCTACATTGGTTTTCTCTTCCTCCCTGTATTCAATTGTTAGTAAAACAGTCCTACTTTAAATTTTGCATCCGTGGACTTATTTTCCAAAACAAATACTCTCATTTTCCTGGTATGCTGTTCTTTCTTTCTTGAACTGTCACTTTTCTTCCTGTGTCTACATTATTTCCCTAATTATATCATCAACTCACTGAGGGTGTTTCTTAAGTGTCTTTGGATCTCCGAAGGCCTTCAGCATAGCCCCATGCACATTAGTCTGCACTCAGGAATATTTCATGATGATTATTTGATCTGTCATTTTAGCTAATCAAATGATGTCACTTATTTTTAGTAAGTCAAAACTTAAACTTAAGCTGCAAGTCTTGGATTTGACAAATGAGTTATCTGCATTTTCAGATATTGCTGCTGGCTTAGAAAATAGGTCTCATGCACCTCACATATTCAACTTTCTGAATTTTTTATTGATCTGTTCTCTGAATTATAGAGGAAAATAAGTTTGATTCATAAAAGGGGGAGGGGCAACTCATGCTTTGATACTTAGAGTATTACACAGATTTTTACCTCTGCTATTGAACCTGATTTGCCAAAGAAAAGAACAAAAGCCACAACTCCCACAATGACCTCTCTCTTGTACTGTTAGCCAACTGCTTGTCATAGTCATCAGGTAGACAGCAAGAACATTTATAAAGGCCATAGGTCCTTAGCAGTGAACTGGCAACAGATCTGTTAGTGAACCTCGGGGCAGCTATGCTCCTGCACATTGTTATTGTCAAGGGACATTCCATAGTCTTTTATTTTACAAATTATAATTGAAGTATGCCACAAATTAAGGATGGACAAAGGTGATTTTTGAGATCGACCAGTTCTCTTCCCTGAATATTAAGGACTTTTGTGAAATCTACTGCAGTTCCTGTATGCATGAAACCTTGCTTCTATAGAAAACCTTGGTTTTATAGTCCCTTGAAGGGACTAATCTCCTTGTAGATGACCAGAGACGCATGAAAAACCTACTCATCAAACAATGATGGTGACATTTATGGGCCTGGGATGTGTCTACCCACGGGGACATGAAGCTCAAAGGTGGTAAAACTGATAGGATTCTTAAGGTAGCTCTCTAGGCAAAATAACACAAAAGAAACACTAACTTCATTCAAACCGAGTATTAAAATAGAACCATTGCTTACCCAGAGAGCTTTCTCAACAGTAACTGAAGTCAGGGTTAGTGCAGAAAATGCTAAGAATCACCAAGCCTCAGAAGCCTGTCAGTCTTTATGAGGATGGATGACCTGATTCTTTCATTGTATGTCAGTTATAGTAACATTTGAAGTCCTAGGATATTCAGGACAGTTCATTCAAATACTTCATGTTTTATTTACTCTACTTCTAAGGACTTTTTAAAGTACTAGTCATCCATTAAACCCATAAAGCTGATGTATCAATTGGTCTACTTCTTTAGTTGCTGTTAAGTGTTTATTGAATAAGCCACAGTGTTTTAAACATAGTATAGGCAAAGTCCACTGTAACCTTACCAGTTAAATTGGCTTTTTATTACTCATAAAAACAAACAAACAAACAAACAGATCCTAAACAAGCATATATTGATCAAATTTCAGTTTGTGGAAAATGGACTTGATTGAAATACCATAGGGGAAAACAGTTGCTAAAAAAGGAATTTGTGGCAAGTGAGAGCCTTCATTTGACTCAGCAGCTCTGAGATTTCACAAGTAAAGTGTGGCTTGATGAGAAGTCTTAAATGTTGAATGTCAATAGGCTTCTCAGACAGAAGATAAAGCAATCCAGCTAGGAAAATGAAAATCCAAAACAAATGCTCTCAAACCTAAATCTGATGCAGATTTCTCAATTAAAATAGAAAACTAACTTAAAAATTGGGCAATTATCTGGTCACTTGGATCAGTATTAATTATGTGAGCAAATCTGGAACTTAGCCAAGGCAGCATTTTTTCCTTCCTCGTTTAATTGTCTATATTCTATAATTGAATTAAGTATATACTGGCACTCACACCTCTGAGAGGTTGGGTATCAGTTCAACCAAGTCTCAGCCACCCAACCTGACAAAATGTAATGCCCAAGGCTTTCTCCTTCAGGACCTGCAAGCAAGTCTGTCAGGTTTGTTTTCCCTGGGAAACAAATGGGTTGGTTTTTGTCCTCTAGGAAAGAGGTAGAAATTTCTACAAGTCTCAGACTCAAGGTTTCCATTATTGCTTCCTTAAACTCATCAAAATATAACATTTCTTTTCTGACGTAGAACAAATATAGCAAAATTACTAATTTGGCTCAGAAACAACTTCTGGTTTTGCTGTATTTTAAAAAAACATTGATATTACCGTGTGGTCCCTACATTCCATTGGCTTAGGATCTGGGCAGGATCCTGCTAGAGCCGTGCACTGAATGCAAAACCCTTTTACACTTAGTATCTCATTAGACCCTCTGTTTACCCTTTGAGGTAACTCTTACCATCTATATTTAACAGATGGGAAAAAATAAAGCTCAGAAAATTGACTTTCTCAGCCTCCTAAATTCATACAGAGGCAGAATTTAAGTCTCAGGGTCTTGATGCCTAGGTTAAAAGAAAAGGATCATACTATAATATCTACAGGAATCCAGAGAATAATCATGCTGTGGACTATTTCTGGAACTTCAGGGATCAATTCATAAAATACTAAAGAGCAACCCTAAGAAAAGGCTTAAAAGGTAATAGTTTTAGTGGGTTTTTTAACAAATGGGATCTGCCATGGGATTCAAGAGGATTGTATTTCCTTGTCACATTCATCCAATCATCCTCTCTCCCTGGTCTGGGTGTTGGAGATGCAAGTGGATGAAATGGCCAGAACCCTGCAGGGGCAACGGCAGCCTGGTCTTCATCTTTGGGTAGGTACTGAACCCAGAGTTTTTCTTAATGGAGATGGTAGAGAAATAAAAAAAATATAACCTATAGGGAAAAATAATTGAACTTGTTCACTATAATGACAGTAGTTTACTAGGATGGCAACCAGAGTGGGTCATATTCATCTTTATTCCAAAAGACTATGGCAGTCAATGGCTGAATTGGTAAGGCAAGCCTTTTTCAGGTTAACACAGTTTGACCGAAATACTCCAGGTTTTTGAAGTGTAAATGATAAAGTGCCATTGCTGTGGAGAATTGGAGGTGAGGGAGAGAGATGAAAAGGAATTTGATTTTACACAATTTTACACAAACCTACTCCCAGATGTCCTAAATTATCTCAAATCTAATCATTTAAGCTATTCCACACAAAGAATTTGTAAACAAACACATTTGCAGAATTGCTCTTTAAGTGGGAGAGTTAAGAGGAAAAAAATATGAAATCATAATCAGTGAACAGTGGCTACACAGCTCTGCTTCAAAAGATGCTTTTATCAAAGAGACACCTCACACAAGGGAGGATGGACCAATGATTTGTTAATGTAGTCCAACTTCAGATTTGTGCGTGCTCCTAAGATACAGTCCATCCTCACTACTTGCAGATTCTACATTTGAAAATTTGCCTATTTGTGAAAATTTATTTGTAACCCCCAAATCAATACCCATGGTGTTTTTGAGGCCATTCACAGATATGTGCCAAGTGGTGATCAAGTCCAGTTGCCCATTTCCTGTATCCCCAGCCTTCTTGATTCAGCTCTGATACTGTGTTACAAGTTCTTTCCCAGGTCCATGGAGTGCCGTAGTATTTTTTGAGTGGTTGTGGTTTTTGCTGTTTAAATGCCCCCCAAGCAGAGTGCTGAGTGTTGTCTAATGTTCCTAAGCATAAGAAGGTTGCGTTGTGACTTACAAAGAAAATATGTCTTAGATAACCCAAGCATGGGTTAATGAATCAAAAATACATATTAAGTAAGGTGTCTTTAAACAGAAACACACCAAACAAGGTCATGAATTCACTGGGCAATGAAAATGTTGTGACCAGACGTTTGCCAGGATCTAGGCTCGTATTTCCCCGGGCAGCAATGGTTCAGTATTTGCTGATTCAGTTTTGCAATGTCTTTATAGAACAGACAACTACTGAAATAATATGTGACTATAGTATTTGTTCCTGGTTTCCAGATCATCAATCAAATAAAAGAGACACACACACAAAAAAAACCTTATACTACCACTTAGAATTACAGAAATTGTATATAACTGCAAAACCAAAACCTTGAATTTGTTGTAGGTCTCAAAAAACATCTTACTTTAAATGTGTGTAACCTTGGGAGTCATATGTTAAAAATTTGTTCCTTTTAATAGAGATACAACACTTTGGAAAGTAATTCAAGTGAGTAAAACATTTCAAAATGTTTTGGAAGGGTAATGCTATCAAATAAAACGAGACTTTTATAAACACATTTAAGTTATGTCTTTAAAAGGAATCCATGTTAGTGTTATTGAAATATAAACCCCGCATGAGTGTTTTTGATGTACATTAACTTTTATTGCTGAATAATAATAATACTTTGTATTTGCGTAGCTTACTGTGTTTTAAAGCCTGTTCATGTACATTAGATCACTCTGATCTTCAGACATCCAGGTATTACCACCACAGTTTGGTTAATGGGAACCATGAGCTTCTAAGGGTTAAATGACCTGTCTATAGTAACAAGTCACTTATATGTCATTGTTGGGATTGAAATTCAGAAGACTTCAGGCAGTGTCCTTTATTTTTTCCTTTGTTGACATGTTAAAGCCCATTGTTAACACTGAGAAATTTTTACCACACTTTTGTCCATCAGTAAATACAAATCCAAAGACCATTTGGAAATATCCTACATGTGTGGCTATTAAATATTTTCCAGTTTTAATTCTACATGTATTTGAAACACTCCTATTTAAATAAGGCATTCATTTTACATTTTCTTCTGACTTGAAAATAGATTGTATCATATTTATTATTGTGATAAATCATATTTATTACTGTGATATATTTTGTTGTGCTTGTATCTATGATATAAGAAGTATTCTCCATGCATAAAAGTGAACTCAAAATGGATCAAAGATCTGAATGTAAGTCATGAAAACATAAAACTCTTGGAAAAAAATATAGGCAAAAATCTCTTGGACATAAACATGAGCAACTTCTTCATGAACATAACTCCCTGAGCAAGGAACAAAAGCAAAAATGAACAAGTGGGAGTATATCAAACTAAAAAGCTCTGTACAGCAAAGGACACCATCAGTAGAACAAAAAGGCATCCTACAGTATGGGAGAATATATTCATAAATGACATAGCCGATAAAGGGTTGACATCCAAAATATATAAAGAGCTCATCCACCTCAACAAACAGAAAGCAAATAATCCAGTTAAAAAATGGGCAGAGGATCAGAACAGACACTTCTCCAAAGAAGAAATTCAGATGGCCAACAGGCACATGAAAAGATGCTCCACATTGCTAATCATCAGAGAAATGCAAATTAAAACCACAATGAGATATCACCTCACACCAGTTAGGATGGCCACCATCCAAAAGACAAACAACAACAAATGCTGGTGAGGATATGGAGAAAGGGGAATCCCCCTACACTGCTGGTGGGGATGTAAATTAGTTCAACCATTGTGGAAAGCAGTGTGGAGGTTCCTCAAAAAACTAAAAATAGAAATACCATTTGATCCAGGAATTCCACTCTTAGGAATTGACCCTAAGAATGCAGGAGCCCAGTTTGAAAAAGACATATACACCCCTCTGTTTATCGCAGCACTATTTACAATATCCAAGAAATGGAAGCAACCTAAGTGTCCATCAGTAGATGAATGGATAAAGAAGATGTGGTACATATACACAATGGAATATTATTCAGCCATAAGAAGAAAACAGATCCTACCATTTGCAACAACATAGATAGAGCTAGAGGGTATTATGCTCAGTGAAATAAGCCAGGCAGAAAAAGACAAGTATCAAATGATTTCACTCATCTGTGGAATATAAGAACAAAACAAAAACTGAAGGAACAAAACAGCAGCAGACTCACAGAACCCAAGAATAGACTAACAGTTACCAAAGGGAAAGGGACTGGGGAGGACGGGTGGGAAGGGAGGGATAAGGGGGAAAAGGGGCATTTTGATTAGCACACATAATGTATAATGTAGGTGGGGGGGGGCTTGGGGAAGACAGTATAGCACAGAGAAGACAAGTAGTGATTCTATAGCATCTTACTACACTGATGGCCAGTGACTGTAATGGGGTATGTGGTGGGGACTTGACAATGGGGGGAGTCTAATAACCACATTGTTGCTCATGTAATTGTATATTAATGATACAAAAAAAAAAGTCTAAAAAAAAAAAGGAGTATTTACTGGGTTACAAGTTGAATTTGCAGCCTGGTCTCATGACTCCATGCTAATATTTCATTTCTTAGTTCTGTAGTAAATCCTGGACAGGGCAGTGAATATTTAAGTTTGAGAAATATGTAAGTTTGGTCCATATCTCATATCAAACAACATTCAGCTTTATGCTGTACCGAAAAGAAACCTCAAGGAAGGGCAAATGTGGCTATCATAAGAAATGATCTTTTTTAAAAATGTGCTATCTTGTCACCCTTGAACTAATAAAAATTTTGAGCTGCTGTCTGTTTGGTAGCCATAATGTTGATAAATTTGGGGGGAAAGCATTTCTTTTTTGCAGAGGGTGTGTAGTGGCACATATTTACTTGCACTTGGCAGATTATCTTATTTTAAATGGATTCAACAGTCTGTGAGGGGGCAGATGTTCATGACAACAAAAGGAGGACAAATTAGACTGAGTTAAAAAGGGAGCATACGGGAACAAATACAACACATGATTATTAGCCTAGAGAAGTGCTATAAGAAACAAAAAACTTGACATGAATGGAAAAGCAGGGTGATAGTGTATAACAGAGAAATAGGGAAGGAAGCCTAAGTGGCAAGATTTCATTAAGAAAAAAAAAATTATCCATCAAAATTTCTACATCTCATGAAATACTTTTTAGGATTCCATTCTCACCTACCATCCTCACCCCACTAGCATGAAAGAAGGCTTCAGACTGTAAGTCAAAGCTCAGTGTTCAGACTTAAGAATTTCAAGATTTCTCAACAGGTTCACTAGATCAGAGAATCAGTTGGAGTGCTAAGACATAATGTTTATTCCCCTTACATTTTCAAGGAACACAGCAGTCAGCTCAATGAATAGAGCTTGTTTTTGCCACATCCATGTTGACACACCTGTTAGAGAGTTTCTGTCAGACATGTGACAAGGTAGAGGGATGTATAACTTGTTGTGAGTTTGCTGGGACATGAAAGGACTTTTCTTCATATGTCTTTTAAATGGTAGGGTCAGGAATAGAGATGACCCTGCTTGAAACATCAGCATGGGGCAAAAGGGTCACCCAGTGAAGTGTGCAAATAAGATGCTCTTAGAAATACTCTGTGGTTTTGTTGTGTTGAAGTAGTCATTGCATTGTAATTAATGTCAATCTGCTCACTTTTATTTCAAGTTTTTAATCCGTTGGTGTCAACTGCCAAGAATTAAGCATTAAAAGTGTGAATAACTGAATTTGAAGATTATAAACAGCTTTGAGAAGGTCCACATGAGCTGATATTGTCCAGGAACTTTTCAGTCAGTTGAACAAAAGAGACAGCATCATCGAAAGGCCTGTCTCCAGTCCTTGAAAGAAAAATAGGAGTTAAACATCTTCAATAACCCAATAATTTTTCTTAATTAAGATGAAATAGGTCCTATCAGTGAGGCAGGCAAGACTTTGCTCCATACACTCCACTGACAAATAAGCTCAGTCTCCTGATACCTCATCAGTGAATGTATATTAACGGCGTGGATTAAAAACAGTGTGGGGCTCACTTGGGAAACATAGCTATTTTTTCCTCCAAGGACAGTAGAGGATATTCTTCATTTTAGAAGTATGTGGCTTTACCCAGTAGACAAATTCCTGAAGAGTTATTTGGAAATAAGTTGTTGTTAATAAAAGCATTTTTGTAAGTATTAAAAAAACTGTGATGAATATAAGATTACAGTAAATGCTAATTGCCTTTTTGCTAGAGCTAGATTTTCAGATGCTACATTTATGTAAAGTGGAGTGGGCCTCTATGCAGAACTCTTATGAAAGAGTTAATCCTGTTTTCTCAAGTGCCTAATTTATCACAGAGTTACCTTAGGCACTGGCAGCATCTGGCTCAACACGTACATATTTTTCAAGTACAAATTAAGGACTGAGAATGAGGCCAGGAACACGCTTTTGTGTGTAGCAATGGGATGAACTCACCAAGAGGGAGAGGCATAAATATTGCCTCAGATTTTAATAAGGATGAAACTCCATATATCATTAACAATTCTTCCTTCAATGCCTTGAAAACCCTCAGTCATTATGTTAGATCTCTGCTTATTATTCTGCATGTGTGAACCAATTTGAGTTGAGGTTGCATTAAGCAGGTTGGGCATTCAAATAAGTCTCCTCTCTTATTGTTAAGATGTTTCTAAAGAAAGCCTGCTTTATATGACTTATCCTGCAGTTTGTGCCAAGATAGGTATCTGCATACCCATTTATGTCTACCCCATATGATCTTAAATGGAAGACTAAATGGTCATTTTGCATACTCTTACCTAATCATATTCATAATCCATCTCTCTTTATTTCCCTTTCTTTTTAAAAAATCAGCCTTAATTATGGTCAATTGGGGTGGGGGGAAGGACAAATCTTTGATAATTGCTCTATTTCTTCACGAATTCTCAAAAGTAGCCAAAATTAGTTAAAGAGCATTATGGTGGTGGTGGGGTGGAGGGTGGGTAGTATTATATTGGAACCTTTGATGAGAGAAAAACAATGACAGTGCTTATAGGACCCAGTGTTTCTGATGTCACACTGTATGTGCGGTGCATGTTTCCTTAAATCAGAAGTCATTAGTTCAATGGACTGAAAGACTGTTCTAAGCATAGTTTACAGGCACATAATCAACTGTCTTGAGAATTTAGAAAGATGCTTGTGCATCAGTGACTGCATACAGAATATGTTAAAGGGCATAAACCGTGAATGGAAAGGTTCCACGTGGAGAAAGGCAATGCCATGACCATGTATCAGCTAACATTCACATGCAGGGCAAAACAAGAGCCAAGTCTCTGTTGAATAGTCTCCACCTCTACCCTGACACAAAAAAGAATCTCACTTTGGGAAACGAAACTCTAATATCTTATTAAACATATTTGTTCTTGTTCTAAAATCATAAGATAAGGAGCTCATGGAGGTACCCCCAACAGACTATTTTTCAGGGGACAGGAAGACACTGCATTACAAAGGCTTCCAGCCTCCAAGGTGACTATTTTGACCTTTCTCTTAAGCATTGTCTAATTTTTTTAAAAGCCCTTAAAAATGTGAACATGCAAATTGTACATACAATATTTAAAACGTGAGTCCTCACTTTGAAAAGGTGAATTAATGAATTCATCAATCAAACCCTGAAGTTCTGAAAACCTCTAATTTACTCTTCTTGTAATTTAGTGGTAGAAAAGTAGCCTTCTGCTGGATAGCTCCACAGAAATGTAATTAACCTTTGCTTTTTGACAAACAGGTGGGACAATTGGTAGAGTAAGATGATAAATAAGATACACACGTGCACACACACACACACACACACACACACACATGCACTTACACACCCCAGCCCACAATCTTTCAGGGCTCTTACTCCCTGAGTTACTGTGAGGATCAAAATCTGAAAGTGTCTGTGAATTGTAAATTACTCTATAAATAGAAGTTGTTGCAATGGCTGCTTTTAGATAGATAGTAGATAGAGATAGATAGATAGATAGATAGATAGATAGATAGATAGTAGATAGATAGATAGATAGAGAGGCAGACACACATCAAAATGTGAACAGACCATCATATAATTATTTGTTACAGAAATTGAGGTGTTTTCTTCCTTACTGAATTTTCTAATGATTTTTTCAATTAATATTACTATGAAATAAAAATGAAACACCTATGTTCCATTATTTTACTGGTAGATAACCATAGCTGATCCCCACAAATCGTGGCAGTGGTTTTATATTCAATCATAAAAATCACAGCATATGGTCTGACAACTTAAGAGTTTTCATAGGAATAATGGGTCAGATATTTAGAACAGAGTATTTATAACATAGGTTTGATTCAGTTCAAGAAAGCAGAGAAGGTAATCCTCTCCATGTAAGACTGAAATGTATAGATTGAAGTAGACCATTATTAGCCCTTCCCTACCTCCCAACTCCCATCTTCTCCTAATTCAGGACAGAGTTAGCCTACTTGCCTCACTCCTTCTCGCTAAATCTATAATGATTTCTTTCCTTTGCTTAATGAACTCAGAGTTCATTTATAAATGATTCTAGCCCATGTAAGGTTTGCTAAGAGCTAAAGAGGGGGTCAAATGCATTTTGTATCACATGGACCCTCTGATACTATACAAAGAAGAAAGATTTACTTTCCCAGTTTTTATAAGTTATTGCTCTTCTAATTAATTTTACTTTCACAGGTGAAAATGGATGTACAATTTCTGGGAAAAGAGAAAAGCCCAATTAAAATGGGATATGTCATTACACTGAGAAGACATGAATATGCCTTCTTTAATATAAAAAGAAACATATATTCCTGAGGTCTGATTTATTCCTAGCTTCTTGTCTCACTCATTAAGGAATTATCTAGGCCACTTGTGTTTGTGTGTGTGTATATATGTGCATACATGTGAGTCCCGGAATAGAAATATAAAGGAGCTAGTATTCTTTTTTTTTCAACACAAATGCAATTTATATTTCAATATAAACCTAATGTGACTAAGCAACCAAGCTTTATGCATTATCTAAATTGGTTTGTTTTAGTAGGAATAGCTAAATTAAGATTGGAGTTTTGACATGTTCCTTTTTCTTTGAGTACATTTTTTCTCCAAATGATTATGTGCTTAGTAAAAGTATCTGTGTGTTGAGGGAGATGGAAAAATTTTAACAAATCACAGCATCAAAAGTTCCCTTTGGAAAAAAAAAGTAAAGAGACCCAAGAAATCTCAAAATCTCTGTTCTTTGAGGGATCTATCTTTATTTTAAAAAGACTATAAAAATAAACAGATATACATAGGTATATATATTGATACATATATATATAAAGACTATAAAAAAGATATTATATATATACACACATTATAAAATATTATCAGGGCTAGTTGTGTGTGTGTATGTGTGACTGTATGTTAAATTACACAATGGAAAGGTCCTAGAAGCATTCTCATTTCTCTCCCATCCCACATATACATTTATTCTGTAATTTTTTAATTTTGGGAACAGGTATTTTGTGGGGAACCTTGTTGTTTCTGCCTTGTATTGACTAAAACTTTTGTCTTTTTGTTTTTAATCAGTCCCTGCTCATTGACTCTGAGGCTCAAAGTGTGATACAATTGTTTTTCTTAAAGTAGTGAGCAAATATGAGACTGTGTAGGTTAGCTTTCTTGTTTTCCTTCTCACCAAAATAAGTAAATCTTCAGTTTTATTATAGCTTATAATTGCTCAAACAAAAATGGACAGAGGGCTATGAGTAGTGGGTTTGGCTAGCAAGACAGTTTCATGCAGTAATGAGATTTCCCCCTGGTAGGAGGGCTATAACTGCTAATTAGCATCTATGACCTAATATTCTCTAGCAACCAAGAGTAATAGCAGTAATTTCCAGTTTTATGCAGAGTACAAGTCTCCAATATTACCAGCACTTCTGTTTCATTTGTAATTAACTGCAAGCAATTATTATAGTCAAGAAAGTATATCCTACTGCTCCAAGGTAGTAAAATAAAAAGAAATTATGTTTGCAAAACTTATATGTCATGCTGACTGACTGGCGTTCTTTGAAAGCCCTGAGGTTATGTATTATCAATTAAATTTTTCTTTTTATCTGTCCTAGATCATTCTTAATTTTAATTTGTAACTTTAGTTCACTACTTAATTCTTTTTTCTTTGCTTGAAAACAAATATTTATTAGGTTTGGATAAAAGGAAACCTTTAAAAGCTAGTAATGGGGAGATGTGATATCAGCTGACAATGTGTTTCAAGATACTAGTAATGCATATTTTTTAGGTGGGGATATACTACACATAAGAAGGATGGTTTATGAGGTGAAAATAAGAGACTTTTATTTGAGGTTTTCCTATGAAACTTAAACTTCTGTGAATGTCAATAGAATTGTCCTATAAAAGATTTAAAATGACATTTAAGATGATTTCTTTCTTTAAAAAAAAGGACTAAACCTTATTTACAAAAAACTGTGAAGGACTACAGTTTTCTTTATGAGTAATTTTTTTCCCAGAAAATTTACTCCCTAATGCACCAAAACTTTATTTAAAAATTTTTTGATGTGCATTTTCTGAAAAGACTATTAGTCCTATGCTTTGCTTTACATCACTCTTTAAGGCCCCCCCTGAGGTTCTGGAGGACCCCCTCCTGCACAAGGATGTCAGGTTAGGTAGGCACAGCTCGGGTTTTATCTTCACTTGCCATGACAAGAACAGCTCTGCTTCTCTGCCTTCTGCATTCAACTGGGCTTCCACCTTAAATTCGACTCAAAGAACATATATGGTTGCTCAACCTCAGCCTTTCCTACCTTAGAAAACAATATGTACATATATATATATATATATATATATATATATATATATATATATACACATTATATGTAATTGAATAAGCAGGGTCATTATCATGCACCAGTTATTATACTGTGCAGAACTATAATACTATAACATTTGGAGATGTGCACTTTCCTGTTGATGCTGAGTGGCTTTAGATGTCTGTGTTTACATTTCTGGTTTCCTCCTTTGCTGATTACTGCAACCTAAACCTTCTGCCACAGCCTTAAGCAATCCCTACTACTGATTCTCATCTATTAGAAAGCCAGGGAACAAGTGAAGGTAGCCAAGGAAACCTTGCAAACGAAGTTCAGTAAATTCTAATGTGATGATGTGAACAAGCACATTGTGAAACCATCAGATACTCCCAGCTCACAAAGCACTGCCGTTAGAACTGCACTACAAGGTAGAGAAAACCGTAACACAGACTTCTCAGGCCACAGAACTTACTCAAGCTTTAGTAGTGGTCATGATGATATCCATGACAAAAATTTGTTTGCCATTTACTCTGTGCCAGGCATTGTGCCAGCCATTTTATACAGCATTTAATTTAATGACCTCTGAGAAGATAATGGCTAGGCATTAATATCAGTATTATAAATATTATTATGATTTTATGTTAGAAAATTCAGACTCTGTTTAAGCAATCTTAAAAAGGACACACAGATATTAGGGAAAGAAGTTTGAGATCACACTCACACCTGTTTGATTTCAACACTTGTGACTAAAACTACCAAGTTCTCTTGCCTCCCAAGTATAAGGAAGCAATTTTCCACCATCATCAAGTCCAGCTTCCTTATTTTATAGAACTGAAGACACTATAGATTATCATGTTGGAAAAGGGTCACTTCCTTGCATCCAATCTCCTTCTCCCAGGGCAGGGAACTTTCTCATGATTGCCTTGAATATGAAGCTTTTCCCCTTGATCTCCATTTCTCCTGCCATCCATGCTCCCCTCCCACCTCATTACTTGAAATGCTCTTTCAGATGATCTCATTGCCAAATGCAATAGACTCTTCTCAGTTCTTCACCTGATGCATGTGATGTAGTTCACATTTGGTCATCCTCTTTTGTTTTGGACTCTGTGATCTTCTTACCTCTTGACCTTAGTCTATGCTGCCTCACTTTCTTCTCTGTATCATTTCTGTTTTATGGCATAACTTTATAGCCTAAAACAAAAACTATTTAATCCACAATTCTACAAGGCAATCATCTGGGCCGTGCCTAGCTCAGTAGTGCTTGTCTCAGCTGGGCTCACCCATCTGGCTGTGGTTAGCTTGCACCTTGGAAGAGGGATAATTGGTCTAGGATGGCCTTAACTGGATGGTCTGCCTCTGCTCTAGAAGGTCTATTGCCCTCCAAGAGGCAGTCTGGGCTTGTACACTTGGCGGCTGCTCAAGTTTCTAAAAGAAAACAATATTTTGCCAGATGTCTTGGTGGCAAACCATCACTTCTGCTGCATTCTGTTGGCAAAAGCAAGTCCAAAGGTCAATCACGATTCAAATAAAGGGAAACAGACTCCGTGGGAAGAGCTTCAAAGTCACACTGCAAAAAGCATAGCTATTGGGAGGACTGAGGGGAAAATTGTGGACTATTTCTGCAATAAACAATAATCTCTTTTGTAAGTTTCATTTGTCTAACTTGCTCTTTAAATATAAGTTAAACTTTTATGGTCACTCTTGGCCTCTTTCTTTTTTTATCTTCTCTCCTTCAACCTCTATTCCTATGGCTTCAACCACCACTTTTCCATTGATGACTCCCAAACCTCTGTATTCAATTCTTACCTTATTCATGAGCTCCAGACTGGAATTCTCAACTACTTACTGAAAATATACCTGGTTTCCCATGTGTACCTTAAATGCAAGTTCAAAACTGGATTCTCTATCATCCAACTGTTCCTGTGTGTCATTTGTGTTATTTCCCATCTAGCGTCCTAATGTAAAGACCTCAGAACAATTTTTGACATTTCTCCTACCTGCAAGCCCCACATTCAGTCAGTGAATCCTGGGCATTCATCCTAATTGTTGCTCAGGCTCCTCTTTGTTTATTACTAAAATACTCTGATTATATTGACTGTTGCTTACCATATTGTACGTAAAATCTTTATACATAAAATCTAATGTACTTTATACATAAAATCTAATGTATCAACCCTACGGTCATTGGAATAGCATTTCTAAAACATATATCTATTCTTACAGATTTCTACATAAAAAAATGTTTTTATAGCTTCTCAGCTTCTGGAATAAAAGGAAAGTCTACTGATCCTTGTTCTTGGAGATTTGGAATGCTTTTGGAGGTCTTTGAGGTCAAGAAACATTTACTATTGTTACATATTCCCAGTAGCTAGCATCCTGCCTGACTCACGAAAGTTGCTCAGTACATATTTGTTGAATAGACAAATAGAGGAATGATGGGTAGACCCATGAGGCCAAGGGACAGTGGTCAGAGAGTTCCAGTGGGTTGTGCTACGAAGAGTGAGTAAGCTCCGAGAGCAGTGGGACGGGCTTTGAAACCAGCTCTGCTACCTTCTTGCAGTAGACCTTGGAAAAGTTATCTAATCCTTTTGAGCTTAGGTTTCTTTATCCCTAAAATGGAGATAACTATATTTAACTTATAGAATTGCACAATTAGCAATAATACATGTAAAACTCTTATGTAAAACCTTTTTAATGCATGGCATATTATTAATTATCTTCATCATCATCCTCAATCCTGGCAAGGGAATGATTAATTTCAGGTGCGGCACTATGTGATAAGGACCCAGCTATGCCGTCTGATATTTAAATTCAGGAGGGACTCAAAAGGCAAGATACTGCCCAAGTTCTAAAAAGCAAACAAGCACAACAAAACAGATCTGGGGTTTAGGACAGAGAATCACAGCAGGAATTCAGACACAGTGAGAGAGAAATTGGAATTAGCTTAGAATAAAGCTACAGGGGAAGAAGTCTAGACGTTACTACAGGAATACTGAGTAAAATATGAGAGGACAGGGCTGCCTGGTGTTGAATTGACAGGCTCCTCGCCTAGCTGACCTGTCTATCCCCAGAGTCAGGACAGGAATGGCTCTACAGAAGTATGAGAAATAAATGACTCTATCTGCAAAAGAAAGAGGATTTGGGGGCAGTGGATACAGATGTTCCTTGTATCTTTATTGAGCTGTCATTATGTATGTTTAAGAGATCATAGGATTCACATTGTCGGTAAATACACAGAAGAGTCAGACACTTCACAGGGCATATGTTACTTCTAATCTCTTTTTCTCAAAGGTTACCTTTATTTTCATATTTTAAAAAAGTTTACTTTTCTCCACTTTTTAGTTACTAAGAATGATGTCATTCTCCTTATAAATAGGCACACAGCTGGGCTTTCTTTTGTGTTTTGTTTTCTGCTCATTTGTATGCCAAATTATATGACCATTTTAAAGAAATACAGAATAATGACATATCAAATAACCTAAAGAATTAATGTGTTTTTAGATAATGTATAACAGCTAATAATATCGTCCATGCTTGTATGATTTACCTTATGCTTTTATCTACATTTGTTGGTAGTTACAATCTTTGAAGTAGGGAAGGCAAGCATTTCATTGGAGATCTGATTCGATGATATAATCTTTACTTCTTCATCCATCTTTTCAATCACTTTAAATATCTCCCACATCTGGATGGCAGTTTGGTTTCATCTTGTAATCTTAATTTTGATTGATCGGTAATGGCTACCTAAAGCAGAGTGTTCAGGAAACTGGAAGACATTGTCCAGACACAGGAGCAAGGGTATCGTGACTGATTAGCAATGTCTGCAGTGGTGAAGTGAAGGAGGAGGGGCAGAACAATTGCAGTGTATCTGATAAGCCTACGAAATAATAGAAACGTGTTCTTCTACTACTTACATAAGTGGTTTTCAAATTACTCATAGCCTTATAGGTTTTCTCATTTGAACCACAGAACATAGAAAATGAGTGATTACTTTCTGAATTCTCTGAAAAATGGTACTCAATTGGTACTATACTAAATGCATATAGTAAAGAAGTTCATTATATATATATAATGGCAAATTTAGGGCAGTAAGGCTTAATTGTCCCCAGGTTGACAAAGACTGAGGTGGTCTGTTAAGTACCTCAAAGGCTGTCATTGGTGTAAAGAGGAACCAAGAGGACCGATTCTGATCTTCCATTTGTATGTCAAACAAATCATCCTCACTCTTACAGGTAGGTGTGTGTGTGTGTGTGTGTGTGTGTGTGTGTGTGTGTGTGTGCGCGCGTGCACTCTCACACGGTATATATCCACACAATACACATACACAATTCAGAATTCACTTGAAGAAAACATTCTACAGTTTAAAAAAATTTCAAACTAAAAAAGTGATTTAGACTTTTTTCTCCTGACTTTTGAAGTTCATTCTCTTCTTTGTCATTCTATATAATGTTCTCTTTATTATTCAAGTGTGTATTATACTTTCCTATTAATTCCTCTTTTCCATCTGAAAATACACAAATTTCCTCTGATTGTCTAAAAAAATAAAGTGGAAGATAGAAAAAAGTAGCTACTTGAGATAAATAAAAACTAGATCATGTAGTCAGTAGGAAAATCAGGCCTATTGTATCATTATTAACAGAATCCTTGAATTAAAGGGTTGGATGTAAATTTCCATTCTCACTTTAGCACCTGGATTCTGAGACAGCTATGCCTTTAATTGTTTACAAATTTCTTCAAATAGTGCTTCCTTTTCCCATGTTGTGTGATATCAGGTGTGGTTGATATAATTTCAGCAAGCCTGAAAAATATCTGTATGTAGATTTTGTGAATTGTGTTTAGCAGTGGCTTCAGATAGATTAAAGTTATTTGACACAAATATTTTTTTAGCACAGAGCATATCAATGCCCTATAAATAATTAATTTAAAAAAACTACATGAATGCAGCCCTTGGATCATAAATTGGGACCTAGATGCTAAATGAATGCAAAGTTCACATTCTCCAAGAAATATTCGTTTTCTCACATGGTTTATTTTACACAATTTATTTGATCTATATTTAGAAGCCCAATTAGCAGCCTACATCATATGTGTCGTGTGGAAAAATTCCTGTTATTATGAGCACCCTGCATTGCATTCATTTACTCAGTAATTGTTTACTAAGCATTGGGCAAAGTGGATGTAAGAATATATGAAATAGATGGCCACAGGGACCTCATGGCTCACAGGATGCTTACTTTGGCCAGTGAAAGAGGCAAATTATTAAAAGTAAGTAGAAAACAGCCACCAGAAATTGTGAACAATGTTTTGAAAGACACAAACAATAGGTAAAGCTAAAGCTGAAGGGGACAGGCTGCTTTGCATGTGGTCAGGAAGTAGACTGTGTGAGTGGCACTTACACTGGGCTGTGCATCTCAGTGTGACCAAGGGGCCTGAGGAAGACCAGTGAGCCTGAGCCCTGGGCAGGGCGGTAAGGAGACTGCTAATTCTGCAGAAGTGTGCGGGGACCTGATCAGAGAGGCAGGGGAAGTCTGTTAGGAATTAGCTGGAATTAGCTGAATTTTTGTTTTAGAAGGTGGCTGCAGCATGAGGATCATGAGCAAGAGCAGAAACAGGTTAAGCATACTATGCAGCAACTGCAATAAATCTGCCCAGAAATGACCAAAACCTGGACAGAGGGAGGAGTAGGGAGGCTGTGATGGTTAGTGGAAGGTGCAATTGCTAGGACTTGCTGATGGGCTGTGTGGGGTGAAGTGGAGGACATGGGGAGGGAAAGGAAGAAATTAGAAATAACTCTTTTGTTTCTGGCTTGAGAGAGTGAGTGGGTGATGGTACCATTTACTAAGTTAGGAAAAACTGGGCAAAACGGAGCTTATTGGGAAAATTGAACATTTGATGTGGATGAGTTAAGCTTGAGATGTCTGAGGTTTGAAATACACATTTGTGAGTCATCACTGAAAGCAGTAGAACTGGGTAAGTTCACTAGGGAGGGAATAGAGAGAGAGAGATAAGAGAAGTGGGCTCAGAACCTAGCCCAAAGAATACCAATTTTTAGAGATTTGTTTGAAGGAAGCACTTGCAAAGAAAATAGGAGCAAGTACTTAGTGACTTAGGAAATGTACCGAGAAGGTGGGTCATCATGAAATCCAAGCAGGGAGTGTTCAAAAATCAGGGGGAGTTTCAGTCATAGAGAATGTGCTAAGAGACAGGTGAAGCTGAAGACGGCAGGATGCACATTGGGTCTGGCAACATGAGAATTGTGCATGGTATTGGAAAGGGCAGCGTCAATGGAGTAGTACTGTATGTATACTGGAAGTGACTGAGTAAAGATGGAGAAGCAGTGGTCCAATAGGATATGGGTAATAGCAGCATGAGCTAAATATTTGGGAAGGTGAGATATAAAAGATGGTTTGAGGATTTGGCCTGTGATGAAAAATTAGGAGAGTTTCCCCATTCTACTTCCTATCTTCTCTCTTCTCAGTAAAGCAGGACACTTCATCTGAGGAGAAAAAATAATGTTGATACTTGTGGTGAGAATAGACTTCTCTGATAAACTGTATTTTCACTTGGATACACATGGAGGCAGGGAAATTGTCTAAGAAAGCTGGCCAGGCCCATGTGCACTGCCAGAGACCCACAGGATGGCCAGGCAGAGCAGAAGGTGTGTTAAGTCTCATTCTCTTGACTCACTGGCAGCAGCATCTTACATTTCAAAATGAAAATGACAAAGATTCAGAAAATAGCCCAATTAATGTATTTCTAAAATACAATGTTTCTTACTTTCAAATATTAAGTTTAGAAGCTGGAGTCTAGAAAGGTTTTATTTCTTGATTGGGATGTTAAAAAAAAGCTAGTCACTTCTATTGAAAAACTGAGTATTATTGGCTTAAGTTCAGTTTCTAAGCCCTCTGGAAAAGTTATACAGGTCTTTTAAGAAAGAAACAGGTTTTTGCAAAAGAACTGAAATTCTGCTAGAATGGCTGAAAGTGATCTTAAACATTTCAATGCAAATTAATTTTTATACCAGCTCCAGGATTTGAAGGAAATGGGGGCTGAGGGAAAAGAAGGGTGAAGGGAAAGAAAATGACTGTCTCTTGACTGGAAAGAGATCATTATTAGACCTCATGTGGTTTCACACGCTCCTCGGGCAGGGTTCCAACTGCATATGAGAACGTGTGAGGCTGAAAGCTTAAACTTAAACTTAAACCAATCTATGTGGTGCACAAATGTTCCTGAAGCCAAAACCAATTTCTCTTTTAGCAAACAAAGAATCCAGTGAGCAGAGGGAGAAATGGTGCACTGTCATGTGACCCAGAATTAGAGTTGAGAGCCAGGTTGATTGAAGAAAAGGTAAGGTTTTGAGCGTTTGCACCACTTTGTTCAGAAGCATAATTAGGAAAGCAAGGTTAGATCCTCAGTAATGAATCATTGAAATTTGGTGCAGAAGTACTAGATTTTACTTTTGTTTTGAAATCTAATATTATGTAAATACATTAAAAACCTTTAGGAGTGATTGTCAACCTAGTTTGTTTAAATAATGATTTTACATTTTTATGGAAAACATATTATGTTAAAAAAAAACATAATTAGATGAACTATTTGCTCTGTTCTTTTTGTACTCCATGAGAAATTTAGCTATTTATAGTATGACACAAACAGTTGTCAATACCATCTACCATCTCCCTGATGTCAACAACAAATATTTTAGGATTAGTAAATAGAACAAAATGCCCTCACTAGTCTAAAAGTTGTGATCTTTTCATATGGAACTGTCTGATTAAGTGATTCTGTTTGGGCCTCAAATGTACTAGGTATACATTTCGTTTTAAAATTCACAGCTCCTGTTTTCTATTTCTAGAAGGTTACAGTTCTCAAAATCTTATGAGTAAGGTTTTAAGACAGTAATAAAGCAGTGTTTTCCAAGTTTTTCCATATCAGACCTCATGCCCAAACAAACTTCTGCAGTGTAATTGCAATAATTTTGAAAAATTGATGTCTATGTACAGGATCTGAGGCTACTATCAATGAATACAAACAACATGTAATATTCTAAATGTATGTCTGGCATCCCTCTGTGTGGCTGAGAGGGCTATCACATTTTTTGAAAGTACTTAATTCAATGGCTTCATGCTTATGTATCTATACATATAACATGATGTAAAACAAAAAGACAGATTTATGATTCAACTCTCCTTTTTGTAATGTCTAATATGTACAAAATTAACACAATAGGAAGCCTCTGCCTCCAAGGAAAGGACAATTTTTTTGATGTGCAGTATGGGCCTAATAGTGTCTTTCTTCTGTAAAGATTTTAAGGACCAAGGACAGTTACAACATCTACACTACAAATAAATTTCTTAGTTCTTGCTAAAATACAAAAATCATTATTGCCCAGTAATAATAGCAGAGATGTAATTGAAGAGTAATAGCCACTTCTTAGAAAGAATCATTCCACATTTACTGTATTTACTCTCAAAAACAAAACCAAAAACTTAAAATGAAAATCTTTTAAAAATGTTTTAGAATTGCTCCCATGATTCAGAAGAGAATTAGAATATGACACTCTATACATGGTACTCAGCTCCTCAGGACGCTGGGAAAATGTAGTGGCATGAGGGAGAAAACCGAAGAGACCTGGAAAGGGCAGCACTTCCTTTGGAAGGATGGAACACTGAGTTTTACCTTAGGAGGGTAAACAAACTTTGGTCTGTTTCTGGTAATGCACCAGTAACTCAGTGGGCAGAGGGGCTGAGGAGGGCTGGGCCCAATCTTGGGAGGCCATCTTGGAAGGCAGAATCCTGGGACACAGAGGTACATATCACTGCAATGCTCAGGTCATAGGAGGGTCATTTGGGGATATGGAGGGGGCAGAGGCAGGAAGGCAACTTGAATTTTCTCTGTGAATTTTATGTCAATATGAGCTAAGCAATAAGGAATATCAGAATTAAGGATGATTTCCTGGAAAATTATTTTTAAGGTGCCTATGAATATGCTAGATCTCTCCTATCTGGGCTACCTTAGTTTTAGAGAACCAGGGACCAAGGGGTGGGGAACACACAAAAGATTTAACAAGAAGGGGGACATGCAGGCAGAGTGGACCCCTCAAGGAAGGAGAAAGGCATGGTTGAATCTCTGCTAATCTATATGAGCTTCAGTTTACTGTTTCTGTAAAATGAGGACAGTGCATATAAAGTTCTTTGTTCATAGTAGACATACAGTCAAAAAGTGCTATTAATGCTGAAGAAGGTGTCCTCTGATGGTCTTTAAAGAGTTAAGAAGTGGTTAACTCCACAGCCTCAGTTTTCTAGAATAGAGGAACTGAAGATACCCTCTGAGCCCCAAACTCAAGAGGAGTCTCAGTGAATTTAGGAAGGGGAGTATAATCTGCAGATGACTAAGTACTCATTGCAAAGAGATGGATGGAGGACTAAAACTTTTATGCTTTTTGGGAAATACTAACTCTCCAACAGTATGCTAGATATGAACAATTTTGATCATAACATTAGAGTCAAAGTGAAGTGTATACCCTAAGGAACCTGAACAAGTTTTAGCACAACCACATTAAGCACTTGGTAAGTAAACCTAATTTCCTCAACCAAATGAATCTCACATGGTCTAATAGCCCTATTTGCAACTGGTATTGTTTTCATATGAATGTGCAAATAATGGCTTGAATCCAAATACCCAGAAGACAATGATTAGTTCTTTAAAGTTAAAGTGATAATCAAAGGTTTTTTTTTAAATGCTCCATGATCTTCTTAGTCCATTAACTGCAGAAAAAAAAATTGTAGTTAAATTTGGAATTTGATCATTGCCAAATTGTTTGCACATGTGGTGGCTTGTCTTTGTACACAGGCATTTTTTTAATGTATAAAATACAAGGTCAGATCAGGTCTTAGTCTTTTGTCACTCTGCTCATTTTGTGTTTCTGAGTTTACTAAGAGTCAATGAAGGAAAACCTGATATACATAATTTTACTAGTAATATTTATAAAGTGAGTACTTAAACTTATTAGAAGTTATTCTCTGCCATAAAAATTAATATATCAAAGAAGACAATTCCTAGGTACTGGAAAATCTGGCTATGTTCTAGATTTAGAAAATGATTAAATACTAGTTTTTAAATGTTTTGGTTTTGGAGAGTTGCCAAATGGGCTTTGCCAAACACATTTTTCTGTCATTTCACATCCCATGTGTGTGTTTTAATGAATGTGTAATCCGTATGTTCTGATTCACTTAAACTTAACTTGACAAAATCTGTTTTAAGAATAATATGATTTCCAAGAAAACTTTAGAGCTGTCCTAAGAAGCCATGTCTTTAATTTTAAAAAGGAAGTCATAGTTGATGATGAATAAATAGAACTGATCTATAAATTTGGAATACAAACCTAAATCTTAGATCCACATTTTAAATGACTTGTAACAGCTTTACTAACTCATGCTTAGTGAAATAAATAAGATCCAACTCTGAGTTATCATTATGCTGTGTAAAATGAAAGGTAAATAGAAATATGGTGTGTCTTTCAGCTATTAAATGTACCAAGAAGAAATATAGTAATGGTGCGAAGACACAAAGCAGATTCAAACGTGTGCTTCTTTTACATGGCATACTTGACCTCTACAGTTCCTCCCACAGTAATTTACAACGAATATGCTTTAAAAATAAAATGAACTGAAAACAAAGTTTTATGAATGCACTGAATAGTAATGCTAAAGCAATGTGCTCCTAGGGAACAATTCAGATACCAGCTGGAATCAGAAATGATTCTGGTTCCACAACAAAGGGGAGCTGGGCCTGAGATGTAGAGGGATCACCTAAGATGGTCTTATCTTAGTAGCAGCTCTAGATCACAAGTGATTAAAACAGAAGTTTTCACTAGATGAAAGCATTCCCTGGTTAGGCCCTCAGAATTTTTATAAAACAAATCATTTGTATAAGACTCAATGTACTAGAAGGTGAAACAAACTTAGAGTTATATGCAATGTACTCACAACTAAAAACAAACAAAATAGCAAATAAAAATAAAAATGACATAAAAAAGAAGCTACCATAAGTGAAAATCAACAGACAATAAAGAGCAGATTAGATCCCCAAAACACTTAAGATATTAGAAATACTAGATATAGAAGAACTGCATGTAAATAATTTAAAGGAAGAAAAATAGAATTTAAAAATAAGCAGTTAATGGATATTCTCAAAAGTAACCTAGATTATTAGAAAAAGAACCAAGTAGAACTTTTAGAAATGGAAAAATAAAACTATTGAAATAAAAGGAAAATCCAATAATAGGAAAATATAAAAACAGGGTATCTAAAAGGTAACTTTCTTACTGGGAGAGTTAAGAAAACTAGTAATAGAATTTTTCATAGAGACCACAAAGAGAAAAATAGAAAAAAGCATTAAAAGAACATGGAGAAAAGAAAGAGCAAACCATTATCTGTGACAAAATTAGAACAATTTTTTAAATGGAGAAGCAGTAGTCAAAGAGATGATAGTGTTAATTTTCTGGAACCACAGAGACATAAATCCAGAGAAATCAAAATTTAAAGCAAGCAAAATAAATGAGAAATTTACTCATATTTAGTGAAGCTTCAGAACATAAAACACAAAGGGAAGGTCTTTGAAGCATCCCAAAAGAAATTACTTATAAAGGAAACACCAGTAGGTAACCTCTCAAAAGAAACAATGGGAAGCCAGGAAAATGGAATAATTTTTTTTTAAGATATGGATAAAAAATAATTGTCAATGTAGAATTTTGTACCCAGCATAAATATTTCCAGGAAAATAAAAACATTTTCCGGGGAATTTTCTCTTTTTCACAGAAAAAGGAAAAAAAAAACACTATAGAAATAAGGTGTAAGAAGCAAGTAAAAGTGATTAAAAAATTGGAAAATGCAATCTAAACACGGTCTGTCTAAATAATAATAAATCTAATTATACAAACTACATAAAAATTAAAATAAAAACTAAGAATTAAAGTACTTGAACATATTAACCTGTTCCTATCCAAGATTTTCTTGGAGGTCTGTAGTAGGTTGAATTATGCTGAATTATGCCCGCCCCCCACCTCCACAAAAGACACATCCAAATCTTAACCCCTGGAATTTAACCTCATTTGGAAATAGTGTTTTTCTCAGATGCATTAAAGATCTGAAAATGAGAATATCCGAATTTGAGATAGGCCTTCCGCCCAATGACCAGTGTCCTTATAAGACAAAAGAGAGGGAGATCAGAGACATGAACACAGAGGAGAAGGTCATGTGAAGCAATAGTGAAGATTGGAGTTACACAACTATAAGCCAATGTATGCCTAAGATTGCCAACCATCAGCAGAAGCAGGAGAGAGGCATGGAACAGATTGTACCTCAAATACTCCAAAAGAAACCAATACTGCCAACACCTTGATTTCAGCTACCTGACATCCAGAGCTGTGAGAGAATAAACTTTTTTTCTTTTAAGCCACCAGGTTTGTGGTAATTTGTTATGAGTGCCCAAGGAAACTAATACAAAGCTTTAGCCAGTAAGAAAAGAAAAGGGAATAAAACATATAAAGCATAAAAGGATTGGAAGGGAAGAAATAGAACTATCACAGATAATATGATTGCCAATAGAGATAAAAAGCTAAAATAATGTACATAAATCATTAGAATTAGTATGAGAGTTTAGCAAGGTGACTAGATATTAAATTAATATAGGAAAATCAATTGCATATTTATATACTACAAAAGACAAAGTTTTCCCATGTATCATATTGTGAAAAAATGTTATAACTACAAATAACAAAAGGTAAACAAGTGTGTCATGGATTTTTTTTCTTTATTGAAGACATGAAAAAAAAACTAAATAAATATATATTATCCATGAGTAGGAAAAAAACTAAATAAATGTATATTATCCATGAGTAGGAAGATATAATCATACACAAATTCTGCCCAAGATGAACTATAGATTCAATATAATTCCAATCAAAATTCTAATGGGCTATTTTGAGGAACTTTTCCAGTTTTTCTAAAATGTATAGAGAAAGCAAAGATATAAGAGTAGTCAAAACAAACTAAAAAGAAAAATAAGAATAGAGAACTTGCCTTACCAGGTGTCTACATCTGCTGTAAAGCTATATACAGTATTTTTCAATTAGTCATGATATCAGTAGGGTGTTAGAAAATGGGAGAGGTGGGTGTGATTTTCTTACTCACAATGCTTTTCACAAAAGATAAGCATCCTGCGAATGTGTGAGACAGTCCCATGTAAAAAAGTCCCACATAACACTGCCCAAAATGCCAAAAGCTTCCTGCTTGAGATACATTTAGCTCTTATCTAGTAATACCTTGTCTAAGAGGTAAGACAGTGTAAGACCCTTACATATGTGGAAACCAGATATATTAAATAAGTGACATTGCAAATCATTGAGTAAAGAACAGTCTGTGAAATAAATGGTACTAAGATAATTCAGTATCCTTGTGGAATAAAATGCCCTTCGATCCCTACTTCACATCACATTTTAAGTAAAATCTTTTAAACCATTAGAAGAAGATGTATGTATGTATTTTATATCCTTGGAGTGGAGAAAGGTTTATTGAAGAATATTCCAAAGCACTACCCATAAAATAGAAAAATTGATGACTATGTTAAAATTAAACACTCTGGTTATCAAAAAAGACCATAAAGAAAATGAAAAAGAATCATAGAATGGGAGAAAATATTTGCCAAATAACCAACAAACCATTAGTATCTACAGCTTCTAAAGTACTGGAATCAAGGCAATAAAAAAAAGGTAACCTAATAGAAAACGGGCAAAAGATGTAAGAAGTATTTTAGAAGATGTGTTAAGTGACAAACAAGCATATTAAAAAAATGCTCAGTCTTATCAGTAACCAAGGAAATGAATTGACAACCTAATCAAATTTCATACTAAAATGGCAAAAATTAAATCTGGCAGTATCAAACATTAACAAGGATATGGAACACAGGAAAACAATATCTACTGCTATTGGGTATATAATGTGGTATAACCACTTGAAAAACAATTTGATATTATGTTCAGCTTTGCCACCCAGTACATTCACAACATACACACAAAACACTGAAAATTTTATGAATTCTCTTAATCTGATGTTTTTTATTCAATTGTTTCATCTTTTAAAAAATTTCTGGTTAAGTCTCAATTTTATTTCATGACACAGAATTACCTCTAAACCATGGTTTGAAATGTTTTGTTCTAGAAAAACTCATCTTATCCCAGAAACAGAGTAATTAAAAATTTTTATAGTGACATGGTTTCTAACAATAATAACAGCAGCAACAAAAACTGAAAACAATGGAAATGTCCAGCAACAGAAAAGCAGATGATTAAATTCTGATATATTCACACAAAGAAATATCACAAAACAAAGAAAATTGCAAAACATCAATGAACTTTAGAAATATTACTTTGAAGAATAAAAGCAAGACATGGGTTAGTACTTACAATATAATTTTTATCAAGCTAAAATAGTAAAAATAAATTATCTACATTCTAGATTATACATGTACATGGTAAAATTTTCTAAGAGGAAAAAAAGCAAACAAATGCTAAATCCAAAATTGAGAGTAATGTTACCTCCAGGGGCAAAGCAATGGGCTCAGAGAAGAGAATGCAGATGGCTACAGTGGAAATAAGTCTTAAGTCAGGTAATAGGTTCATGTCTGGGTACATTTTATTATTTTATTTCCCCACAATTTACCCAAATATGTATACATCAAATGTTATATAACAAAATTTAAAGAGTGGAGGTGGGGATTGCTGAAAAATAATTCTTCAACAGTTCAAGGTTTTGAAACCTGAGGTACTATTGAGGTAGATGGTAACAGACATTTCTTAATTTCCATGAAATAAGTAATAGATTGCAGGAAAGGCATGCAAGAACTTTCTGGCAGGTTTATTGGATTCTGAATGAATTGCAGAGAGGGTGTATCTCCTGAGACACTTTAGTGTGGGTTTGACAGTCATATGTCTTCTGTGATACAGGAGTGGTCTCGTCTGGGGTAAGGATTGATGTTTCAGGGATGGCTTAGATGACCTCTCTGATCCTCTTTAGCATACGGTCCTTGGTCTTTCTGTCTTGTCTCCTCCTCTGGGCCTTGACAAGAGCATAGCCTCACTCTCTGCCTGTGTCTACCTTAGACAGTCTACCAGGGGACACACACATCCTGCTTTCAAGTGAATGGCATCTCTTGATCAAAACATTCGTCATAGGAGGCAAATAAATCTAACAACCTAAACTATCAATCCTGTACTTTGAACTTTTCCCCTTCCTCAACGAATGCTCATGTCCATAGGGACTAACGGGAGCATGCACAAACCTAGCCATACTCTGCATTATGATGTTAAAAAATCTGTGCCATGTATTTAGCAATAAAAAATTAAGAAACATATGTATCTGAGAAAATATACATAAATAATTAAATGCACATACATGCACACTAGACATACACACACAGATACATATGAAAAAGTAATTTCTCAAGAAGATCTTGCAGCTAGTAACCATCATTTTAGAGGCTAACACAGTGATAATAGCCACATTGCTTTTCTCTTGGTGGCACTCTCAGCAGTGTCTTGATCAAGGAAGCCAAAAACTCAGCATCCCCAGGTCCTAGGCATACTTCCCAATGCAGACCAGGTTTGTTTCACTCCAGCCACATGAGGGAACTTCAGACACCTAAAGCTGCCAAGTGCTTCTCACTTACATCGCAACTACAGGAATAGAGCCAATACTACCACACTTGATGATAAGCTTTTTATTCAAAATAACTTGAGGTTCAGGAACACAATATCTTCATACAGAACTTCCAAGGCTCATCAAACCAATTCAATAATCCCCCTCCCCATGAATGCACATTAATATACAGCCTTGCTGCTCACAGGGAATTTTCATTTGGTGATTTTGGGTGACTTAATGAAGTCATTTGCCTTTGGTTTCTTCCACTTGGAGAAGTTTAGGAGGTCTTTGAATATCTGTTCTCAAAGAAAATATAAAACATGTTTATTTCTTAAGAACTCCAACTCCCTGGAAAACATTGATTTATTATTTGGGGTGGAGAGAGGAAGGTGTGCTCAAGGAGAACTTTCTTTTTTCTATTCCAGTAGACGATTTTTACAATAAGAATATATCCATATATTGTGTCCTTTAAAAAATAAATGACAATGGAGTGAAAAAGAGATCTTTGGAATGAAATAAGACAAGAGCAGTGTCTATGATGCAATAATACACGACCACAATTTTTGGTTTTCAAGGCAAATGTCTGTGTTCAATTTGCCACTGGAGTCTTACTGCAAACATCACACTTCCCCCACCACCCCACCCTTGAAGCAGCAGCCAGCTGCAAGACAGATTCCCATCCAGAAGGAATGCAGGTGAAACATCAATACAGCAAGAGCCCAGTCAAAAGAGGGCATGTGGAGTTTGGAGAGTTTTAGAAAATTTTATTGCAGGAACACATGTGTTAGTGTAGCAGATGGAAGCAATTATGGCAGGAAAACTTTGCCCTATCCTTAAAACCAAATTCCAATAGTGTGAGCTCAGGCTAATGACTATCCTTGAGGACAAGTAAAATCAGACCACAGTGAATTTTGAAGTTCAACTTCACATTGCATCAGGTCTGGATCTGCACTGCTACAAACTCATCAAAACTTGATATTATCTCTACATCATTTCTAATTGGAAAGGGATGTGACCTCAAACTCACTCATCTAAAATTAATATGCTTTCCTGCAGTCTCTGTTAAAAACCTCATCTGACACTGGTATTTTATAGTCTGACTTGTAGGAAGTGCAATTATGATTGCTAATGAATAGCATGATTGTTCCAGATAGGAGAAATCCACTTTATTTGGATATTTCTGTGCATGTAGTGCTTTCTGAAATGTCCCACTTCTCTTTGAAGGAGACAGGCAGATACTTGACTTCTCCCTTAATAAATAGTATCATGGGAGTTAAAATGAAGAAAATAAAGCAGAATGAAGTTGAGTGCTAAATCTGTGACCTATAAAACAGTCGAAGGATTAGAAATAAATCCAGCCCCTTGAACTCTCTTGTCTAAGGGTTTATTCTGAAGACTTAGGCATTAAAGTAATTTCTCTCCCTCTTTGGTTTTGTCATATGATTCTCTCTCCTTACTGCTGACTCTCAAACCACCTGGCTGGTAATGATAATAGATGAATAGGTGTGTGTTTCACAGTGATATAGTATCACTCATCAGAGGAGTTCACCTCCTTTCCTCTCCTGGAACCACTGGCTGATGGATGAACTGAAAAAAAGAGTAGGAAGACTAGAAAGGTAAGAAAATTCAGGGCCTAGAAGGACCGGAGTAGTTTGCTCTGTTTCTTAAATCAGCCTCCTGGCAATGTGCACAGCCTTACTTCCTATGGAAAGATGAAATAATTTGGATGCTTAAGATTTGACTTTTTAAATATTTTGTTATTCTAAAGTAGAGGAGTGAATGATGATGTAAGTAAGTATAATATTGGTTTTAATCTATTAAGTTAAAGACACAAGGCCAAATTCCAAAGGAAGTTCAGATAGTCATACCAGCATATTGCCTGTACACAATGGGGAGGAAACTGTAGAGAGAGTTACAATGTTACACACCAAGAGTTGCAAAGTGCCACTTCCCTTCCTGGTTCTACTATTTACCAGGCTTGTTCCTTTGAGCAAATGGCTGGACTTCTCTAGTTCTCAGTGGTCTCATGCAAAATGGGCAGAGTAATACTTGCCCTGCCTATTTTATTAAGTTAATTAAGTATGGATAGGAGAAAATACATTTGAAAGCATAAACAGAAGTGTGTTTGCCTAGGCAACCCAGGCAAGTGTGGTCTCCTTTAGGTAACTAAATCTGTGACTCTCATATTCTAATCTACTTAATCAGGACCCTTAGGTAATGTCTATTTCCTTTGGGTACACCAAGTTGATTTACCTCCCCTTTGCAAGATCTGAATAACTTCTTCAGAATCATTGGATACATATAAGCTCAGCAGATGAGATTGTTGGGAAGAGTCAAACCCTCACTGTGAAATATTGAATTTGTTGTCAGTTGATTTACTCATACACATATTCATTCAACAAATGATCCATTTGTTGTCATACTTTGTGTTAGATGGTAAGGATAGAGTGATGAGGAATATAGGGTAACCGTAGCTGAAGTCAGACAAAGATGCTCAACAGAATCTGGAGGTAGAAGGAGGGGATCAACAGCATCAGGCAAATGCTCAGGTTTGACCATCCAAGGCTGACCAATGGGTGGAAGAGCCCCAGCATGAAATCATGTGGTCCTAGTGAAGATGGTTTGGATTAACCAAATTTAAAGTGCTGAGAAGAACACTTACACATTGAATGCAGCTTTATCCTCCATTTTATAACTAGTAGCCCCCACTGGGCAGCATCTTAAGGTAGGGCAGGGACATGTGACAGCATCATGGTTAATTTTTCCTGCCTATAATGCAGAATACCAATATACAAACAGTATAGTAAGAACCGGAGGGACTTCACCTTAAGGCTAAGATTCCATTTGCACCCAACTGCTGAAGCATTCCATATAATGCGCTAAGATGTTTGCACTTTATTTCGTGAATGACAGAAATCAGCAAAAGTTTACTAGAAGGGGAAAACATAGTCAGATTTAACTTTTAGGAAAATAGATATGAGAGGATGCAGTGGAATGAGCAACGACTGGAAAGAGGAAGATGCTTGGAGAAGTTTTCAGCTGGCCAGGAAAAGAAATGATAAAGACTCAAAGTAAGTCAGGCCATGGTGGCAGGAACACAGAAGGGTCAGGAGAAGGCCAAGTGTTGAAGTGATGGCCTGGAAGGAGTGAGCTGACAAGGAAGACCCAGAGGTGAATCCTGGTTTCTCATTTATAGACCGGAGTGGATGCTCATTCCAGCAGCTGAACTGAAGAACAAGAGAAAAAGCAAGTTTGAGCAAAAAACATGATACCAGTTCTATCTCCTATTTTATAAAGATGTATTTTTTCAAATAAGCAGTAAGTGCTTAATTCAGAAAACTTGGTATACACAGAAAAAATGCAAAGAAAAAAAAACAACTAAAACTGGATTCCCACTTCCTGACTACCATCATTAACACAGGGTTGCTGTGTGGCAAATGCATGGGGTGCAGTTTCAGCCTTATATGCTGCACCCCAGTGATCCAGTCTATATTCTGTTTGTATTAAACCCTAACATGTCTGATTCCTTTGAATAAGGCCTTGCCATTATCCGTAGTTTGGTCACTGTGTGGAATAGACTCTTCTTTTTGATCTGGCAACAGACATTTTATCCTTCTGCATCTAGCCTTTCGTTTTCCTGCTTTAAGGAGTTTTCTTTCCTTGCCTCCCAATGTCATCCATTTTTGAGTCACTCTAAGTTTTCACTCTCTTGTGAATCCTTACAACGTTCTTTATAACAGATTGAGAACAAACTTTGGTTTACATTATTCACATATTCGTTTAGGCTTTGAGTGCTTATGTTAGGAGAAGCCCCATGAAAGACAGTGAGAATGAAACGATGGGTAAGAGAGGCAAAGGCCATGTCCTCATGGAACTAAAATATTGGGATGGAAGATAAGCAAAAGACAGCTTATGTATGTCATTTTTTACTTCATTTGGATCCTTCTGTAACCGGGGCTGAGGCAAGGGCTTGGGGTAGATCGTTTATTGTGGAGTGAGAGGGAAGGAAAAGTGAGGCAAGAAAGGGAAAAGGACAAGGCACGGAAGACAGCAGACAGGTGCTGCTGCTGTGGGCAACAGGAGTAGGACTAGAAGGTCATCCCCAGTAGGACCTCCTGAGATGGATCCAGAGCATCTTCCAGAGCTATCCACCTGAAGGCTGGGAGACTGGAAGACTGAGCCACTGAGTCCCATCCCCTAAATGTTGAGAGTGAACCTGGGGGTCTGTATTTCCCATCATTCCCACTTCAAGCATGCTGTTGTGCAGAGGTTCCAGTGGGATCCCACAGCTGAGAAGGCACTGGGGCAGAAAGTCTGTGCTTGAGAGTGGACCCTGTTGGCATCAGGAGTGTCTGCCCTTCCAAGAAATGGTCAAAATTGGAGTTGGGTTGAGCAGATTTAATGAAGGCCTCCAGAAGCCTTGACCACAGTTATAAAATTCAAATAGTATTTTAGATGGTCTCCCATCTTAATAATGGCTCAACTTATAATTTTTCAACTTTATGATAATGTGACATCAATACCCATTCAGTAGAAACTGTACTTCAAATTTTGACCTTCAATCTTTTTCCAGGCTAGTGATCCACAGTAAGATCCTCTCTGGTGATGCTGGGCAGAGGCAGGGAGCCTCAGCTCCTAGTCAGCTAGGCAATCACAAGGGTAACAACCAACATACTTAGAATAATTCTGTACCCATGAGATGACTCTTTTTCACTTTCAGTATAGTACAGTAAGTTGCAGGAGAAGTTCAACACTCTATTATAAAATATGCTTTGTGTTAGGTAATTCTGCCCCACTGTAGGCTAATGTAAGTGTTCTGAGCACATTAATGGTGGGCCAAATAAAGCTATGATGTTCAGTAGGTTTGGTGTATTAAGTGCATTTTTGACTTAGAATATTTTCACTCGACAATGGCTGTATCAGGATGTAATTCCATCATAAATTGAAAATCTATATGTGGTTTATGTTGACAAACAGCAGAGTCCTCTGCCTCACACTTCCGATTCCCTCATCTCCTAAATTAACAAATAATTTTTAACTTATTAGGTTATTTATAATTTTATTTCTAATAATATGCTATCTATTGTTGTATCAATTTAGATATTTTCTATTGACTTATTACAAATAATATTTAGCCCTTTTTTCCAACATATGCCCTCCACATGTAGAAAAGCCATTGCCCATCCTCCCAATATATTTAGATTACAATTTGGGGTATTATTATAAATATTTAAGGTAAATATATATTTAAAAATTAAATTTACATTAAATACAAATATATCAATATTATTCACAGCTGAGTACCATAGTGTTATGACTATATTTCCTTTCCTATACAACTTTTTTCCCTGGAATTATTCACAGGGATTATTTTTTTCCATTGCCTTTTGCCAATCAAAGGTTTATCCTTATATTTTCTATAGATCTAAAACTATCCACATAGTCTCCCAGATTCATTTTTCTTTTTTTAAATTTTAACTTTTTTGTTTTTGTTTTCTTGTTTTTAGGTACATTTTTCTTAACTGAAAGCATTCTTCCTGGAGTGTTCCATTTCCTTCTTCCCATCTGGAAAAGCTGTCCTAGGTCATCTTGGACTTTTCTTCAAAATCACTCTGAATTTCTCTTTTCTTTTCATTTGGGTTCTTTTCACATGTATCATCTCCTATTTCCTTGGATCCATGTCTTCCCCTTTCTTGTGCCCTCTCTGATAAACAGCATACAAGGAGTTGCTTTTATTTTTTAGATCTTGCTTGTGTAAAAATATCTTTGTTCTACCTATAATCACTGATGCATAGTTTGGCTGGGTATACAATTTTAAGTTGAAAATTCCTTTTACTCAGAATATCAAAGCCATTGTATCTAGCTTTCAGTTTTGCTATGGTAATATGCTGTCATCCAGATTTCTAATCTTTTATATATATACTGCTGATTTCCTTCTTTCTTTAATCTTATTCGCAATAATTTACATGCAGATTTTCATGTAATGTGCTAAGCATCTCATGGGCCATTTCAATCTGAAAATGCATATCCTTCAATTCTCAGAATTTTTCTTTTGCTATTGTTTAACAATATCTTGTTTATTTTCTTTTTTTTTTTCTCCAATTCATAATGCTTTGTCTTTTTCATTTATTTTCAGGATGATTTCCTTCTCCTTTATTCAAAGTTTTGTTTCAACTTAAAGCTTTTTCTCAATTTCAGATCTGTCCCTCCTGTGTTTTTGCTGTTTCCTGACTTGTTTTTAGTATCCTACCTTTGTGCATCCTGCCTTGCCCTGAGGCTAATAGTGTTTCCTTTGTTGTTAACGCTTTAATGCCTCCTGAATTGCTATACAAAAGTAAGTTCTCTAAGGATCTAACTATAGAAATTTTGGAAATTTTCATTTGTTTCCTGTACTGCCTCTGTTTCATACAAATTTTCCTTATCTTTTTATTTAAGCCTAAATCTTTCTTGTTTAGAAGCATTCCATGAATGTCTAGTTATCTTTGGCAACCTGCTAATTCATAATATCAAGTTACTAAATATCTAATTAAAAGGTGTGTGTGTAGGAGCTGCATAGCTGCATTTGTTACCTGGTAAGCCTCACTGGAAGACGGTTAGGAGGAATTCTGGACATTTTGACAGGGACTTTAAATGTTGGAATCTCAAATTCTTTTTTTCTTTTTTCTTAATGATGAATTATTTAATCTCCTCTTTTCCATCTTTAGGCTTCACTGCCCATTTTCTAGGAGCAAAAAAGAAGGAAGAGAATTGAGGTTTCAATGTACAATGAATGTGTCTAATTTCTCTGTTGCTCTCTCTGTTTCACTCTGGTACCTCAAGTCTGCTCTGCACCATGCCTGGGATCCAGAGTCTGGTGATTCTGTGGTTTAGTTTATCTGGAGATTAAACCCCTGCGTTCTTAGCAGGGTGAGGGAAGAGTATGATGTTGCTGAGAATGCAAGAGGGGGTGGGGGAATTGGCAGGCTCTGAGGATCTGACTGCTTCTTATACAGATGTTCAGACTTTCAGATAATCTTCCTATGTTCATCTCAACTCTCACTCTCATCTTCTAGGGAAGAAAGCTAGTATCTCAATCCCAGGCCCTCCTGATTTTCTTTTACTTGCATGAACTTACTTTTCACTGGTATTCCATTGAGGTTCAGTCTTCTTTGGTCTCCTAAATCAGTTACTTCTCATTCATTTACTTTCCTTCTTTGTCCACTTTCACCTCCTCCCCTGTGCCCTCTGTACTGGTGATGTAATACTTCTATAATTCCCTTATAGTAATTTTAAAGGGGTTTCAGAAATATGAATACATATGATCCTGCCTCCACATTTAACCAAAAGTCCCAACAACTATACTTCTGTTGCCTTTGATGCTCATACTTTGTTGCTAATTGTTATTGAAGAAAATGATAAAACCAAGGATGTATAGTGTGGGTGGTGGATAGGAAATGACATTCAAGTCATGTCTACATGGCAAGCACAAGGCTAGGTGCTCACCATGGAAAATTTTATCAGATGCTTACAACCTGTGCTGTTCTACAGTGGACATTTTACAGATGGAAAATTGAAGTTCATAAAAATTAAGTAATTTGGCCAAGATCACAAAGCTAGTCAGTGAAAGATCTAAGACTTCAATTCAAAACCTATGTTTTTTCAGTGCATCAAGTGATTGTCCCCTAAGTAATTTCTCTCAAGTGCAAGAGAATGTCTCATTCAGACTGCCAATTTATGCTACCCCTGTTGAACAGAATTACGTACAGAGACTAAACTCTACTTTTTAGCGCTAAGTGCCATTCAAAAGGTTTTTCTCTTAAAAGTAGTCCCTGTCTCTCTTTAGAAATGACTTTTGCCTGACTGATAGGCACAGCATGGGGAGCCTATCTTGGTGCTTTGCTCTGAGGCTTGAAGTTAGGGTTTGTTGTTTAACTTCTTTGTATCAGTTGAGTTGCTGTACAATTGTAAGGCATTCTTAGCAAGCCAGGAAAGCAATATGTCATCACCCCTAAAGGTCTGGCTGAGGAACAGGAGCCTGAGATGAAGTTCCACGAACGCAAAGCTTCATCTGCTTGGGACATTGACTTGCTTACCCTAGAGTCAGAGAATCATAATCTCAGGCTGGAACTGAAGGCAGGGTTGAGAACATCTAGCTCAGAGCCAGGAGGGTGGGGGTGTGGGGAGTTAGTAAGACAAAACTGTGAATAGAAATGTGAGGCACACTCACCCACCACATTCTTCATTAGCCGCCCTCCGCCTGAGGCCCTGAGGGCTGCAATGTTCAGGCTTTATGTTTGCTGGCTTGTTCAGCTCTGTTTATTCCACTGGCTCAGATATTTGCTGCACACAGTGAAGAGCAGAGCTTTTTTCTTCTGGGCCTCTCCAAGTGTTCTCAGTGCCAGCTGCCTTAGGAATACAGAGTTAGGGCCTACCTCTGTTTTAGCTATGCAGGTAGAGCTTTTTTCTTTGATGGGATAATTCATTGGCCCTGTGAAGAAGAGCCTTTATAAATTTGATCCTGATAAAGGTTATGCATTCGTCTTGTCTATTTCTCTTTCTCTGTGTTTTGTACTATCACCTCTTACCTTATCCTTAACATGTGTGAACATACACAGACTTGCATACACAACAGAATATAGATATAAATTAAATGCTTGATCTCGTGATGCCTTAACTTATGTACAGGAAACAAGTTCTTTTCCCCAATGGTAAACTTTCCACATTCTTCAAGTAAGACCTCTTCTGAGCAAGGCTATCTGTCCTCATTTTCCTTCCGCTTAAGGGAGACTTCACTCAGAATAGATCTTTTTTTATCTTCAGTGAATATGCTGCAGGGTTCCTAAATGCATTAGGGTTTTTATTATGATTTATAAAGACACAAATGCACAAATATAGCTAATAAATTAAATAAAGACTATCATACACTTCTATAGACACTGTTACAGTATAGAATTGAGAGGACTAATTTTATGTGACACTGTCTTTCAGCAGTGCAGAAATGTTACACTCAGCATGCCATGAGTAAAGAATCCAGGGTGCAGAAGATAAAAATTCAGAGTAATAAGAACCTATGACAGCATAGTCTCATGACATACTGCTTTATTATTACTCTTAATAAGAATACTGATAGAGTAGGAAGTATTTCTGCACTGGAATAGCCTAGAGTTATCTCTCAGTTGCATTATATGAATAAAAACAAGTATTCATTTCATACTGAAGTATTTTATTCAGAATGTCTTCCCTCCCATACCCAGAAATAAGAGGGGGAAAAGACTGAAAGCAACACATTAAAATAAAATAAATGTCCTAACTGGAGGCATCATTTTGACCAAGTGTTATTAAGCTGATGAGAAAAGCTGATGTAGAATTCAGCATTAAAATACAGGGGATGCTCTGAGGAAAGAAAGTCAATTATGGTCTTTTCACCTCCGTATTGTTGATGCTAAATGCAGAGCATGTTTTTAAGTTTGAAACTGTTGGTGCTGTGTGAGGCAGGTTGAGCAGTCTCTCTGAGATGATTTATGGTAGGCTTAAACTCATTGTTAGTGGGCAAGAGCGACATTTCCTATGTGACTGGTGTAAGTACTTCTTCACAACAGTACTTCTGTTGGTTTCCTCATTTTCGCATCATTATTCAGTATTTTCTAGGAACAATTTTTTCACTTCCTGAGCAATAAAAGAAGCTGTTATTATTGATTGCCTATAATGTGCCAAGCTCTGTTTTTGACACTTGACTCATGTTATTTCTAATCCTTCACACAAGCCTGCAAAATGAGCATTATTCCCATGTTACCCAGAAGGGGCTGAGGTTCAAAAGGATTAAACAATGTAACTAGTAAGTGATAGAAGGCCGTGTTCTTTCTAAAAAACTAACACATAGTCTCTTTTTAAATTCAACGTAGAATCTCACATTTTCTCACTTGCTCTAGTGACTTCTGTAAAATGCCAGATTTTGATCCTGGTGTGCATGGGGCCGTGTATACCCAGATGCCTCCTGCCACAGTCTGAGTGAAGATACTTGTAGAAGTCTTGCTGCCCTCAAAGACAATTAACTTTGGGTAAAAAAGGGGAAAAAAACGTGTAAAAGTTACTAAGAGACACATGCAAAAATATGGACGGAGTGAAACAAACTTCTAGAAGGGTAATCAAAACAGTGAATGGCCCTTAAACCATGTAACAGAGCATTAGTGAATAAGGCATGACTGTTTAGTTTGGAAAAGAGTCAATCCAGATGGAATTTGTTTATTCCTATCAATACTTGAAAGTCAGACATAAGGAAGACCAAGTTGACCAGTGGGTATCTGACCAAAGGGGGAAGAATGGAGACCTGGGGAAGATCTAGGTCAGCTACAATTAAGAACATTCTAAGACTCAAGAGTTCTTGGATGAAACAGGCAGCCTAGAAATGTAGCAAATTCTCTACTATAGCTAGGGAAAAGCTAGCCTATCAGCTGAAGGGAATTCAATACAAAGAATTCAAGAATCAGAATAGTGTTCAAAATAAATTTCCTTTAAAGTTTCCATTCAGTACTGATTAGAAATTTGCAACTATGATGCCACTTGCCAAGTATGTTCCACGCACACTTTGGGACAGGATTAAACTGGCACATATTGGTGGGGGCAATAGTTTCTTAATAATAGAGTTGGATGACATTATCAAAGTGCTATGTATTTCCTTCCTTTTTCTTTTTCATTCATTTTCAGATTCATGCATCCTGCCACAGCTTTTAGGCCAAAATGGGTAATTAATGCTCAATCAACACAGACCCTGTGTTCATTAGCTAATACCATATTTATGCCAGTGGTGAAGAAAGTGACAGACTGAACAGAAAAGCTAGACAGGGTGTTAAAAAATAAGGCAGATGTGAGCCCTACACCTGGTCCAGTCACTGGCCAGGACATACCCTTCCATATTCCGTTCCCTTTTTTAACATTCTCTATGTGCATTTCTGTTTTGCCGCACACAGCCCTGAGCCAGATAGTGCCGTGTATGCTAAATACTTGTCTGCTCCAGGCGCCGCCCCATTTCCTTCATATGGGACTGCCAGCCCCTGTAAAAAAGAGGCAAACTCTGAGCACACCATGGAGGTCAAACTGCATCAAAGTGTTAGGCGCCTTTCTCCATCCTTAAGGAAAGAAAGGCTTTAAAAATAAGAAAGGACAGAAGCCTAAGAGCAGATGAAATAAGACAAACTGAAACTGGTCTACTTGTAATGGGTTAGTTAAGTATCGAAGTATCGTCCTGAGCTGGGTGGCACTGCTTTACAAACGAATGAGGAAATTCTGCAGGTGCATTTTTTTTCCAATGCTGGAAACAGATGAGTTACTTGGATCTACCTAAACTAGATTCTTCTAATTTAACATCAAAGTGATACTGCTATAATATACTTTAAAAAATCAATTCATTAATAGATATCAACACCTGTACTTATATTCTTCTCTAGGCAGCAGTTTTATTTCTTTTCTGTGAATAAAACCTTTTCTAAAGCAGGTCTGGCCAGAGTGGTTCTGACTTTTATTTGTGATATTCTGAGAAATTCAGTAACTGTGTGTGCAGAAATACATTTTTAATGTCTATTTTTATAGAAAAGCTATTGAGAACACTTTGCATTTCACCCTGATTAGTTCTAATACATGGTCCCTATATTTCTGAACATATAAATATTGTCAACGAGACCTGTAAACTTCTAGGTGAAGTGACATCAATTATTTTCTCCTATTATGTTTTTCTTGTAGGAAGGAGGAAATAGAGCTCACCCAGAATGAATATTCTTTTTTTGACAATAAATGAGTTTAATGAAAAAAATCTCAAAATCTTTTGGCCCAATTCTGCATTTACTTCATTGCTTTAAGATGTATAAAGATTAAATGCTGGATAAAACCTTTAGCCAAAGAACAGTATGATGCTCTAGATTCTATATGAATTGTCAAGAACCAATACACCCTTTCTTTGTGTGTAAGGACTAGGTAATAAGAACATAGATGTTCTTGGACTGTGATCTCACAGCTGATTCTTCAGAGAGAGAGGAAAATAAAGATTTGCATGTTGAGAAGCATACTGAACAGGTAAAATTGCAGACTACATTTTTCCCCAGGAGAAGTCATCTCTAGAGAAATATCTCTTCCTTCTTCTCCCCTCCCCTTTTCCCAAGTTTTGCAACCTATTTTTAAATATCCTGTCTTTTTGCTCCTAAGAAAGCACTTCCACATTTCTGTGTGCATGTGTGTGCATGTTTGTAGGTACATACACGTGTGCATGCATACCTATGTCTTATAAAAAAAACACTCCACAAACAAACCAAATATAGAATTTTAGTCATAAATTGGACCTAGAATTCCCACTTTGTGAACAATGTGATACTCCTCTCTGTGGTTCCCTGGGTGAGGTGAGATCCAATGAGACCAAGCAAACATTTCTATGTGTCCAATGTTGTGTTTTGAACTGCTTTACTAGAAGATAACCTGTTATTTTAAACTATTCCTATCAGGACACTTGAACCTCCCATTTTAGACTGTTCCTATCAGGGCACCTAAACCTCAAATACACAGCCAGTGTTCAGGAGATTGGGAAAACTGCCCCCAAGATGTCCTCCCACTGGGAGTTAAATAAACAACAAGGTATTTCTGAAAAAAATTGTGCTGCTTGGACAACATTTTGACAGCAAGAATTCTCTAGGTTCTTACTCCCCACAGCCCACTTCTACCTGGCATGAAAATAACCAAACTGCTGTTCCATTACATAATGGCCATTTTAATTATTATTTTGTTTAAGTCAAAATGCATATTAGCTCTCACAAAGCTAATTTTTGTCAGGAAGGTAAAACAGCTCAGCTCCAAAAGGCAATTTTCCCGGCCACCCGGCAGGGGTCTGGGTTCCAGGGTGGCCCTCCGTTCCTCACTGCTCATTTGGCAGGTCTCTTGACATTTTATTTCAATTATTACCAAAAGCTATCCATGTAGGAGCAGTTCCATAAAACTGAAAATTGCAGTTAAGTTCACATCTTAACAGCATTTCAAGTGCACATTGTAACAGAGACTCCCAGTAATCAAGTTGCAGGAAGACTGTTATAATAGTCTTTCTCTCTCTCTGAATTGCAGGGGGAAAGGCAGATGTGGAAATTATGAGTAATGTAATTGATGATCTTAAAGCTTTTAAATACCCAAGCTCTCAACAATCAAGATCTATTTGAGTTCAGAATCTAATAAGAAGTAAATACAATAGGTTTTTCAATAAGACATTTTATCAAGAGCTCAGCAGTACTTTCACTCCTGCTTTTATGAGCAACATTATCATCTCATCAGCAGACAAGTTGGAGAATTTTATTGTGACACATAATCATTTCTAGTTCATCATATTTCTCCTTTTCCTTGTACAGCTTTTCAAAAAATAAAGGTTGCTCATTAAAAGCACCATTTCTGAGGATTTTGTCCCTATTAGATTTACTAGGAAAGGAAGCAGAGTGTTGTTAAAACAAGCTGTTTATTGACACCTAATTTATTGTGTTCCATGGTAGGAGGTTCTATAAAACACATCGATGTGTTAAAAATAATACCGCAAAGATATTTTCTAGATACCTAGGTTTGCAAAGCCTACCTAGTGACAATTATTTCCAAATGCATCCTGCAGCTTACTCACTAGTCTGGCCCTCAAGAACTTGCATGCCATTAAGAGTTCATTCAAATGCCACATTAAATACACCTCAATATTATTTTTGCTAATATGCAAATCATTCATAATATCAGGGTGATCTTACATTCAGTAGGAACAGCAATAATGCCTGCCTAATGATGTATTCATCAGTACCGTAGGTGTCCTCACACTATTACTATTACATATTGTTTTCAGAAACAAGCTTGACTACAAAGAAAACGGTATTGTCTCTGCAACAATGGTTTCAAATAGTTTTTTTCTCTTCTGGTGAACAAAAATACCTGTGTTAAGCACACGTAAGTACCAGCAGTCTTTCCAATGCTATCATTTTCACACCCAGATATATTGCTCCCAACGAACCTGGCTTCTGAGATCTGGAATTATTATCATTACATTTTAATCATCAAGGAAAACAACAAAAAATTGGTCTCTTTGTTTATGTTTGAGGAAAAATCATTTTCATATTTTCATCATTTTTTTCCTCCTGCTTTTTCTAATAAGAAAATAGGGAAATCGTTTATAGATGTGTGTTTCTTCTAGTCTAAAACTAAACAAACTGTGTGTGTGTTGGTGTGTGTGTGTGCATGCGCATGGAAATGAATGAACAATTTCTTGCAAAATAATGCAAACTTTTCATGGAACCAATAACATAAAATATAAATTAATGCTTATTTTTCTGAACATGTCTTGTCACTTTAGCAAAAAAAGATAAAAATAGCTTAGGGAGAGAGAAATGTGAAATGTGGGGTTGTGATGGCTCTATCTTCTAAAAACTCAAACGTGTGGTGACCAGGTAAATTGGCAAAAACCTCAAAAGGGCTTTTTCACAGCTCTCTCTTGCATTTGTAGCTTTATTTTACACAAAATTTAATGATTAAAAATCTCCAGATTCCAAATTATTCTAAATATATAAGAAAAACCCTTCTTGTTATTGTAAGCCCCAGGTTAAACCATGAGCCGTGTCAAACCTTAATGCCTCTCGCTGGGATGTTGACTTTCAGGCACAAACCCTCCTGCCTTGGTTGTGCTCTCAGCCACAAACGACAAGAAGAGTGCATCAGCTGATCATAAATAACATTCAAATTAGATGTACAGTTATGAGAGAGAAGGATAAAAGACCTGGAAGGCTCTCCCCCTGCCCAAGCTCACCATCCCAAGGATTTCCTAGGAATAAGAATTAAAGCTAACCAAAGGATCTTTTGGAAGCAGGATTGTTTTGCCATGGATGAAGGATTACTGATTGGCTTTTTAACTTCAGCTTTTCCAAATAGTTTTTCAGTTATTTAATTTACTCTACATGGAGTCTATTGATTATTCAAGTTGGCAGTCAATTTTATAGGGCACCCCGCTGTTTCTTTGCTTAATGTAGTCAATGATTGTAATTGCTTGATCAGTGCAGCCCATGAAATAGGTTTTGTGTCTTTTTTACAATGCATTGATGGCTTTATCTGATGCAGCCTTGGCAGGCCGGGTTTTACAGCGCTACCCGGAACTCCCAGAGGTCTCTAGATTAATGGCTATGGCGAGCGGCTGGAGCTGCTGATGCTGCGCTCCAGAATGTATTCACACATCTGGCATGCCACACTTGGCATTGGCGCCAGTTTTGTGTTGTGCAGTTACAGAATCTCTCACCAGTGCCTAGTTAACTGTTTTCACTAAGGGAATGAGATAAAAAGCCATCCAGAGAGCTGTTGGCACCCACTCCCTGTCACTGTAGTCACACATTAAAAAATTTTTTTCAGTCTTTTTTTTTTTTAAGAGGCAAATGATGTATGGAAACAACAAATTACGTGGAATGTTTATGTTTTGAACTCTGTTTGGATTCTGAAATCATCCCATGGGTGTTCGGATTTCCTGTAAACCAACAAGCAGCCCCCCTCCTCCCCTTCCGCACCGCCTTCCCTGGGATGAAAGCATGATAGTATGAAACGCTTCCAAGTTTTCCTTACGAGCTGACAGGGGCCTTAGATTTCAACAGAAAGGTGGATAGCAAAATCAAAAATGTGAAAAAGCAGCCTGAACCACCCTCCATAGCTCATTACAATAAAGGTAATTCTCCTGTCCTTCAGTGAATCGGTTTAAATTGCTCAGGCATAATTTCCCCATGCCTGAATGTCAGTGTTTCATATTTGTTACAACTTGAATTGCATTATTAGACATGTAAAATGTAGTTTTAATAAGTAGACCAAGAAAAAGTAATGAAATATGCAATGGAGTTGCATAAATCCATGGACAATATAATTATATGGTACACATACACGATTTACAATGCCCAGGATGATAGCCACCAAAAAAGGAAAAGTGTGATAGATTTTTAGACCAACTGGGCTCTGAGTTGATTTTCTCAGCAGAGTTTGACATCGAAACTGTACAGGTACAGTTTCTTTATTAATACATGTGTCTCTGAATAATAAACTATAAATGAAGAATGCATCTCTGAAAAGGAGAAGTCTACTGAGAAGATAGAAAATAATACTTTAAATTCCTTGTTCTACATGGAACTGAAATATCCATTAGAGTAAGCAACTATATAAGAATACCATATATGTGTATGCAATACTAATTTGCCAGTCTGTGTGCAAGAAAGACATTAAAGTTTTCTGAAAATAACCATTCTCGTTTTTAGATTTTATAGTCATTGTGTGATGTCATTGCTAGAATAACTTCACCATTAATTCAAATTTTAATGCATTTATAATTGAAGGCTCTCCAGTAAATTAAGTGTCTCCCCCATTGCTTTCTTGGCCTTCAGACACAGTTTAAATATATTTTATCCATTTCATGCATAGCCTTATATATTACACAACTTTCTTTCTTTATACAGAATGTTATTATTTAATAAGCTGAGCAGAAAGGAGCCAAGTCAGCAAGTTATACTAGTTTACTGCCAGCCCAGTCTTTGAAATATGAACAAATGCCTTTTTCTTAAGGACTATAGACAGTGTCTTGCTGTTCCTCTGCTCCTAATTTAATTTTACTTTGAAATGTTATAAAAATGACAGTCATTTTGAAAGAGATATCTGAGTCCCTTTCCCAGTGCTGTATGCACTGAGATGGTCTGTGTAACTGAGGGCCTGGCCCCCACGCCTCAGCACACACACACAGTGAGTGGCACAGTGAAGAGTGACATAATAGTGAAACTAAATACTCAGAGGAACTGAAGGACTCACTAATACGACAGCTGACGAAAAGCCTTGCTTCAAACTGATTGGAGATAACTTGCCATAGCGGATGAGTAAGGAAGCTGGGTGAACCTGAAGTCTGAGGCGACTGCTGTTGCCCAGGATAGAATGATCACACCCCACTCTCCACTCCCAGCTCCCTCACAGTGACAAAGCTTCGCTAGTTGGTCCCTCAGGGAGACCTTGTGTATTCAGCTGGGACACAGTTTATGGCAGGATTGCCCTGGTTCTGGGTCTCCATTCACTTCTCAGCATGCTGAGCGTGTGTTTAAGGGCTGGGTTCCCTTTTCCATACCTCTTACCCATCTGCTATTGATTGTAAAGTTCCAGAGGGCCAGGCCTTTGTCATTTTCACTTGCCTTTTATTGTTCCTTTTGGTAGCAAGGTGTTATGCAGATGTGGGCACTTAATAAGTACTATAGTGCTGACCTTTTCTTGCTCCTACATAAAAGGAAACATGGCCCAAATGAAAATAAATGCAAGTGGGCTTGATCATCCATCTGAAAAGGCAGAGAAAGGATTTGAACAACAGATGTTTATGAGGCTGATAGGATCCTTTCTTTGGTTATCTTCTCTCCAGGGTACAAAATTACAGGAGTAGTTTTGCTCAACAGAGGTATATTCAAACCCTGCTCTGGCACTTATTTGTTATGTGACCTTGGGCAAAGTATTTACTGTCTTTGAACCTCAGTTTCCTTTGAGGTAAAGCACTCTGATTGCCTGGTGTTGCTGGGAGGATTTAACAAGACATCCCCGATAAGCACCTGGCTCAGTATCTCCAAACCAGAAGGGGTTTCATGAATGTTAGATCCACCCAATGGTGTTTATCCGTTAGCGAAACCCTGTTCCTTGCTCTCTCATCCTGAGCACCTGTGATACTTATGTCTCCTCTAACTGCTTGTTGCCTTTGGTCTCTTGTCTTAATCTAGCTTTCTTTTCATGCCTGGCTATACCAACTGCTCTCTAAGGATATAACCTGAATGTAATTGAGAACAACAAAATTAATACAATATGCAATAGACCAGTATCAAGTTTGGGAGAACATTACTGTTTCTCCAATACTACATATATTTTTACAAAAGATCATAATTTAATTGATACCATTGTGTTGCCCAAATCCCTTTGGCTGGGACACACATGCTCCCCGCCCCCACCCCCACCCGCAGCAGACAGAACTAGGAGTTAAGAACCAAGGGCCCGGCCAAAGCCCCATGTCCTGAACAAGGTAGTCTAACCTGAAGTGAAAAAAGCCACAGAGGTGAGTCTTAACTAAAGTTTACAAATAAAACCAGAAATTAAAAGCAAGAGAAATCAAAAGTAAAGTCTAAGATATGAGAAATGGATGCAGATGTACCAGTCCACGGAAGCAGGGAAGAAACGGACAAGCACGCGGGACAAGCCCAGCCAGCTGCGCCCTGTTTGCTGCGGGGATGCACCACGTTGTCTTAAAGAGAAAGAGTTGAGGCAAAAATCCTGGATAGTGAACTCTGAGTCAGACTGAATGGGACGCTGCCTGCATAGAAGACAGCTCCATGGTTCTCTAGCATGATTAGATTTCCTGTTTATTATGCCAGGTTAAGAGGTCCTTCTGTGAAGGGAATCATGCTTGACTCCTCGCACAAATCCCGAGCATCCAAGGATCCAGGGCTGCTGCCATGACAGGCAGAGAAGTAGTCTAAGGAAAGAAGTCACTGCCTTGGTACATGCTCTCTGATTCCAAATCGATGGTCTGTTCCAGCAGCTTCTGAAGAGCTCATAGCTCCCAGTATGCTCAGGAGAGGCTACATGTGTCCACAGAGAATTTGGGGGAAAATGCTTTAGCTATTCCAACGTGAATAGTTGTAATTCTCTTGTATACAGATTACAACTTGCCCCAATCATCTGGATTCATCTGTAACCATCAGTGAATAACATAGTATGAATGCTAAAATGGGAATACATCTTTAAAATAGAAACTGACGCTTTACCTGTTTTCTGTGAGTCACACTGCGGTGTCCCCACCATGGAGCCAAGGGCATTCCAGTGCGAGGAATGGACAGATGCCAACAAGCATACAGAAGACAGGGATGGATCAGGGCCACGTCCCCAGGCACAATGAGTTTCAAAAACTCTGATCATTACCTGGTATCATTTGAAGAAGAGCAACCCTAGTAGGATTCCTGAAAAGGTTCACCTCAGCCATGCTGTCCCATGGCCTTGTCTACATTGTCGTGTGGAACTCCTGTCTTAGCATGAAGAGAGCTCAGTTTAGACATTCTGGACTTGGAATATTCAGAAGACAAAATATTTATTTATAAAAAAGTTTTAAAAGTATTCTAAACACAATTGTGAAAGACCTGGTATTCAGAGAATTGTTTCATTTCAAACACTCCCATCCCAATTTTTTTTCCTTTAAAAAGCTTATTATCCATGTAAAGAATACACAATGTACATGTTTTCAATGTGAATTAAAGATTTGAAATTAATTTCACAATAATTCAAGTATTGTCCTCACTTCCGGCAAAATTCCTTCTCCCATAAAACCCCAAGACTTGAAATTTATTTTTTAAATCAGGATGATACAGGGTTTTTCTAGGTTGAGTGCCTGGAAGGTGGGCTAAACCTTCTGTATCCTGTGGGCAGACAGAGCCACACTGCATTCACTTTGGCAGTGAGAGTATTTGCGCAGGCTTTGGTTTGCTAAAGCATCACACCCTTGAGTCAGTTACCCTAGTGCCCCATTAACCCCAGTGATGGAAACTTACCCTCACTCAAACTCAGTCATGGTCTTCAAACGATGAGCTGTTAAAAATATGTTCCCTATGACATTCTTAACCAATGCTTTCATAAACCAGTTGGCTCCGAAACCAATGACCATTAATACAATAGGATTTTTAAACAAAAATGTCTGTGATTGGTGGGAATTTGCATTAGAAAGTAAAAAGGAAAAGTTTTATTTATCAACACTTGCATCCTTCAAGTAATTATTAGTATGTGAACTGGTCTAAAAACTGTACTTAAATGCTTAGGTGCACTTATTAGAAAGCAGCTCTTTGAAAACTGTTGCCTTCATAGAAAAAGTTTTCATGTCTTTTTTTCAATCATTTCTTAAAAAAAAAAGAAAGTTCATTTTTCTTTTTTTTTTTTACATTTACTATTCTGTTTGACAATCAATCTGTTTGTTCATGGTAAGTAAGCAAAGTGTTTAATTGTAAAGAGTATTTTTAAACATTCTCCCCCATAAATTGGACCGAATGAGAAGTCACTAGTCGTGAGTCTATGTGGACACCCCGTATATTCTGACTTTTAAGACCTGTCTTGAGAATGAATCATGGGGGGTTGGCTGGTCTTCAACTATGTCATTAGGGAAACTGGGCTCACATATTCAGTGTCATTGTGAATGCTAGCCCTGTTAGATGTGCTCTCCTAACACTTTTTGTGTTCCTGATTTGAGAATCAATCAGTTTCAATTTCCACAATCCTCTGCACGTCCAGATTCTGGCTGTACCTTGCAGAAGAAGTGCCAAAATTCCATGAGAACAACAGTCCCTCTGGAATGTTTGGCTTGACCAGGAGCAGGAAGAACAGGAAACATTATTTTTAAAAGTCCCATTTTTCACACAACTGATGTCTGGAGAGTCAAGATAAGCTCTGAGCCTACTTCCAAACCTTTGGGTGCCCCTCCAAGCGTGCTCTAAGTGGGGTGTGAAACAGCTTGCTGGGGTGGGTTTGGGCAATGATCCAGATTCAACAGAATGGGCAGGAGAGCTTCTCTCCACTTACTTCTTAGGATGGTGGAGGTGAAACAGGAGGTGTCCCCTCCCTAATGCTTCATCTAGAAGACAGCTCTGTGAATACTGGCCCAAAATGTTACTTTTCTTCTCCATAAATATTATACTTTGAGTTGTTGAGTTTTAGTGAACCAGAGAGCACAAAATCATCTTAATTCTTGAAATATTTATACATAGAAGCATTACTAAACTAAGAGTGCATGATTCCTTGGATTGGATTTCAGAGTTGTGACATAATTACTTTATTTTTAGTTCTTAGTGCTTAATGGAGCATGACATGAAAATCGGTGTTGGGGCTGAAACCAAGTTGTGCAAGTGACTGTGAATGGTTAAGAAATTGAGATTGAGTTCCCCAAGTCTCCATCCTTTTGCTTCCCCAAATACCAACTATTCGTCTAATTTTACCCACCAATTTAGAAAATATGTAAATCGTCATGTTTGGAAGGTATTTGTGATAAAATACTGTACTGAGCTCCCTAAGGATATTTAATGCATGAGGATTTCCAATCCTTAAACTGTATTGTTATATATCTTTGAGCTATTAAAGATCTAACAAAAGTATATGTAGTTATATAGTTTTATATATATATATATATATAACTATATATATATAGAAATTATTCTTATATGTTTAGTAAAGAAAAGTCTCATATACAGTGGTTAAGTTTTAAATTAGAAGATTATCCATTACAACAGACCACATGTATGTACCTATTTTATAGCCAATGTTCTTCAAGCAGATTGGAGAGAAATAAATACTCCAGAAATATACAATTCTGAAAATAATGCTGGAAGTGGTCATTTACTTCCTCGAAATTTGCAGAGAATTTATGGACATTTTATTTTTGTTGTTTAGGAATTCATGAGAACAGAGAAGACTGAAGGTAAGTTTTAGACATTAGACACTGTTGGATGGCAATAACTGAAGACAAAAATTCACCTGCCTCTGCTAATATCCAGTGCCCCCTTACAACTGAATTAGCAAGTGCAGTGATTAAGTAATTCAATGACAACATTTACTAAGTGGATTCCTCACAGATACCTATGCTTAAAGCAATCAGGTTTGAAATGAAGGACACTTTCTTAACAGGGACAATGATGTCTCATAAAATTGAATACTGAGTTAAATTTCCTCATCTTTCTACTCAATCAAAAGGATTTCTTTAGTGTTTCCTTAGTATGCCCAGTCTCTGGGCTTTAACTTAGTTATCTATAATGCTCTCTCTTACATTTTCTCTGAATTCTTGAGTTATATTACAATAGATTAGATAGATAGGCGATAGATTTGATGTATACATGTATGCTACATATATATATGCTCTCTCTCTCTCTCAGGAATGATATTACATCTTAATACATCAGGAAACTATGAACACCCATGAGGTCAGTATTCCCATTGATTTATCTCTGTGGTTGGAGAAGTTAGTCTCTGTAAGCAGAGGCTTAAATTTTATCTACTTATGCCTTCACAATGAAACCATTAAAGATTAGTCCATATTGAAGTCCCTTTGCCATTATTTTAAAAGGAAAAATTCTAGAAACCAAGAAAAACTACCAAGTTTGCACAAATATTTCATAGCAAAGTCCTGATTTTCAGAAGCAAGGAAATGCTAAAGTGACAGGCTGTTGAGGAGGTTTCCTTCCTTACAAATGCAATCATGTCAGCACCATGAGCCTGTTTACTCAATGACTCAAATAGCATTTTCCTTTCTTTATAAATATTAAATTTACCAATGCTATTTAATGAACAGCTTGTGATCACATACAATATGCAAGACAGAGAATAATGAGATATAGTCCTTGTCCTGAAAAAGCAGATTTCTTATAGGACAAAATGAGTGCATGAGTCTTCTGTCTCTGGACCTTAGGATAGCGTATTCAGGACGACATCTCTCCAATCAACTATAACTTAATAGTGCTTGAAATACCATGTGATCTGAAGCAGGGCATAAATACATAAATACATAACTAACCTGACCTTACTGTTTTCTGATGTTTTATAATCTTTAACATGTTTCCTTTACATATGCCACCAATGTATGAAATGGGAGGAGTGAAGTTTATGGAAAACAGAATCAGGGAAGTAATTAACAGAGCCAAATCTGGAGTTACATTTTCTGACTCTTATAATTTTCCTCTTCTTATTTCATCATTTATTTTCTCATTTGAGAATGACAAAGATAAAAAGTGATTCCATATTTCCCAAGGGCAACAGAAACAGTATCATCATAAGAATTGTTTACATTAAAAAAAAGAGGATAGATTCTTCATGGAGGTACCATTTTGGGTTGAATACACAGAAGGGTACACACTTCAAGAGTTAAAAATAAGTTATTCCATTTATTCACTTACTTTGACATCAGTTGCAATGACATGTGGCAGAAATCAGCAACTAGAAATAGTTAGCTCTGCATGGCTCCAGTCTGAAAGGGCAATCATTTCATTTTTCTTTGCTATTTCATGGACTTTGTCACCCTGAATTAAAAAAAGAAGGGATCAAAGGAGGTCTTAGAGTTTAATACATATCTGAGAACTCTTTATTAAAGTAGCTGGTAAGCAGCCTTCAGTGTCTCTTGTTTTTAGTCTATTGTGTCCAATTGTGAATCTCGTGTATGTTTCACAAGAGCTCATTTGTTTTATTTAGGAAGATCTGTTGGATTTATTTGCTTGGCCTTGATTAGATTAGTTCTGGCCATATCGGCTGGGTCATTGTGTTTAACTCCTTACACTTATGTTTTATGACATTATACTAAAAGGACGAGCACTTTCCATCAGTGCCTGCTCACAATCATCTGTCCTTAATGTGTCTGAAAGAAACAGAGAGAAATGAAAGGAGACACTTTCTCATTCATGATTCTTTTAAAAACTGTTCCCATGTCCTCACCCCTCCCATCCTGATAACACATGCATGGCTTGTGCTCAGCCTGCTCCGAGACAAGCTAGGGCAGGCCCTGTAATATGATTCAAATTGCAATCTCATGTCTTGCATCCCCCAAACACCTCATCTCCAATACAACCTGGAACCTTCATTCCAATCCCCAATTAGACTAATATATCTGCCCAGCTCCGATTGGGGGTGATGGATCGACTGGGAGGCTCGGGGGGAGACAAGGAGATTTTCTCAGCTCCTCTGCATTCCCATAGGCGCGCAGCATTTGACAGATTGGGCAGAACTGCCACGAAAGAGTCTGACACAGATGGTGTAATTAGAAAATGCGAAGTGCGAGTGTGAAATTTATCTTTGATCAGCACCTCCTTGCCAGATTGTCATCTATGTTAATATGATGATGGCTTCTTGGAGATGGATAGAAGGAAACAGCAGCCTGGAAGAGGAAAGGGAGACAGTTCACTGCATAGAGAAGATATTCTATTTACTTCTGAAAGCCAATCAATTTCTACGGGCCAAAATGAAATTACACTTACTTAATTCATATAGAAAGTGAGCCTAACCTGATTCGCACACTTTATTAAACCTATGATCAATATGGCAAAATTTGAGATTTAGTTGGAAAGGGAGACATGTTAATTTTTTATGGTGTAATAAATAAAAAAATACAATCTGTAACTGTAGGAGCTGTTAAAGACAATGTTCATCTCCCTTTATTAACATTCACTCTATGAAAAATACGTAGAAGAAAATCACTACACTCCATAGCATGAAAACTTCAGAAAATGCCAGTGAAGTTTTATTTTTCACTTTTTCTCTGCTCTTTCTGCCTATTAATCTAAATAATACCTATGATTTTTTGTTCAGTGCACGATGCCCTAGCCTTATCTTCTTTGATGTTTTAGATTTTATTCTTATTTTTCTATATTTGCCAATTTAGCAATTTAGAAAATTAATAAAATGCATTTCTAGTTAGGACTTGCAGAAATCACTTCTTTTCATACTATTTTCTTGGAAATTCAGGATATTTACCATGAGGGATACCAAGTGTAGCTATAAACCATTTCAGTGAAGTTAGCTATGTCCAAGAGCAGTCATCTTTTCTTTGGATGGCTCAGAGGTTCAGGTTTACAAGCAACTATGATAGACTACATTTTGCTATAATCTGCTCAAATGTTCACATTGATGGTGCTAATTTTCAGGAAGGTAAATTAGCATAATTAATGACCAGCCAAATTTGGGGGTAATACAGTATGTAATTAACATTAGAGAGTTCTGTTGTACCACCTGCCCCCACATTTCATTGTTGCAGGGATTGAACTGTACAGGAGGAAATTTTCCCCTTTGCTGCACTGAGCAGAAAGCAGCTTTCTTCATCAGAATAAGCCATTAGCTGTAATGGCATGTAGGTGTAATGGAATGTGCTCGAAACATCTGTGCTGAGAGCAGGGGAGAAATTGCTGCATGCAGTCGTAGGCCTTTGGGGAGCTTGATTAAGGGTTGCTTCAGAGAGCTTGAGATCTGGCTTGGGATGCAAAAAAAAAAAAAAAGAGGAAGAGAGAGAGAAGAAAGGAAAATAATGCTAATAGATTTACGGATGTACTGCAGGGAGAACAAAGGATTTTTAATTTTTTTCTTCCTTTATTGCTCTTACATTGCATCTGTTCTCTGTTGGGCTTTCACTTATTGAAGTGATCTGGAAAAAATGTAGCTCTAAATGCAGTTTAGTGGGCAAGATCATAACTGTAGAAATAAAACAGCTTGATTTTTTCCCCCCTTTCAGTTAGCTAATGGAAAGTTCCTCACAACCTGTGAAGAAAAATTCTAAGTATTGTTTATGCTAAGTGTTATCTTAAAATTCATCTCAGAAAATGAAACAAAATATCCAGACTGGGGGCTGGAGATAATTTCTTGTTTTCCATCAGTCTACACATAGCAGTTCTTGAAATGGATCAACTAACTGGCTGATTCATTTTGAACTGCTTAATTCAGTATTTCAGTATTTGAACTTATTTTTGGACTCACTTTTTTCACAAAATTTTTATAAGTATATAGCTTCCAAGTAATAACTTCTTAACTTCTGAGGACAATGGGTACATTTTTCAACTCTTTTTTGTTTTCCACTAAATACTTATTGAGCACTTGCTATGGGCAAAACACCATTTCATGCTGGATGTTTGGAACCCATTGCTGGCAATAAGATAAATTACATTTGACAATAAGCATGGTCAATTGTATCACTTCGGCCATCTCCTTAGTCCATGCTGAGGGCTGTGGCTGAATCGACCACACAGTGATACACATTGATTGCTGAAACAACTCAATTGCATGCATGGATTCTGATGAGCTTTGGCCATTTTAGAACTGTTAAAATAACCACAAGAAACAAAAACAGCTTTTAATTAAAGGCTTCACAGGACAGGTAAGCCAAAGGAGAGGTATATTCAGATAGTGGGGAAGGGAAGGGTTAAACATTTGTGAAACCAGTGCGACTGGGAGGGAATTAGCATTCTGCATGGAACAGATGTGAATGCATTGCCTAGAAAATGAGAAACAAACCTGAAAATATTAGGTGATTTTATGATTAGGTAAATCTTAGACTTTCTAATTATAAATGACAATGAAGCACTCTATTCGCTGGAATCTATCTTCCTTATGAAATAAGAAGCTTGCTGAGCTGATGCCAAATATTCTTTGCACTGAAGTTCAAAATATGGAGGGAGGCAAGAATGTAATAAAAATTCAAAGCTAATAATATTATGGCGACTGGCATTGTTTACAATGCAGAGCACCTGCTGTTTGAAAAAAAAAAAGGAAGAAGAAAAAGTGAAATCATCAAACTGTTCCTAAATGGAAAATCTGGGCTGTCTGCCAATTATACAATGTGTTTCAGGTGCACTGTAAATAGGAACAATAAAAGGTGCAGAGGAAAGAATATGAAATGTTAAATCTCAAATACACAAGAATATTAATATGATGTTTCTTGAAAGAAAATCTTGGGACTCTTCCAGTGTTCTCCTGTGGAAGGAGGGGGCTTAAGATTTTTACATAGCATATGTAAAGTTCTAAAACTTTTAATTGCCTGTCTCTTAAAAAGAATATATATGAATGCAAGACCATTTGCTTCGGCAGCGCTGCCTTTAGTTTGTTTCGGGCAGAAAGGTCCATCTAGACCTGCAAACGTGAATTGCATTTCTTCCAACCTCTTTTTATTACTTTTTGTCTGTGCATCTTTTGGTGGATGGCAGTGTGGAGAATTAAATCCTGAGAGTAAAAAAAAAGAAGAGAAAGTAGCTGCTGTTCCTTATTGTAGAATACTAACTTTCTAGATCAAAATTAGCATTATGTGCCCCTGTGAAATATCAGACACAAAGGATGGTGGGATGTTGTATTTCTATCTTCTCACTATGAAGCACTTAATAATGGATTCCTCCAGAATTAGACGCCTATTTTTACCAGCTAACAACTCACATGTGCCAAATTTCTCCATCTAGTTCAAATGTTTTTCCTTTTTCAATGAAGCATTTTAAGATCAAGTAATCTTTGGAATGTCTATTACATTTTTAAGTGCCAATCTTTCACAAACCAAACTGAAACATCATCTTAATGCATATCTTTTAAAAATCATTTCTAAGGTGTCAATTGTTTTACAGTGATAACTGGAAACTGCCCTTTAAGAACTGGACATCTTTCAAATATCCAGTATTTCGGGAACTGGAAATAAAATTATTTCAGTTGATTTCTCAGTCACTGAAAATCGTGAAGAACTAAACAGCTGTACAATATTTGGGGTAAGTTTTGTTTCTTTGGAGTAAGAAAATTAATGGAACTTGAATGTTCATGTTGCAAAGGTAACAATTAATAGGAAGAGGCAGGGTCTCTAATGAGACAAAACATGGGAGAACTATCCTTGCCTTTGTACACCAACTCCACAGGGAAATACATTTGCTCTTCACCATTTACTGGGTCATTCTGAAGATTTTACTTAAATTTTGCTTCCTCATTTTTAAACATGGATCAAAATAGTAACTAACTTGTATGATTTTTATTAAGACTAAATGAGATGATTAAGGCAAAGCATTTAGTCTAATGACTGACACATGGTAAGGGCTTTAAAGATTTAGCTAGTTTAGCTAGTATAATTACTATTGTTATTTCTGAAGTATTCTGCATTTTCTGTATCACAGCTGTCAAGAGATAAGACATGTGCACTTGGCATGGTTTCAAAGGACTCCAGCCATAGATTTTATGAAGGAATAGAGTTCATCTTTATGAAGAGCTCCTCGAAGAATATGAATTAAAATAGTTAAGAAGGTAAGGAAGGTAGCAGAACAGGAAACACATATACTGGCAACAAGAATCTGGACTTGCATAGTGTAATACAGCAGAAGATTTTTAAGTGAAAAGATTAGAAAATTAGAAAGATTAGAAACTGAGCTTTGCTTTAAATAAACTCACATTTATTTCCTAACTCTATATCTTACTATCTATGGGTCTTTGGGTAAATTATGTTCTTTAACCTCAGTTCTCCATCTGTAAGATGGGGGTGTTAATACCTACCTCATTGTGAGAACTGAATGGCAGGTGGCTAGGAAAGTACCTGACAATTAGCATATGCACATAAATATTGGTTCCTCTACTGTAAATTATCCTGATCTTACCATTTTTTTTAGATTTCTTTTCTGAACTTTACATACATACACTGTCTATACAAATATGTCGAAATACTTTCAATAAAGGAACTTCAACTCTTGTAGTGAAAAAACAACCAGGAAATTTATCTCAAAAATAGTTTCATGACTAAGATTTCAAATATCAGGCCTTCCTCCTGTTCAATCAATATTCTGTAATTCTACAATATGCCAAAATTACATTCTACATACATATTTCATCATGTAAATGTCACTATGAGGTTGTCAATTTAGTTCTTCCAAATTGAGAATTAAGGAAATGACCAAGAAAAGATTTTCAAGACAGAGATATTTTACAAAATGCACAGAAATGAACATAGCATTAAACTTTTCACTACAGAATTTTAAGTAGGCAGCTGTATAATATTTCAATAATAATTTATTATATGGGCTATAATAGAGGAATGAACAAGGGAGAGTGAAATGGATGACTATTACATAGAAAAATTATGGTATAAGAGGAAATGCCTTGTGTGAGGAGGTTGTAAAATTCAACTGGGCTCCATCATATGCTGCAAATTATACCAATAGTAAGATACCAGGAATACAAAAGTAGCATGTGGTGTACAGTTAACAGAGTGCCTACAAAAATTACATCATTTCTCTACCTTTATTCATTAATTCTCTGAAATCTTCCCAGTGCCCATCATGTATCCCTTAATCATTCCATCTAGAGTATGGGTGATCTTGAATGCCTTATTAAGGACCTCGGCTATTCTCAATAGGCAAAAAAAAAAAAAAAAGGGTTTGAAAGAATTTATTTAGAAAGGGTCCAAATACAATCTGGCTCTGAATTGAGAAACAGCAAAATAGACTCTGAGGAAGGAAGAGAGATGGAGGGAGAAATAGAGGGAAGGCAGAAGGAAGAAAAATTTTCAAAAAGTGTGGCACGAGGGAGAAAAGCAAACTAGAAATCATTATTCAATGGCCAGTGCTTTCACATGGTTTCTTATTTAATTTTTCCTTTCCCACTCCTTTATTATTACCAAAATAATATTAAAAAATAAAGTCTTATAGGATTGTATATAATAAATGTTGAAACCCGTCTCCCAATACCACTCCCTTAGGTCAGTTATTGGTAATGTTATAGCATGTTTCCCAGACTATACACACAAGATCTATCCTGCCTCCCTTCCTTCCTTCCTTCCTTCCTTCCTTCATCCCTCCCTCCCTGCCTCCTGCCTTCCTTCCCTCCCTCCCTCTCTTCATTTCTTCCTTTTTTCCTTCCTCTCTGTTTTTTTCTCTCAACAGAAATGGTTTCATCCTCTATGTGTTATTTTGTGAGTAGCTGTTTTCTTTCAAAGATGCATCTTGAATAACCTTCCAAGACAGTACATCATGGCTTTTTCCCAAGGGCTACATAGTATGCCCTATCTTGACTTTACTTTAGTATATTTAACCATTTTCTTAGTGATGGATATTTAACTCATCTCATTTTTTTTTTTTACTTAAAATATGCTGTGATAAACATGTTGAACATCCTTCCTTACCTAACCATGTAAGGATTTCTATATAGATTCCAAGAAATGAAGTATTGGATTGAAGGAGGTGTAGACTGGAAATATACTACCACAAGACCTTTCCAACTTTTGTACCAGTTTATAGTTCCAGAAATGGTGAGGGTGCCTATTTTCACACAGTCTTGAGAGTCTAGTATTTGCCTAGTCTTTTAAATGTTAGTCAATATGATTGGAGAAAATCAAATTCAATTTTTAGTTTGATTTAGATTTCCCTGATCATTTCCTTCAGTTACTCCTCACTCTAGCCATGTGCGGCATGCATTATTGTTATCCTTAACTTACCAATTTGGAGACAAGATTCAAACACTTTTTACTTTGTTCAGTTGAAAGTGTCATGATTTGATGACTATTAAGTGTTCAAAGTCTGGGGTAGCCACTGACCAAAATAAATATGTAACTGATGGTTAGATCAGAAAGGAGGAAGGTTTCAATCAAAAAATATTTTTGTCTACTTATCACCTTGCCCTATACAGTCTACTGTGGTGATACAATTGAAGTGAAAAAGCATTATTCTACATATTATATTTGGGTCTTCTGTACAACTATAAATAACCTGTGAGGCGAACTTAGACAATTCTCTTGTGAGCCGAGGTGGGAAGAAGCCAGCTGTTGAGTTTTCCCTTCGTCACAGGAGGCCTCTGAATATTAATGAGACAATCACTAGTATTTTCATATTTTTAGCAATCTGCAAAGTAATACCAATTACAATATATGTGTCAAGTGAACAGCTTAGATTAAAACACAACCAAAAGACTCGGGTTCTCCTAAGGAAATTGACACACACCTTGTGTAATTCCTGGGGTCCAGATTAAAAGAAAAAGTAGTTTTCTCAGGCTTTCCACCCACCCATGTTCCCAGATGTCATTCTCAGACCCCATAGTGCACTAGGTATGCCTTAATTGCAAGTAAAAACACATACCATCTTTACATTACTGCAATAATAATCCATTTTTAAAACTCTATTGCAGAGATCCTATTTTGACTCCAAATGATAGCTACTGAAAATCATTTCTGGATTTCAGGAAAACACACCCACTGAATTAATTACTCCTGCCTGGGGAGCAGGTAATGCCCATTTCCTAAATATGACCATAAACCAAACATTAAATGACTATTTAGACATGTTGAATACATAACACAGTACCTGTCACATACTTTAAAATGTATGTACCGTCAATAGGTATCAGTTCATCTTCGATTTGCTTTGATTTTTCTCTTTCTAGAAAGCAAGCATAAAAATTAAATGGATTTTTAAACTTAACTACATTTTCCCCTTTGCATACTAACCATGTATGGTTAGGGCAGTTTGATAAGCAATACTCTAAACTTTTAACTGCCATGACCAGCATTAAAACAAAAATAAGAAGATCCAGATTCCAAGACTCAGCAACTCTCAACATTTTTTTATCTTACTTTTTCTGGTAAAGAGATTTATTGTATTTTCTAATAATAACATAGTTCATGTTCATTGGAGTAAACAAAGAAAATCTGAACAAGTAATAAAATGCAATAGAACCTTCACATAACACCAGTAGATAAAGGAAGTCATTGGGAACCTTATAGAGTATATCACAGTTATCATTTTCTAAACAGGAACCAAACCACTGATATTTGCTTCTTTCTTCCATGATAGATATTTTTCCATGTCTATGAAATGATTATTACTGCTTACATACTGTTTAATTTAAACATTTTTCTAATCCTTGATTGAAGTACATTTATTCATATTCTTAATATTAAAGCTAGACTTGATAAATATTCTTCTGCATAAATTTTTTGTTTCCTTGGCCAGTTACTTCTAGATGAATTTCTCTATATGGAATTGCATGATCAAATATTTGTATATTTTAAATTTTAATGCATGATACCAAATTACTCTTAAAAGAGGTTATACCAATTTGCATGTCCATAGGAAGATTACAATGGATATTTGCTCATGCACAGGTTATTATCCCATCTTTTATATTTGCCAATATTATTAGAAAAAAATCATATTTTGTTTTTAAATATTACACTTATTTAATTAGTTTTATATACCTGCATATCAAACTCACATTCTTCTATTGTGATATACACATTCTTCTTATGAGTTATTCTTATCTTAAAGAGAATAGTAATATGTTAAAAGTATTTACCAACTTTTTGTCATTGTATTGTTAAGTGATTTAATTAAACAGAAGTTTTTTATTTAATTTTTATGTAGCTAAACCTATCAGTTTTTTACCTTAAGACTCCTAGTTTTAGTATCATTTTCTAAAAAATTTCCAGTCCTAGAACAGCTATTTTTAATTTTTAGAATTTTTGTCTAGCTTGTATGCTTAATTCATCTGAGATTTCATTAAAGTATAGAGTATAATGGGGAAATTCGATTTAACATTTTTTCCAAATGCTTAACCATTTACCACTTCAGTTATTGAATAATCCATCGCTTCTGAATTAACTTTACTGGTTCACTTATCACATATACATTTTTATATGTACTTGGCCTAGCATTCTGGCATTTTCAAAAGCAATGAAGTGGCTTATTCTTAAAGAAAGCATAAAAGCACTCTAATTCTTAAAATTTTAAAAATGTAAATAACAATGTGAACAAAGCACATGACAGGTGGGATTATGGGTAAATTTTTCCCTTTACAAATTTCCTTTGAGGTCATTGTTATATAGGAATCATATTATTTTACTTTGTGAATAACTTTTAAGTCTAAGTTAAGTTCCTAGGTGTATTATGGTGCCATACATTGATGTGAGGAATATGGGATAAGAAAATTAGATAGAGGGAGATTATATGTAAAGTGTAAGCATTGTTTGGCAGGTGTGTGTGTTAGTATGGAACACAGAAGAAAGATCATGAAGAAAACCCAAGGCTGCAAACATGACTTGGGGGTCTGCTGGTTCTGGTGAAAATCAAAGAAACTATATGTTGCACAGTAGAGTCTTTTAATTCTGGTTATTCATCCAGATATACCTAGAGAATTTTTTAAATAAAAAGTAAGTATCTTGATTCCTGTATACTAATGATGAACTAGCAGAAAGAGAAATCAAGAAAACAATTCCATTTACAATTGCATCAAAAAGAATAAAATACCTAGGAATAAACCTAACCAAGGAGGTGAAAGACGTATACCCTGAAAACTACAAAACGCTCATGACAGAAATTAAAGAAGACACCAACAAAAGGAAATATATCCCATGCTCATGGACAGAAAGAATTAATATTGTCAAAATGGCCATTTTGCCTAAAGCAATCTACAGATTCAATGCAATCCCTATCAAAATACCAGTAACATTCTCCAACAAACTAGAACAAATAGTTCTAAAATTCATATGGAACCACAAAATACCCCAATCCTTAGAAGGAAGAATAAATCTGGGGGGATTACTTTCCCCAATTTTAAGCTCTACTACAAAACCACAATAATCAAAACAATCTGGCACTGGCACAAGAACAGATCCATAGGTCAATGGAACAGAATAGAGAGCCCAGACATAAACCCACACATATACAGCCAATTCATATATAAAGGAGCCATGGTTATGCAATGGGGAAATGACAGCTTCTTCACCAACTGGTATTGACAAAACTGCCAGCTACACATAAGAGAATGAAACTGGATTATTGTCTAACTCCATACACAAAAGTAAACTTGAAATGTACCAAAGACCTGAATGTAAGTCATGAAACCATAAAACTCATAGAAGAAAACATAGGCAAAACTCTTTCGAATATAAACATGAGCAAGTTTTTCCTGAACACATTTCCTTGAGCAAGGGAAACAAAAGCAAAAATTAACAAATGGGACTACATAAAACCAAAAACTTCTGTACAGCAAAGGACACCATCAGTAGAACAAAAGGCATTCTACAGTATGGAAGAATATATTCATAAATGACATATCTGATAAGGGGTTAACATCCAAAATACAAAAAGAACTCACATACCTCAACACCCAAAAAGCTAATAACCCAATTAAAAAATGGGCAGAGATCTGAACAGACACTTTTCCATAGAAGAAATTCAGATGGCCAACAGACACATGAAAAGATGCTCCACATCACTAATTATCAGGGAAATTCAAATTAAAACCACAGTGAGATAGCTCATACCAGTTAAGATCGCCACCTTCCAAAAGACAAGGAACAACAAATGCTGGCAAGGATGCAGGGAAAGGGGAACCCTCCTATACTGTTGGTGGAAATGTAAATTAGTTGAACCATTGTGGAAAGCAATATGGAGTTTCCTCAAAAACTAAAAATAAAAAACCATTTGGCCTAGTAATTCCACTCCTAGGAATTTACCCAAAGAAAACAAGATCCCTGATTCAAAAAGACATATGCACCCCTATGTTTATCACAGCACAATTTAAAATAGCCAAGTTATGAAAGCAACGTAAGTGTCCACAGTAGATGAATGGACAAAGAAGATGTGGTACATATACACAATGGAATATTATTCAGCCATAAGAAAACATATCCTACCATTTGCAACAACATGGATGGAGCTAGAGGGTATTATGTTCAATGAAATTAGCCAGGTGGAGGAAGACAAGTACCAAATGATTTCCCTCATTTGTGGAGTGCAACAACAAAGCAAAACCAAAGGAACAAAACAACAGCGGATTCACAGACTCCAAGAAGGAACTAGTGGTTACCAAAGGGGAGGGTGTTAGGAGGATGGGTGGGGAAGGAGGAGAAGGGGATTAAGGGGCATTATGATTAGCACACATAATGTAGGAAGGGCATGAGGAAGGCAGTGTAGCACAGAGAAGACAAGTAGTGATTCTATAGCATTTTGCTACCCTGATGGACAGTGACTACAATGGGATGTGTGTAAGGGGGACTTGATAATATGAGTGAATTTAGTAACCACAATGTTGCTCATATGAAACCTTCATAAGATTGTATATCAATGAGACCTTAATAAAAAAAAGTAAATATCTTGATATTCTGAATAGTTTCTAGATAGAATACTGACACCCTGTATTTTTATAAAACTCCACAGGTGAGCCTGAGTACAGGTGAGACTGAGAACCACCAATACAGAGATAAGTGAGAGCAAAGAACCCTTGTTAACATAAAATTTTAGAGTGAAGATAAAGTAATAAAATATTTTCCAGAAAATGGAAATACTTTTGTGAGCACCCTGGGTGTAAAATAGCTTGTCACGGTCTATAAATTTAATGGAAGCATGGGTTTGTATATGAATAATAGCAAACTATAGCTGCTCTCATTTATGGAGCAGTTATATCAAGCCAAATACTACATATCTATGTTTATCTATCTAAATATATATGTGGATGGACATACATAGATAAAACACATATGTAAATTTACCTAAATTCTTACAATAATCCTGGGAACTAGATGTGATTATAACCATTTACAGAACACTAAACTGAAGCTCAAAAAGAATAAACAACCTGACAAAAACCATATGATTAATCATTGGCAAAGATAAAATTGGAAGCCAATGCTGTTTTCTCAAGTATTGAAGTATTGCTTTAAAAACCTTATTCTAGCCGTGTTATGAGTGAAAGTAGGAATCAGCCTGGAAACAGAGAGACCCAGTAATTCAGGGTGAGATTAACTTTCCTGTCTTTTAGAGACTTCAACTGCAGTATGTCACATCTACTCATGAATCCTCTATGTCTCTTGCCCTTGTTATTGTGTTTTCCATCTATTTTTCTCTCCATTTCCTTCTGCCATATCTCCCAGTTCATGAACTCTCCCTCTAGCTGAATCTGCTGTTAAATCCATCCACTGAATTCCTAATTTTGTTTCTTTTTGAGTTCTAGAATGTCCATTTGTTTCTTTTTTAAAAAATAGTTTCCCGTTATTTGCTGAAATTCTTAATCTTTTCTTATGCCTTTAAACATAGTAAAAGTTGTTATAAAGTTTGTGTCTGATACTCTAGTATCTTGTGAATATTTTCTTATTGTCTGTTTTTCTTTATTGGTTTTCATTCTTGTTATCATGCCTCTTCATGTCCCTGATTACATTTTATTGATGATAAAAATTAAATTTATAGAAATCATTTGAGTCATAAAGATAATGCCTTTCTGTAGACTGGATTTACCTTTTGTCTACAGGGCACTTGGAGGAACAAACAATTGCCTCAATTCAATTTCAGTAATGGGATAACTTAAAGCTGAACTGTTGTCTCTTCCATTTCTCACTTACTCCTATTGAGCAGCATTTAGGGCCCTAATACTAAGCCAGGGGCTTTTATCTGCTCCCGTGATTCACAGACTGGCAGAGTTTCTGTTCACCATCTGAAATTCTCAGCTGACTCCTCAGGTATGAGGAAATGCTCCCTGGAGAAGAGCAGCCATGAACATAAGATGCATTCTCTACACTTCTTTCTTAGGCAATTCTTCATTACCTTTTTACTACTTCAAAAAATTGATTTAGGAGAAGGAATAAATAGAGGGGAAAAAAAGAAGGAAAAAACAAGCAGGACAAATTCAAGTAGTAATAGATATAGAAGAGGTAAAATAATATAGAGAATTACTGAGGTGTGGAAGGAAAAATACTGTCTGGGTTGATCAGGAAATGTCTCTCAGTAAAACTTGCATTCAAATAGAGATAAGGATAGTAATAAGGAAGCAATCATTTGCAAATCTAAAGGAAAAAGATTCTAAAAAGAGATGGTATGACCTTGGCATGTGTAAGACACAGAAGACCTGGAGGCTCCAAAGTGGAGGAACATGCACACAGTGAAGGGAAGCTGCATTATAGAGGTACAAAATGGCAAGAACAAGCAAATTAGGAGTTGAGGTTCATTTATTCTAGTTTCTACTGGGGAACCACTGGAAGATAAGATTCTAAGCTAGGGATTTATGCCTTACTGAGATTACCTGGGCTGTGGTTAAGGAAACACACTATAAGGGGTCAAGAGGAAGGCCAGGAGATCAGAGGAGAGGATGCTTCAGAAGTCCATTGAACGATTATGTGGTTTGGAAAAGGGAGCAGCAGTGGGGATGGTGATCAGTGGTAGAAATCAGGGTATGTTTCATCTCCTTTTTGAAATTTCCCCTTGCTTTCTAGTTCTGTGTGCATGGGTATGAATTCACAGTGTCTTTCTGGCTCAAACCTGCTCAATAAAACAGCTGGACTCTGTCTCTATAAAGCCCAGCAGGGAGAATGCTCCCATTATAAGTAAAGAAATAAGTAATAAAGCTAACAGACATTATCCGGCACTATGTGCTTTACATGTATCAACTCATTTAACTTTCTCAATCACTTAACAAAGAAGGTAGCATATCATTATCCCCACTTTAAAGGTAAGGAAACAGGAACAAAGATAGGACAATTGGACACTGCCTTCTTCTACACAGAGGTAAAGGTTCAAGGATGAGCCAGTCAGAAGCAATGACATTGTAGAAGGTCTGTCACTTAGCTACTTCACCAACATGAGGTAAGGAATATCTAAGTATGATGTCAGCATAGAGTGAAACCAACAGAAAGAAATTGGATTCCAGACACAGTGTTGGAGCACCTGGAGTCTTGTACTGCTTCAGCTTTACAATTATGTTACCCATTAAATTCCTTATTTGGCTAGTCCAATTTGAGTTAGCTTTTTTTGTCACAACTGAAAAAGACTTCAGATAGAAGCACCCATCATTAAAGCAATCCCCTGCTTAATATAGGAAATCTTCAAACAGGGAAACTTGCAATTTGGGGAAAGATCCACATTCCTCCAGAGCACTCAGAATCTTGCAGCACCACAAAAACTTGATCTTTCTCTTCCAGGAATGAGACAAGTGGAATGACAAATAGGATTATCAATAGCCCTGCACTAAGACTTTCACACTTCAGACTTCCAAAAGAAAATACTTTAATTCCCAGTTATAAATCCTACCTTTGCTTCCCTACCACTAGGAAGAGCCTATGGATTACAGGGGACATGTTTTGGTGGTCCATACTCTCTACTTACCGGATTTGTCCCTGCCCCCAACATACATATACATATATATACATATATACCCCACTTCTAAAGGAAGTCATCAATGATTGCTATTGCCAAGATCTAATTTTCAGTTAGAAAAAAGAGCTGTGGGTGAAGATTGCAATCTCAGCTTGTAAATGACAGGCAATAAATACTAGAGACCCCAAAGCCTACCGCAAGGGCTATATGGTGCAAAGAGAAGCTAGAATTTCAGGGTCCTCTGTAGTTGGGCATTGAGATTTATGTAAGTTCTTTGTAGAAAGGGGCAGAGTCCTAAGATGTATAGGGTATAAAAGCCACAACTTTTTGAGTTCTAGGTGCAAAGTTTATCAGATGGAAAGGAAATTTGCAGGAACCAAGGGTTTGGCAATGAGGAATGCAAAAAGGGGACATCTTGTTCATGTACTTATTAGATGATGAGCTCAATGAAAGCAGAGTTTTCGTCCACTCATTTATTCAAAAATTAGTAATTAAACATTTGTTAAGTATGAGGCAGCATTCTAGGCATCTGGGAAATGTAGTTGTGGATAAAGTGAAGGTTCCTGTGGCCAGGATTCTCACTTGGCCCTGGTCAGCTAGCTCACTACACAGTGTAAGGAATATGTTGTTATTGACTCTATATAAAAAGCTCCACCCAGTGCTCTGGGCAACACAGTGGCACAGCTGCAAGGCTGCAGGAGAGCAGAGAGGAGACCAGAGTGGTGGCAGGGCCGAGGACAGAGACTGAGATGGCTGTGCAGGCAGAGGCCCAGGGGCAGAGGCTGCCTTGCTGCACACAGACTCCCTTTGAGTGGACGGGATTCTAGTGATTGACCTGCCACCATGGAAAAAACGTTGGGTATAACCCTTTCACCCCAAGAACATTCTACTGTCATTTCTTTGGTCTTACTGAACTCATAGTGAATTTGTCTGGGGCTGAAACCCATTGGCAAGACAGTAGTGAACCAAACAGAAACAATCTCTGCTTTTATGAACCTGCATTCTTGTCCATTTCCAAGGCTGTCTCCCTCTATCTGAAACACTCCTTGCTATTCATTGGTCATTCATTCAATGTTAGATGAATGTTAATTGAATGATAGATGAAAACACTTAAGTTCTCAACACTAAGTCGCTCCCTTTTCCTAGCAAAAGCTTTGTGCTACCCATTAAAGAATTAATAATTAATAAGCCCAGACAATTTTGAGAAACCTTCAAACTTGCTATTTATAAGATTTTTTTCTTACAAAGACATTGGAATTCCTTCAATAGTCATGTATCATCCCCAGGTTTTTGCCATTTCTAGTAGTGTGATTAGAAGTAAGGTTTCTCCCTTAGAAACCAAACAAAAGACCAAGCCACACTGGACTTGCAAGGCTTTGCCAAAGATGGCAGACCCCAGGGCACTTGGCTCAATTAACCACTGCCACGTCTAAAGGTCAGCCTCTGGGACTGTTTAATTGTGGCCATTAAAGTGTTTGAGCAGCTGCTTCATAGCAGTAATTTGGAGCCCAGGAGAACCAGAGGCAGCATCAACCCACCAGGTCATTTGAAAAAAGGCCGACTGGCCTCCACCTACAGCCTGATAACAGCTGGATTTCCAGAAGTACTTAGTCTGGCTTAGAGGTCGTGGCCTAACTGAAAGTAGGGCCCTCCTCTTCCAAAGTGAAATCGTAAAGCGATGTTTCAACACTGCCCTCCCCTGTCCATCACTTCATGACCTCCTCATTTTCCATCCTGGACCCAGGATTCCAGAAACATTATTACTTAATTCATCAATTAATGAATGAGCACATATTAACTTAACTGTTATAAGCAAAACCGTGACAAAGGTGTTACCTCATTCCCTCCTGCCCCACCCCACACCCGGCCCCCTGAGGGCTGTATCTTGAAGAGGTGGACAGCTCATCATGGGTGTGCTCATGTCCAAGATACAGGCTCAAAATTGTTCTCAGCCCAGCTCTGCAGACATTCCCTACCCACTGCTTGGGCCTAGAACTGAGACAAAAGTCCTTTTGCTCTCCCTGAATTATTGTGCAATCTCCTCCTTGGCTGATTAGTTCTGGTGACTTCTAAAGCCTATAAGCTGATCTGTAGTACTCCTGGAACCCAGGTACCCTGTCTTCTTGTCCAGGGCTTTTTATGGTGCTCAGTGTAAACAAATGTCAAGTCAAAGCTAATTAGATGTGTTAACCCAAACAAAAATATAATCTACATTAGCAAGAAGTGCAAAATAAAGTAATATATAGCATTATATTGTAAAATTAAGAATATAATAGCATACCTTACTTGGGTAATGTACATATATAATCATAGTTACATTTACTTTATAGACCATCTTATTTAATCCTTATAGTATTTCTACATGATAAGTCATATCCTCTCTATTTCACAGATGAGTGAACTGAAATTCAGAAAATTTAAGCAACTTCAGAAACTTGCTATATAGTAATGGTGGTGCTGGATTTGGACCCAGGTAAATTCACCTATTCTCGGTATGCCTTGTTTCCAGTACACACTGCCACCATGTTGGAAGAGAATTCCCCATGGATTTCTCACATTTTTTTCATGTCTGGTGAGTGAGACATTGACTACCTTTTGTTCTAGACTATTTCCAAGCATGTCTGTAAAGTGAACAGCCTCGAAGGGTAGAGCTAGTGTCTTCCTCCAGAAAAGAGAGCATGTGTGTTCACTTTCTAGGACAATAAAGATAATATCTCCCTTTGGGGCCAAGTTTGACAAGTCTGCTTCCAATCTATTCCAGATTAAAATTTCCTAATCTCAGTATTCCTCAGATATGACCCAAACCTGCTGCATGCACATTGTCACCTGGAACCTGGGTGACAAGAGGACCTAGTGCATACAAACCCCACGCTCCCTGCTGCTGCATGAGTGATAAAGCCCTGTGCCTCTCACTCAGGAATCATGTGTCTCTTGATAACTTACAAATAGGACAAAATCTCAGACCATTCACAATTCTTAACAACCATGAGTTCAGTGATATGAAAGATCACGGGAGGTTGGGTTGCTCCTGGCTGCCGACTCCACTGGGACCCTGAATCATCAGTTCATCCTATTTTCATCTAAGGTTAATCACCTAGTGTCCCAAGTCCTCAATGGCTGAATAAATATGCCTGAAGACTAGTCTGAAGTAATAACAATGATTATTATATTTACCTCTCATAGATTAAAAATGGCATTTCCTCAGCGTTATAATCTTATGTATTAGAAATGTAGCTGTTTCAGGTACCAAGGGAAGTCAGAAGTAAAGTTGTTATTAACAAGAGGGGCTTGTCCCTGTGTGAATCCCCAGAGCATGTCTGGGCGGCACTTTCCTTCCCAGGTGGCCAACCCTGCCCATCCCTTCAGGAAGGCCAGGGCTCAGTGTTCTCCACCCAAGCCTCCCAGGCCAGCTGCATTCATCCTTCCTTCCCTTGGAATGAATTCTGGGCTTTGCTTTGACTGTGGAGCACTGTTCATGACTGCTTATTGTCAGAATGAAGATTTGAATATTCCTGTTCTAATTTTTCCTGTCTTGGGTCATGTAAGTGATTAGATCGAATCACATAACAAGGGAGAGAATTTTATTCACTGAACGTGCTCCATGAGAATTACAAGAAAAGCTATTGGTGGAAATTAGAACCATACCTCCTAGGGATTGTATACCTTCCTCCATAAAGCAGGAAACAAAACCTAAGGCGTGTGGCAAGGTATGGCTTAGTTTGGCCAATGGGTAAAGCCACAAATTCCACTGCTTTCCTCTAGTATAGAGACAGTGGTGAGGGGGATGAGCGGGTGAAGGCAGTAATGATTTTGATGGTCAGAAAACCAAACAGCTAAGACGTGGGGGAGATTTTTAGTGGTTATCATGGGTATGAAATTGGAGATGAGAGTCTGATGTCTAGAAAGTATTTCTGAGAAGCTCTGTGCAATCTGTTTGTGTAAAATCCCTGTGTCATCCCCTCTGAGAAAATTAGTAATGATCTATATTAAACTTCAAGTCTCCTAGAGTCCTCTTTGTTTTTTCATTTACTGTGACTCTGCTCAGACCCTGGCCCCATAGGCCTCAGTTTATATCTTACACTGAATTTAGGACTTACAGCAATTTGTCATTCCTACAATTTTTCTCCAACTAGTAAGCAGAACAAGCATCAGAGAATGAGAACTAGATTTTTTTTTTTACTTTAATAAGGAAAAATATGAATACAAGAAAGAGAGGAAATTAACTGGAAGACAAGAAGAGAAATCACCCCACAGTCTGCATAACAACCTTAATAAGGTAGGTATGTTAGCTTTTTTTCAGATGACACGAAAACAGAGTTTTGGAATCTTATTCAAACATGTAAGAAAGGACCTGCTGCTATAACAACCTCAAAATTTCTTCTGTCTAACCCATGAAAATCTCATTTTTTTAATCTCATGTGACTTTCTAATGCAGTTTGACTGTGGATCAGGGTGGAGGTGGTCAATGACCAGAATTCAATCATGTGAACACATCTAGTGCAAGGGAGGCTGGGAAATGCAATCTGGCCATGTGTTCAGAATAAGAGCAGCCTAGCAGGCTCTGCCACCGAGGGAAAATAATTAGTAGCAGGGGCAGCCTTTGGATCAAGATCTAGTTGACTATTAGACCAACACACTCAGCTGAAGGGCTGTATCATTTCTTTTTCTGAAGCTTTACTTACTTTTCAGTTAGGGCAGACTTGGATAAACAACTAATCTGCTTCTCTCCTTAACACTTACTTCCCTGGTGCTTTTTCCACAGACCTCAGTCACCACCCCACCCACACCCACCCCTACCACCTCCCATTTAAAAACTCAACTACAGACCTTTTTATTCATGGAATGACTCTTATCAGAATTTTGCTTCCCATTCACCTTTCTTATAGTAAGATTTGACATTGATTAAAGGGTTAACAGGGTGAAAATAAATATCACACCTTATCTTTCACTGAATTAAGGACTTAGAGCAGTTTTTTACTCCTTCCTAGGAATGGTTTATTCCTATAATAAAGGAATAGAGAGATATTAGATATTCACTGCAATAGACAAATGGTGGCTGAAGGCCTCAGCTAGAATAAACTCTTTCCCTGAAACAGGACCATGGCCAGAGAAGAAAGGAGAAAACCAGGAGGATGGTCTTCAGAAGCTTTTCCAAAAATGTGTGCCCAAAGATCTGCCCAGGAATACTGTATGACTGCTTAAGCATTATACTAAAAAAAATCCAATTTTTACATGCAAATGCTTTTCCTTTTCTACATCTGAAAGCCACATGTGCTTTTCAATCAGCCAGCATGAACAGACTGACAGACAACATCCCTCAGGAAATGCTTGATATACCATCAGGTTTCAACACTCTTCTTCTTGCCCCCTCTGGAGCAAGCATGTAATTTTGCATTTGTGTAAATACATATGTGTGGCATATTTATTCACATGCTGCTAAGTAGAGCAAACGACTCTGCATTCTTTGCTGGTTATGTACTCATGAAGCAACTGCATGTCCCCCGCATGCTGTTCTTGACCAGAATGAGGAATCCACAGGTGCTCACAAAACACAGTCCAAAGCAGTCCGAGGTTAAAGCCTGCCTTGCAAGGACCTTGGACCTTTCCTGGCCACTCAAACCCATCCCAGTGGAGAGTTGGAGTAGGTACTCCTTTCCTCACTCTCCCTTCTCTGTGCTCTCATGGTTCTGGATGCATGGCTTGTCATGTTCATTGCACTGTAAATGCTTGTTTACATCTGTTCTCAGGTCCATGGGCAATCCATCCATTTTAGAACCAAGCACAGAATTACATATAATAATTCTGTAAAATATTGTTGATAAATGAATGTATTAATGAAGAAAAATATCAGAACTCTGAACAGCAGCTTTCCTTAACAATTTAACAATTCAGGGGCCTAAAAATTCAGCATATAATGATCACAAAGTGCCCTGGTTCCACCCAAAATCTTAAACATTTGTTAAATTTATGTAGTTACTGAAATATGTTTTGTCTTTGATCATGGTTAGAGATTTAAATGTAATTCTTTAAACTGTGAGCTGACTTTTCTGCATACATATAATATTCCACATAAGCATTGCTCCTCTCTATTGCATGTATTAGTTTATCTAATCTTGACAACAACCCTATAGAGTAGTTGCTATTAGTATCCCCATTTTACAGATGAGGAAACTGAGCCACAAAGAGGAAAAGTAATTGCCCAGGCACATAAATGTTAAATATCAGAGACAAGACTCTCTCAGGAAGACCGACTCCAAAGCTTGAGTTCTTAACCACTATGCTAAACTCATTCTTTTAGCAACATTATATTAATATCTAACAATATGCTCAATTAAAATAAATTAATTTCAAATAATGTTAGGTGCTCTGAAGAAAATGGTCTGATATGGTGAGAGAGAGGAATATTGGCTAGCAGGGACCAGGGAAGTTCTCTCTGAGAGGTGACTTTTGAATTGAGACTAATTTGATAACAAGTGACTGGCCAGGCAAAGCCAAAAGGGCAGTGCATTCCCAGAAGGAGGTACTAGAAGTGCAAAGACCAGAAACAGAGAGGGCTGGGGGTGTTTAGGAACAGGCTCAAGTGTCTGGGGTATAGTGGATAAGGGTAGGGTAGTACAAGCTGAAGTCAGAGGGACTGGCAGAAGCTAGATCATTAGAGTTGTTATTAGATTCATTATCTGTGCAATGGGAAGCCATTAATGGGTTTTAAATTATTCTGATTCCTTTTTGTAGAATTAACTGAGGTGGGGAGATTACAATGGAAAGACAACAGTAGGGAGGCTGCCTTAGTAGTTCAGCTAAGCTCAGGTAGGAGCTGACGGTGGCTCAGACTAAGGTAGTAGTGGTTGGGTAGGTACAGTGTGTACCCAGATGTGGTAGAGATCATGAGAAGCATTTAGAAGGGTCTTCTGTAACAGTGTGCTAATAGGACTTCTTAGATGGAAGCAACTATCAAGAAAGGGCTATGCCATGGAATCAGATCTGATCTTAGCCTACCTGGAGCAGACATTGGGCACCCAAAATATGGGGATAACCCTTTCTTGATCATCAGGCATCTTCAGTGCTCTGATTTCTGACTTGGAGTTATGCCGTATGGAGTCTCTTCAGTGGGAGATCATCATTCAAAATCTATTAGAATGATGTCCAGGAGCTGTCAGGGCTGTTTACCTCCCCTGCCATCAGGGGATCTGTGTATTCACATAACACTGAAGGGCATTCACTCACGCAGACTGGATGGAAATTTAATAGGTAGAGATATGTTGCTAAGCAGAGGGAACAGGTGGGGCAGAATGTAAGGTCAGGAAAATACAGGGACATTCAGGGCAAGCATATATAGAGAGAAAGTTAGAAAGAGAGTGAACTGGGGTGCATTCATGGAGGGTGTTGAATCTTTGTGTACTTTATTCTTAAGGTAGTAGAGAATCAGCAATGGATTTTGGGAAAGGGAGAGAAAGCCAGGAAAGTGTTAGATCTGAAAGGAACCCAGCAGTGGTGGACTCCACCTGCCTAATATTGCATATCCTCCTATCTCACCTTTAAAGAAATAGTGTCAGCATAGGTATGCAGTGTATCCATGGATAAACCTACAAATTTCATGTATTTCCATACTGCACAGGAGTCTTTTGCTGAGGATAAATCAACAGATAGTTTTGAGTGCTGAAGCTAAGTTCTCTGGAGAAAGCAAAGATCACTGAGACAGTCACCTGGCCTTCATTCATGCCAGTATCTCAAGCTTACCCAGCCTAAAAATAAAAGACCAAATGTAAATGCCTGCCTCACAAGCTGGAGTCCCTATGCCATCTCCTCCACAAGTTTTTATGTTGAAATGTTCCTCTGACCAAATCTTCAGACTTTTCTTTATTGCACAGAATAGCAGAGAGAGACACCATGCCTTAAACTATGTGAAGTGAATGTGTTCAGAAAAGAAACAACCTTAGGAACTAAGAAACTAAAAAGCTATTTGCCCAAGTTTTCTAATTATTGGATGCCTTTTAGCAGGCATATTGGTTTAACTATTTAGCAGAGAACAAAATAACAATGATTTAAACAAAATAAGTTTGTTTCTCTAATTTAAGAATCTAAACTGATAAGCAATCCATGAGATTATTCAGTACCTGGGCTCCTTCTATCCTCTGTGTACCATTCACTAACGTTGCCCTTATCTACATGGTCACACATAGCTCACAACTACCCTGTCCATAGTCCAGCTACTAAGAAAGAGGAAGAGAGAAATGGGAAAAGAAAACCTATCTGTAACTCCAGGGAGAAAAATACCTCTAAAACCGAAATCATTCAAAGGGAGAAATAAAGTTTAAAACCCTTTTATTGCTTACAAACTGTGATCTGGGGCCATTTCTCTCTCCTGCTCTGGCAGAAGCAAGCAAGAATCTCCCACCAACCTCTCAGGTTCAGATAAGCTCTGGGTTGCCCAGGTAACTACCCATTGATATGGAGATGAGCTACGATTCTCCACCCCTGAGGAATGCCTGTTGATATGCAGATGCACTAAAGCCAGGTGAGATATTCTGGAAATATTACAATTTTACCCACAGGCCACCCCTCCAAAATCCACTTACAATCTACTTGTTTCTCCTCTTCCAAAATGGTCCCTGGGTGAGAAAACTGGAGCATTGTGACCAGATTAATGACATATAATAGCAACAGCAATAAATCATGATAATCCTCAAGCTGGAGGATTCCATTAGGTTCAAAGTCCTATGCAGATTAAGTCCAAAGCTCATCCATTCTAGCAGGCAGTAACTAAAGAGGTAGAGAGTTCAGAGCAAACATCACATGGCAGCTGCAGCCACGGGACACATTCAGGCCAAAAGGAATGTAGAAGAAAATAACCTTAAGGGCAATAAGATACATGTTTTAATGACACAAGCATAGGCAAATCTTGTCCATCAGGTAGGATGCATGCAAGAGAGTGGTCCTGTGACAGAATAGTGGCAGGAATGGGATCTCGTTCTGGTCTAGTACACCAGACTTTCACCCCCCTCCCTGTGGGAGTTACAGATGGGTCAATATGTAGGGCTACAGGAGGTACATGTCCTGGCCATAAAGATAAAACAAAACTTCCCATAAGAGGCTCTTACTTCTTGGACGTTTTAGGTACACTACCATAATCTTTAGGGGCCACTCTGCTGTTACTCCAGGAATACACATGAGACCAGCTTCCAGGCTTTTTCCCAAGGTGCCATAAGGGCCAATCATCACTGGTCCAGGTGTCAAAATGTCCAGGGCCACGTCTATTCAACAGTGTCTCCAGGGTTTAGCAGTAGGGGCTGGCAGCAGGATGTTTTTCTGCTGGCCATATTCTGACTTCAATAGTTCTTCTTTGGTTTGCACAAACAGTTGCATAGGAGAGGCACCAAGGTGTGTTAGCATATCCACAGGGTTCAAAGCTCCCTTATGGGGCTTCTCATTCAAATGCTGTAACACTGTCCATAAGTGAACTGACCAACCCCATAGACTATTGGTATCTGACTTCAGGCCAGATTTCAACAAACTGTTGTACTTCTCTATCATGCCTGTCCCAGTCAGGTTATATGGTACATGAAACTTCCCCTTTATTCCTAATTGCTGCACTCATCCTTGTAACACATGTCCAGTAAAGTGGGTGCCTTGATCATTCTCAGTCACCTGCAGCCAGCCATAGGCTGCAAAGAGATGCTCTGGCCCCTCTTGGTGGTTTGCTGATTTGCACAACATGCAGGAAAAGCAACCAATAGTTCAGCAGCCGTGTCCACACAAGTCATGGTGTACCGATATCCTTCTGATATGGGCAGAGGCCCAATATAGTCTATCTGTCACCTGAGAGGGGGTATCACCCCTTTCACTATTGCCCCATGTTGCTGTGGGAGTCATTGTAAGTCCCTCTTAGAGCACACAAGGCACTCCTTCTGGGCTCAGCTGACTTCTTCAAAGGTCAATGGCAAGCCCCATCAACAGGCTGCAACCCACATTGTGTTTTGCCCCACATGCAACATATGCTGATATAGCCATTGGACCACATCAGAGGCAGGCTTTCCTCCTAGCTAATGCACCTGGGCCAATGTGTCTGCTTAATCATTCCCTCGGGATGCCAATGGCAAATGGCCAGTCACATGATATATAGTGACAGTCTTAGTCTGACCAGAGGCTCATAGGTCTTGCCACAACTCTTGCCCTCAGAGGGGCCAGTGACCGGCCATCCAGTTGGCATGGTACCATGTTGGTAGCCACAGGGTCAAGCCCCAATAGACAGCCCAGCTGTCAGTGCAGACAACTATGGGCAAATGCTCCTGGCTGATCACGAGCCATACAGCCTGCAACTCAGCCCACTGGCTGCTCTTCCCCTCTCCATCCTCCATCCATATTGTCTCAGTCTTAGGATGGAAAGCCACAGCCCTCCACTTTGGACGCTGCCCATGACTGGAGCCATCTGTATACCAAGCATCTCCAGATACAGGCTCTTTTCCCTCCTGGTAAGGACTCTCAGCTACCAATGGCTCAAAAGCAAGTTCTTCCTATTTTCCATTGGTATAGGTCACTGGCACCCAATAAATGTTGGAGTTCTCCACTTAAGGAGCTAGTAGAGAGGGTGCTGCACTGCTGTAAACATGCACCCCATTTGTCCAGTGTAGGCATCTGTGCCATCCCACTCTGTGGCTTTTGAGTCCAGTCTCACACCCACCCCACAGTGGGACAGTTGGGTATTACCTTGTTGGAACTGTTCCGGTGATGGGTTCTGTAGCCAGTAAGGCATGGTACACAGCAGCCAGTTGCTTCTCTATCAAGGTGACCCAGACCTCTGCTCCTTTCCATAGTTGTGACCAGAATCCAATAGGTTGTCATGTCCATTCAAGCCACTGCCAAAGACCCTATCCACAACCATCTTCAGTTACATGAACATCTAATCTAGCTCACAGGGCCTTGATGAGTCCATTGCACTCAAGGCTTGTATTACCTTGACTGACCAACTGGCAGCAGTAAAAACAGCTGCACACGTCTCACCCTAGTCTCACCTGATGCCCTTTCATACCAACCAGTATAAGAGCTTCAGAATTTGTGCCAAATGTGGGATAAACACTCTCCAGTAGCCCAAAAGACATAAAAACTCTTTTTTAAAATTAAGGTATCATTAATATGCACTCTTATGAAGGTTTCACATGAAAATCATTGTGGTTACTACATTCACCCATATTATCAAGTTCCCCCCATACCCCATTGAAGTCACTGTCCATTAGTGTAGTAAGATGCCACAGAGTCACTACTTGTCTTCTCTGTGCTGCACTGTCTTCCCCATGACCCCCCCAACACAATGTGTACTAATCATAATACCTCTGAATCTCCTTCTCCCTCCCTCCCCACCTGCTCTCCCACACCCCTCCTCTTTGGTAACTGATGGTCTCTTCTTGGAGTTTGTGAGTCTGCTGCTGTTTTGTTCCTTCAGTTTTGCTTTTGCTTCAGGAATAACTTTAGTTTTACCCAACCAGACAAGCCCCAAGAATTTTACAGACAAACCAGGTCCCTGAACCTTGGTGCTGTTCACAGCCCATCCTTTTTTCTGTAGATGTTGTAGCAGTCTAGGAACTGCCCCTTCTAAATCTGAAAGAGAATCAGATGTGAGCATAATATCATCAATGTAGTGATACAGTTGCACCATTTGCGGTTTCTTCCATGTGGCCAAGTCCTGGGCTACAAGTCCGTGACAGATGGTGGAACTGTGTAGGTATCCCTGAGGAAGGACAGTGAATGTCCACTGCCGGCCTTCACACATGAAGGTAAATGGTTCCTGACTTTCCTGTGCTGTGTCAATAGAGAATAAAGCATTAACAAGGTCTACTACATGATGATACATTTTCACCTCATGGCTGAAGATGTCCAGAATGGCTACTATAGAGGGGACAGCAGCATGCAAAGAGGGTGTGACTTTATTCAGTTCCCTGTAGTCCACAGTCACACACCAGGAGCTGTCCGGCTTTTTCACTGGCCACACTGGGGAATTAAAAGGACTAGGAGTGGGTTTTATGATGCCCACCTTCTCCAACTCCTGTAGAGTTTCTCCAATTTCCTTGTGACCCCAGGCAATTTATACTGCTTAGTATTTGTTACCGGCTGAGATACAGGCAGAGCTGCAGGTGGGTGCTTAGTCCCCTCGGTACTGCCTTTACCACACATACCCTCAGTCTGAAGTCACCTGCAGTGGTCTGTAACCACAGGCCCTGCAGGATTTCTACCCCCAAAATATATTCAGGGATGAGAGAAATGTACACAGTATATTCCTTTGGGGGTAAATGTCCTATCCCTAATGGGATTTGGGCCTTCTTCACTCTAATTGCCTTACCCCCATAGCCATCTGTCACAACAGGGGTCCTGGGAAAACACTCAGGGTTGCCATAAATTGGAGAACCTTCAGCTCCTGTGTCCACCAGTGCCAGGACACACTGTACATTCACAGGGGACCAATGAATTGCTAATTCTACATGTGGCCTCTGGTCCTCAACATGTGCCCCAAGGTGGGGACCTTGAGCCCCACCTCAGTCAAACTGCGATGCCCAATCATCCTACTGTGGGGGTGAGGGCCCAGGTTAATCCTGAGTACTGTCCCCCAGGAAGTTTTGCAGGGACACAGGCCAGGTATGAGGCCTTGACTCGCTTCTGTGTCCTGGACCTCAGCAGCTGGAACTGCTGCTCTGGCTTTAATTGGTGCCACAGTTCTAACAAGATTCTGTTGGGCTGCCCACCAAGCTTTTCTTTCACTACCCTGGCCTTTCTCAAATCAACCCACATCTGGGTCCTCAAGACCTTTATGGGGCCTCTTTTGCACCTCTCCTTTCAGTCGTAGCCTGTAGTTCCTTCTGTGCCCTTATTGTTTCAACCTCCCCCAGATCTGCTAAAGTATGAGTAGCCTCACTTTTGGCTTGCCCTAGGTGGGGAGCAAGAATAGTCACTAGGGACCCAAAGAGAGTTGGGGGAGCTGTATGCAGCACCAGATTTCTCATTCCTACAGTGGACACCTCCTCATCAGGGCCCTGGGGGCCCATATTATAGATTTTGTTTTCATACCCAATTCCCACATTACCTGTTAGAGCTCTACCTACATTTTCCAGCTAGTGTGTAAATATGGTAAATCACCCTGATTAGGCCAAACTACCCTGATGGCAGCTGTCGGCCATTCCAGGAGTGTCTGATTCCCTGAGGTGAGATGGGCATTTTGCAACTGCTGCTGGAGGGAAGATGAGTCATCAGGGAAGCCAGTCTACTCATCTCAATACTGACATAACAATGTTTTCCACCCTCATATCCCAGAGACATAAAAGCCATGTAGGCAGAGATTCTGATGGCTTCTGCCTATACCAGATGCTCATGTCCACCAGCTCATCCTGGGTATAGGAGCATGGAGCGCTCCCCAACCTGGGGAGGTGGTGGCTCCTTCCCCCTGAGGAGCTCACGGTTGTTTCATTTTTATTTTCTTAATTACAGCCAGGTAGACCTTTAAAACAAGAGAGGCTGGTACCTCAGGATATGGCCTCTGCAGCAGATCAGACCATGGCCCCACCACCTCCTCTTCTCCCCCCAGATTCTCCTCCATCTCTGGGGCTGATGACACCATTCTTTCCTCCCCTCACCCACAGCCTCCTGCAACGTGGCTTTTCCTGATTCCTCCCCACTCACTGCTGCTAAGGAATCTTCCAGGAGTGTGACCTGTCTTTTCAATAACTGTCTCTCTTCCTTAATGACATCCCATAGGTTATTGCCCAGCTTCTTCAAGCGATGCTGAAGTGTGTCTCTCTCCTACCTAAGTCCTTCTCTCTCCTTGCTTTTGATAATCCTCTCTTTCTCCTGTATAACCCTCTCTCTCTCTCCTGGATAACATTTTCCACTATCTTGATGAAAAAAGACCCTACAATGTCAGCTGCTACACAGCCACTAAGGGCTTCTAAGCAGTGTTCTAACTCACGGAGGGCTAATTCTGGAGCTTCTGGTGTCTCCACCCTTCCCCAGTTCTGGGGAAGGCCCCACCCCTCTGGGAGGTACTTAACCCTAGACCAATTCCTCACTAGGGGCTCCCAATTTGGAAGCCCCACAGATGGGGCAACAATAACAGGTGAAGCTGCACCCTCTGCAGCTGCATCCACTGGGGACTCCCCACCATTCACAGCAGGGGTTCTGGGCATCTCCCCACCGTCTCGAGGGGGAGCCTTCCTAAAGTCGCTTCCGTTTAGACAGATTTCAGGTTCAGAAGTCCTCCCGACTACATCCAGATGTAACTCCAGGAAAAGGAAATCCAGGGGCAAAATACCTCTAAAACTGAAATCAGTCAAAGGAAGAAATAAAGTTTAAAGCCCTTTTTTTGCTTACAAACTGTGGTCTGGGGCTGTTTCTTTCTCCTGCTCCAGAAGAAGCAAACAAGAACCTCCCCCCAACCTCTCAGGTTTAGATAAGCACTCAGTTGCCCAGGTAATTACCTACTGATATGGAGATGAACTACTGCTCTCCACCCACTAGGAACACCTGTTGATATACAGATGTACTAAAGCCAGGTGAGATATTCTGGAAATATTACAATTTTACCCACACCATCCTTTCAAGGACATGACCCAGAAATTATGTACATCACACTTGTACACATCTCATTGACCAGAAATTAGTCAATGACCACACCTAGCAGCAAGGAGGGCTGGGGAATCATATAGTCAGTTAAAATTTGGGGGCGAAAATACTTACAGGAAGAAGGGAAAATGGATATAGGAGGCCAAAAGCAATGTCTGCACAAGGAGAATTTGTGACATGATTCTACAGTGCTCTAATATCATTACATAGACCATGCTCTGGTAACATATTTAACAACTGTTTTCACTCAAGTTTCGTTCTTAAATTTTAAAATATAAATGGATCATCTTCAGAATTTTTAAAAATGAAGATTATTAAGTTCTGATTCTAGTAAATCCATGAATCTGAATTTTTAAAGGTCACTGGAGGTGATTCTTACATACTTTCCACAATTTGACCACTGTTATGGGCTGCCTTGAATAAAATTTGGGAATAGTTTACAAATTTTGCATAATTAAAGCCTACGATTTGTGGCATATACATTTGAACTTGAGTTGAGGTCACCTTTATAACCAGAAAATGGTCACCTGAACAAAAGGATCTTTAATTTCCTCATCATGGTTGACATTATTAATCAGCCTTTCTCACCCCACACCCAGAATCCCTTGAATGTAAGAGCGATTATTTGCCCCTGGCAAACTTGAGTCATTTGCCTCATGATGCTGTAAAAATTCAATAATAATAAACGATTATTTCATATAGTTTCACAAACACTGTTATGGGCTTCATCTCATTTATTTTCAGTTAGCAACATTTTACAGGTAAGGTGGTTTAGAGATCAGATTGCCTTGGTCACATGCCCCAAACCCAGATCTTCTTCCTCTGAATTGCAGTATTCTTTTCCTTATGCTGCAGTAATCTCTTTGCTTCCCATCCTAAATTGAAATTAAAATAGAAACAGCTCAAAATAGAGCAGAAGCAATGAACAGAGTTGACAAATGCATTATTAAAAGGATGAGGTAACAGCATATGAACCTCAAAAACATTACACTAAGTGAAAGAAGCCAGACACAAAAGACCTCATATTGTATGATTCCATTTGTATGAAATATCCAGAAAAGGCAAACCTATAGAGACAGAAATAAATTACTAGTTGCCTAGGGCTGAGGATAGGAACAGAAATGAACTGTAAACAGGCATGAGGGAAGTGAATATATTCTAAAACTGAATTTATTGATGGTTGCACAATTCAGTCAATTTACTAATAATCACTGAATCGGACACTTAAAATGCACAAATTTTATGGCATGTAAATTATAACACAATAAAGTTGTCTTTTAAAAGCATGAAGTGTTATTAGAAGTAGAGATTTCATTTTTGGCTCTGCCACTTACAGCCTGGATTAAGTTGAGAAAGTACCCAACAGTCCTAAGACCCTGGGTTTTCATCTCCAAAAACGGGGATAAAACTAATGTCTGTCTCATAGAGCATCTAAATTTTTAGCACACTGGGAGAGCCAAAAAATGTTGCATTTCATCAACATTAGGGTTAGAAGCTTAAAAATCACATACACAACAAGTTCTAATTATTCACAATTAATAATTTTGGCTACAAATGAAACTGTCAGTAAAAGAACATTAAATGGCATTTAAAAACACTTATCAAGGACCATATATGAGGGTCCATGATGTGAGGGTAAGACTTACAGTTTAGTCCACCACCTTTCTACCTACATTATATGTACATACATCTACCTGAGTTTGTACACGCCTTATATACACATACAGCTTCAATATTACTTTCCATATTTGTTTCACATACACACACACACACCCACATGCGCACATCCATTTATATTCAATATATATTCCCTCTGTGTGTGCATGTGTATCCCAGAGACCACGATGGTTTGAGTATAACGTGGAAGCATGGCATGTATGGTATCTCATGAGACCTTCTGGATCTTAAATTTTATGAAACAAGAGGAAGTGTGGAGTGCCTTGTCCACCTTGGCTGCCCTCAGATTTGTGAGTACCACCTTGGCTGCCATCAGATTTCAGGTGTGTCCCTTTTTGTTCATACCTGAAATCTGGAGACTGCTGCCCTGTGAAAATACACGTTTGAAGAATGTTTTGCCTTGTTCTGAACAAGGTTTCTGTGCAAAGTAATGGCACACGGTGGATGGTGTGTCTGAAGCACACCTTTGCAGTTCATGTCAGAACATTATAGCAGCAGCAAGAACCAAGATAACAGCTCTGATTACTGCACACTATTTCCATTAGACCAGTCCAAGTATGCCAGGCTTCCTCTTTCCCTGGAATTACTTTCTGACAAAAGATGATTTAAATTATTTTAAGATGTTTACTTTATCATTTTCTTCCTTCCTCGTCTGATTCTTGAGCATTTAGCTTTAACACATTATGTTCCTCTGATATAAGCCTTTTAATGTCAACTTGTCAAAAACTAATTACATTTCATTTTAGGTAGAAAACACTCAATAGCTGATTTTTTTGAAAATTATCATGTAAGTCAACATCACCTTTCTACCTAGCATTCTAGGAAACCTGCCATGTATACACTCAACCTTCTTCAGGCCCAGGATGCACTTTGCAAAAACTGCAGGGCTCTAATGGGGCTGGGCTAAAATCCCCTCCTTTGTTGCAGAGGTTTGCTGTGTGGTTTAATGCGACCTTAGCAGACTGGCACACCAGTTTCCTGGTGTAATTTAATGTTAAATAACAATTTTTAAACTGTGTCAGGAAATAAGTACATGTAAAATGTCATCTTTGGAAAAAAAGGAGAACAATTACAGTTATGACATGCAATTTGCATCAGTCTCTTTCGAGATAATCAAAGAAAGATAACAGAATACACTAGCCAAAATGCGCTAAGCAAGGAAGAGAAAAGGAGAGCTTTTGTATTTCCATGGCTCCATATTTCCTTGACACATCCAAGCCAGTCTTTTTCTGAGTCCAATGAATAAGCATTTGTCATAAGCTTTACTGTACCATGAAGTTATGATTAATATTACAGCTCAAGTACAGCCGGTTGAAAGACCACATTCATTTTCAAAGTCACGTCGCATTGATTAGAATTCACTGCAGGTTATTCAAATAACGATCCTCTCTTTCCCCAGGAGAATCTCTGTCTGATTTTCCTTTATCCTCATTAAAGATCCCAGGTGCAGACAAAGCTTTACGTACTTCTAATTTGCATTATCCTTGGAAAGGAGGTAATTCACATACCTTTAGTATATAGCACTTGTTTTTGTAGTTTGCTCTTTACTATCATCTATTTAAATAAATCAAGAAATTTAGCCTTTATAAATCCTCAGACAATAGAAAATACCAAATTTCATTATCTTTAGTAATGACTCCATGGATCTAAACCCTCCATGATAATTCACATAAAGTGAAGCATTTTTGTTCAGCTCTTGGATGCACTTGGCTTAAAAAACATGGTTTTTTAAAATTATTAATTAGGAAAAAAAATTTATTTTAAGAGTGAAGAGCAGTACACAGCACTTTTTGGCCTTTCTAGAATTGAAAAGTAAAGGTTCATCAAACAATAAATGTAGTGCTCAGATACTCCCCAACAGAACTTGATATGTTATTTAGCTAATTAGATAAATTTCTATGCAATGACTGATCAATTATTGCCTCTGTTGAGATAATTTATTAGCTATTTTTCCCAATTTAGCATTTTCATGGAATCACATATGGATTTCATGGGCATAAGGTGTGGGCCTCAAAATTATGACAAAGAATTCTGCCGTGGACTATTTTTACCTTTAGTTTTTGTGTAATGAGTTTAGCCTGAAGCAGACTGACAGCATTGTTGACATTTCATTGAGTTTCCATTTCTCAAGAGAGGAGAAATTTTAACTAATTAAATAATGTTAGAGTATCTTAGAAGCTACAAAGGCAACATGAAACCATCCGGCAGTCACACCATATTTGTTAAGACCACTTGCATATTTCTGAGATCTTTAGAAAGTGGAACTCTTCTTAACAAAACTCTCAGAGGCACCAAATGATATGGCTGACATAATTGGAAAGCCAAGGGCAGAATAACTGGAAGAGAATTTTCACAAAAATAATTATTTTTCAGTGTGTGGATCAGTAATAAAGATGATTGCTTTTTGGGTGGTACAGCAGCTTAATGGCTCTGTAACATGTGTGTGTGTGTGTGTGTGTGTGTGTGTGTGTGTGTGTGTGTGTTGGTGTGTTTTCAAATTGAAAGTCACCTGTGCTATTTACAGGGTGGCACTGGAATTTCCAAGCCAGTGAATCAGCATTAACCATATATTTAGGTATTAATGAAAACTGATGTCTTGCCTCCTCATTCATTTCTCAGGGACAACATGAGTTTCTGTGATCTTGGAACCTGTTCTTGGTAAGTCTTTGCCTACATAAACAGTATAAAAGAAAATTAAACATTTTATTGGCATTTGCATTCATTTGTTTCTGCTAGAAGGATTTGTAATCAGGCCCAGAATCTCATTGACGCTGAGTAAAATGGAACAGAGTGTGCACTTGGAAAAAACAAACAAACAGAAAAACAAAAAAGGCTCTCTTAGTTCAATGAGGGACTATTTAACATGGGGTAAAATTTTAATGAAAAATAGTTGGAGATTTTACTCAGGTATGTCATTTCAGTTGAGCTTGTCAGAGGAGCCCTATAGATTCAACATAAATATGAGTTAATGATGGAAACTAAAAGTAAGACAGAAATGTTTCCATGTCCACTAGAGAAATATGCTAAATCATGCTGATACAGAAGATTACAATATAGCTGCTGACATTCTGGAGCTATTTTGAAAATGATGGTAAAATGATGTGTGAGCTTCCTCTGGAATAAATAAAATTGGAAAAAGAGCATTTCATAATGAAATAGACACCTACAGTGTGTGTGCATGTGTGTATGGTGTGATGGCAAAGCATAGGCACACATGTGCACACCTATGTGTCTATGTGTGTGTATGTGTCTCCAGGCTTAGTATCTCAGAGATGAAGGCCTGGAACTCACTGAAATTTATTTCCCCTTTAAGCCTCAGGGAACCTTTGAGATTTCATTGACATTAATTAAGCCCACCCCAGGATCATGGACTTAGTCGGTTTGGTGAACTTTTGCTTTAAAAAGCAAGCTTGCTTGCCAGAGGAGTTTTGTTCCCTAGCTCTTGTTTTATTGTGGTTTCCAGCAGGGGATCTTGTTTCAAGGGATATGATCAAAGTAAAGGACATTTCTTCTGGGACATATTTTACACAGATTAAATCTCATTATGCAACTTAGTCTTTAGTCTATATTCTTTTTTATAAGCTTATTATATAAACGAATGTAACAGAAAAGTGTGAATTTATTACATCAGATATACTAAGCTCCAAAATGAAGCTAAGGTCCAGTGGAGTCAAACACTTTTCCTTTTCAACAGTGAATTTCAGCTCACAGAATTTTAGTGTAATCTTAAATGAGGTTGCCATATACATGTGTGTGTGTGTGTGTGTGTGTGTGTGTGTGTATATACATATATACATGACTGTGGACTTAAGATTTCCATAGACTTTGCATAATTTGATTTTCAGATATTAAGTGAATTACTGTAAGAAACACATTGCTATCTTTTGACTTTGCTTCCCTGAGTTTAAACTATTTCCTTGCCTTTTTTATTGTAAAGGTAGGCAAGGTACTTTGGCAATATGAAGAGGTATGCCATAGTACCGGTCATAGGAAGTTATGTTTTCTCACTGAATATTAGTAATTTGAAAAGTTGAAATGCATCCAGCAAATCATACAGGAGAGTAGACATTGAGCATAGGTGTTGGTTAAATCCGTAGAGCTAATTCAAGTTTGCACTAAAATTTACAGTTTCAAAGAGTGATTACCCAATAGCAATCTCTTTCATAACTACACACTGCTCTTAGATTATTATCTCAAACATCTAAGAAACATTGATACTTAGTACAAATCTGCTTTCCCACAGCCTCAAGGTGGAAAAAAAGTCTCAAAACACAAAGTGATTAAGTAGCCTCTGCCTATAACCCTGATATTTAGACCAAATGAAAGTTTAGTCTTCCAGTTACTTTCTGTAAAAACTGTGTTATGTGTGTCTACAGCGAACACATATCTCAGAATATGTTAAAACCACATACTCAGTAAAAGAGTGTAAAAAGATGCTGTATTTTCAATAGTTTTGCTGTTATTTGATTTCCAAAGTAAATTATACATTTCAGATCTAATCTCATGTTTGCTCTTCTGTGATTTCAAAGGCCTTGCAATTAAAATTGCAAGTAAGTGGAGGAATTGATTTTTCTAGCTGAACGAAAGGATATGATGCACAGTCAGTCAAGTTTCAGGTTAAACTCTGCTGCTTGGTCTAGTAATTTTCTTCACCATTTGGTCGCTAAAGGTGTATTTCCTTCAGTGGAGGGAAAGTCCTCTCCCATTTTAGCTCTCAGGCTCTCTACTGTGCATTTAATGAAAAACTAACTTATAACACTGTTTGCAGTTGTTCTATAGCTTCTGAGGAGGTCTTCTTGCCTCCTGACCTTTTGCTGGGTCTTCACTCTGAGGCCTGAGAGAAAACCATTTTAAGAAGCTAAGGTGGTGGTCAGTGAAATGGTTAATCAGAACACAGACTTTTTTTTCTCTCCTGATCAATGAAAGTCAAATTCCCTGTGTAAGTGGTTAACTCATCTTTAGAAGTAGAAACATAATTAAACCAGAAGGAGTCTGTTATGATTAGGGGTGAGAGACTGGGGTTAGTTAAGCCATAACAAAGAAAATGAATTCATACCAATCTTTGCACAAAGTGCAGTTTTCCTTTTCTGATCATATTATGTAAAATGTATTTCCTGTTGCTTTTAAACAATGAAGCTATTTATGTAACTATTCAAAAGGAATTTTTGATGCAATGTGTCTTCACAAATACATATTCTGTTTATTACAGATTTCTGACACTAAGCATTCACTGAGTCTCTTTTCAGAATCTTGCTTCTTGGTGGTTTAATGTCTTTAAAGTGACCTTAATAATCTGTATCCTCATTTAGTTCACTTCTGAATAAATATTTCTCCAGATGACTTCCATATAGCTTAATAATGTATGCATTATCTACTTTAGACAATAAATTTCTAAAATCCTTACTATTTATTGTGTTCTAATTCTTTATGGCTATAATAATTTCTATTGAATTTCCACTATCTAATTAGATTTATAGCTTTTACAATATATTAGTACAGAGCATTAGTGTTTTTTTCTCTTGGTTTAAGTTAATTTTAGCTAACTTTAAATAAAATGAATTTAATTATCAAATTTGTGAAAACGTTTAGAAGAAAATGCATGCTTATATTAAATGCTCCTTGTCTACTTCATTATAAAATGCTTTTTTTATTCCATTTTATTTTCATTTAGGTATTTTTCCATAGTTACGTTGCAGTTATTTCCATATTTACATATTATTATCTGCTTGTGCATTAATTGAGGTAATGGTGCAAGTAAAATAATCAAAGCAAAAATAAAAATAAAATTAATGCCACATGAAAATTTTGGCCAAATGTGAAGAGTGCCACATTCCCTGCTCACTTGTCAGAATCACAGCTGGTGACTCTGTCCTGAACTGTCAATGTAGACTAACAACCTATCTACATACATCAGTGCTCCCTTCTTCAACACTGAGGGTTTCACACCTCAGCACTTGTACATTCAACTCTATATGTTATTTTCAAAATGAATGGGAGTGACATGTTCTGATCAATTGTTCCCTTTATATTGCAGCAGACAATGAGATATTCCATCAGCACTTTCTAGAACTTGGGGACAATACTAGCTGCCAGGGAGCCAGCCCATGCCCTAAGAGCATAGCAGGTTCCATTATCATCCCAGTCATTCCTTTACAAAACACTACTGAAAAGCAGTTACATGTGAGAATCTTGAATTTTTCTATAAAAATGTATTTGTAATCCCCCGATCTAGCAGTATATTGGTTAATAATTAGGAGGAGAAGGGTATACATATATATATGTGTGTGTGTCATATGTGTAAAAATACATAAAGGTAATTTGTAAAATATGGTGCCGCAAGAAATGTGTCTCTTTCAATGCCTCAAGACTAAGGAGTTCAACAGCTTTCTTGGTTTTTTGAGGGATTTTTTGTTTGAATCTAAAGATAGTCTATTCTAAGCCATTAAGTAAACATAAACACAGTAGAGAGTCCAGGCCATGCAGCATGAGAACTAGATTGGACCTGATATCCAGCTGGGCAACACCCAGCAACCCGTTCTACCTCTGATGGAAGAATAAGCGAAGGTGACCATCCCAGATAGCCTGTAAGGTTTCTTTCAGCTGTGAAACAATGCCTTCTTAATATAGACAGCCATGTTTGTGTCTACCAAGTAAAGAATAAAGGGACTTGGAATTTTAGTCAAATATCTTATGGCTTTAATAATCTGAACCATTTTCTTACTTTACCATTTAGTTTGTAGGAACTCCCATTTGCCCTGTCTCACCTCAGACGGGAGCTCTCAAATGTTTTTCCCATCTCCAGTAGGGGTAACAGAGTGAGTAGCAATGTTAGTCAGATCTAGCAATTCAGAGCTTGCTCTCTGCCTTCAATGCTTAAAGTGCCCCCTGCATATGAACTCATTTCGCCTGTGATTACCGAGTGTGATTTGTCCCATTTTGAAGCTGAGCAAACAAGTAGTGAGACCCTAAGTTTCTCTCTCTTGTAAATATGTCAGACTGAGAACCAGCATGAACCTAAGCCAGCTTTTAAAAGCATATTCAACCTTACAGCCAACCTTCCCTGACGGTGACTACACAGTCGTGTGGATACTGAAAGTTCTATTGTAAAAATCCTGTTGCTCACCTCCTTACCCAGTTGCCTAAGAAAGAGTGCTCCGTGTGCGGCCCCCAAGGCCTGTGCTTGGCCCTCCTCACCAGCCAGCGACACAACCACAAGCAGAGGCACTGCCTGAGGGGCTCTGCCCCGCCAGTGCCAAGCCATGTAACCTTAAGCGGGGGCTGAGGGGTGAAGGGAGTTTGGGATCTTTGGCAAAGGATGTAGCTAGTTTTCTGGTTACTGAATGTGATGACCCCAGCTTCTAAGAGCGGCTAGTATCACATTCCTTTTAAAATTTAGCTGCTAAATAATTAGCAAAATATTACATAATCATTTTTTGGTTATTTGTTTTGATTTTGCTGCAATTGAGGTGAATAAGTATTCAGTAAAAATGCAATACTCATATTTTGAACTTCTCATTGGGGTGTGTTGCATGTACTCATTTGCAATAGGAACCTACCTTCGTGCAGGCACAGGGCATGCAGTGGAGAGCAACATGGGCCCTGCACACTCGGAGCTCATGCAAAGGCCACAACAATAAGGATGACGTTTTCCTAATTACTGGGTGCAAAAGTGTTATGAACATTGCTATATTACTTATTGCTCTGGTCTCTTCTGAAAAGGTATATTTCATTTTAACGACAAAAAATCCTTTGGAGCAAAATGTCACACAGTAAAAGTCATATTGGTTTTTAAGTGGGCACAGCTCTGGAAAGTGAATGAAGCAGTGAACTGGAACAGGAGGAAGGGATCAGTGATATTTAAGCCCATTTGCCGCCCTCTCAGATGTCACTAGAACTCAATATTCAGATGCAACTAGGCAGGCATTTTCTTTTCTCATTTGACCATTGCTATTTTGGGTACAGTTAGGGAAACTGATGCTCAGAGAACTTAAGTGAGTTGCCAGGGTCCCCAACCACTAAAGCAGAGAGCTGGGATTCTAATCCAGATTTTTGACAGGCAAATCAGTATTATTTCCTCCAGCATGGTTTATCTTCATTCCATCTTGCCTCCCATAAAAATTACAGGGGTTTTGTTCCACTTGGTTTCTGTGTAGGATAACTAAAAGAAAGTTCTTGATAATATTTCTTAAGTACTAAAAATGGTATCCATGTTATTTGTAGAAAGACTTGAAAATTATAAATTTTAAAAATACAAGATAAAAACAACTTACAGCATAGCTAAAAATAACCTCTACTAACATTTTGGCATGTATCTTCCAAAGCTACATGTAGATGGATATACAGATGTATAGTGGGGTTTTTTGTTTTGTTTAAAGGCATTTTAAATTCCTTCACAATGAACATGAGTTACCTTTTTTATTAAAAAATTACTATAAACAATAATTCTAACTTCTTTGGAATAACTTCAAAATTATTAAAGAAGTTACATAACATAACTTTATAAACACCGAATACATTATACACCATTTGGTCACTTGTAAGTGTGTGTATGTATGTGTGACATATTTTGTTCAATCAACAGTATATTGTAAATATATTTCCACACCATTAACTGTTGTTCTATACTATTTTAAATCACTGGATAATATTCAGTCATACCAATGTAGAACTGAATTAGCTAATTTTTCATAGTAGACATTTAGGATGCATCCAATTCTTTATTCTCATAAATGACTCTGAGTCTCAATGAACAGCTTACATAGTTAAATCTTGGCACATGTTCATAATTATTTCCTGAGGTAAAAATATTTTTTAGACTTTTAAAACTTTTAGTAAAGTTTCAGAGTGAAAGATATGTAAACTCTCTAAATCTAAAAAACACATATGCTCAAACTACCTTTAGAAAAATGATATCATAGTATGACCCATCAGTGGTATAGATAAATGTGCGCTTCATTTTTACTCACCAATATTAAATATGATTCTTCCTTCTCATCTTGGACAATGGTAAGCCAAGAAAAAAAAAAGCTAGTTGTTTGAAATCAGCATCCATAGATTAGTAGGGAGGTTGACATTTTGTTATGTTTATTGATCATTTGTATTCTTTTTTTTGTTAATTTTCTTATGTGTATAGAATGATCTTTTCTTAAACCTCTTTGTAGAATGATTTTCAATATAAAATTTTCCTTGTTACATTTTATGTCAAATCAATAGTCAAACTCAAATTAATCAGCAAACTCAGCTCAATATGAAAACTAATGAGTTGAAAATAGGATTTGTAAGGAAGCTGTTGACAATGGAAGACAAATCCTTCAGGTCCGGCATATCACTTTTGTTGAGATCTGGTTCTCTATTGGTTCTAATGCAGAGAGCAGACAAATTTAAACATGCAAAGTGAAGAGGTCTAGTGACCATCCTCATGGAGACAGTTTGGCACAATAAACTCCAATGAGATAATCCTAGTTAGAAGATATTATTACAGTGGACTGGTGAACCTACTTTTCTCAGGAAAAGTTAAGTTTACATCTCCTGGACTGGGAGTCCAAATCACATGAGGATAACTCATCTAAGATTCCCTTAGACACCAAGATGTATGAAACTGAGATTTGCAACATTCTGGAGTAAAGAAAAGCATTAAAGCATATTTCAACTTACTACTTTAGACTTAAACAGAGTCCAGGTAATCACTAAAAGACACATGTAGACTCAACTGCAAAATGTGTTTAAAAAGTTTCAAATAAAATGTGCACTTCATAAATATATTGAATTGTATTTCTATTACATAAATTGGATAATTGGGTTGAACTATGTGGGTATTTTTAGCTTTCCAAAGAGGAGTGTCATTTATTCCTTGAAATTAAAACACACACACAGTACCTCCCCACACTGACTTTGATGAAGAATCTGGCCTTCTAGTTCATTTAACTTGAAATAACAGATTTGTGTTGATGGTGCTTTTGTTCTTGATAGTGAGAGAACTTGTTATTGCAAAATTAGCTACTCACCCTCAAGCAATTGCTAATATTCCTGTTCCTGAATAGAAAAGGGGAGAAAAGAGCATATGGAAGCAAACAAAAATTGTATTAATAATACATAAAGTACTGCTACAAATGATATTTCAATAGGGGAAAACAATAGGAAAACTGCCGTTTTCATTGGATCTTAATGTATTTATCAGTCTCTAATGCTTCCATCTCCAAGCAGTTCTCTTTTATTGACACGGCAACACAAATTGCAGAAGTAAATTGAATCACAGACTCAGAATGTAAAAATCAATGAGAAATAATTTTGTAGCACTAAAGTGAATAGTGTAATGCTAGGTATTCATTTAATTAACCATGAGCCTTTCCACATAATGCACAATCATTGCCAGCTTTTCAGCTCATAGTTGTTCCAGGAATAATGGGTTTGGGATTCATCTTTAGAAAACCTGCATTAATATTTGAAAGCGTTTAAATCCATTAGTGGGTCATCTGAACACTGCAGGTCACTTTTACATTGCTAATTGAAACAATAGTAATGGGTTATAATCTACTGTCTAATAATGCCTGGAGTGTTTTACCGCTTTTATATCTGCAGATTCCAGGAAATATGTAAATTTGTTGCTGAACTGTTATAAAAATATGGAAATTTAAGCTGCAGACATCAGAGTATTTTTTTTTCTAAAAAAAACACAGCGTTAATAAACTGAGGAGTTACACTCCATTCTGGTGTTAGGATAAATTCCTTACTCTAGACCTTCCGCTGTTCTCTCTCCGCTCTGGGCACAGCATCTGCCACTCACGTTTTCCACGTTGCCATTAGGAGAAAGTGAATATCATTAAACCAGCGAGTAAACAATCGTGTCATTGTTTCCATATGCAAGCTATACATTGACTCAGCCTGCTGGGTCCCGGCTGCTTTTTTATTTGCCCTACATGAATTTATGCAAGCATTTTATTTTTCATGGGGATTTTCAATATATATCCACATTTTCTTTGATGGGGGCAGTCATGTGGCAGCAACTCTAGCATATGAAGTGAGAATATGGTTTCAGTGTGAAAACATACATGTGTGTAAGTACATACATACATATAAAAGGAAATAAGTGAGAAAAAGAGAGTAAGCTTTCTGAATCCTCTTTGTAAAATTAAATGTCATACAAATTGATACTTAACCAGCATTTTCTCCTTTAATTGAACATGGATCTCATGCACTTACCTGTGTCTTCCTATGCTTAATTACTGTTTGATTGTGCAGAAAATCCAGAAAGATGCCTCTTATTATAATAAAAAAATGCTTTGGCATAGGTAGAGATTAGATATGTATGCATACTCATTTTATACAAATGGAATATGTTTTTGGAAGTGCTTTATACCAAGGCTCAAAGGACAATAATGACTTAAATCCATTTACTCTCTACCATCATCAATATCATCTCATTAGTGTATTCAGGAAAGAAGAGACAACTAAAATAAGCATCATGGATGGCACTGAATTTGATGCTATAGCAAGAAAAGCAGTATTGTAGTTTCCGGTTTTCATCATCTTAGCAAGTGTATTTACATCTGAGGAGGGTACGATAAATCAGTATCAAAATCTGATGTCATCCACAGAGCACTGTTAGAGAGCTTCCAAGCAAGGTAATAGAGATTGCATACATAGACTAGGAGAGCCCATGTATTAATTGCATTGTATGTAGAATTCAAATGAAACATTTTAATGACTTTTAATGAGGGTTGTGGATAAGAAAGGGGCCAAACATCCCTTGGTTCCTGAAACAGAAAGACAAAAGGGTTTGAGATGTGCAGAAGGAAGTTGCAGAAAGGAAACTTGACCTTGTAAAGTCCCCTCTTAAATATTCCCACCATGTTTCCTGTCTCTCCATGCACTATTAAGCTCCCTTTCAAGTCAGTTAATATCACTATACTTGAGTCAGCAGTACAGGACATGGAAAAAGATGAAACAATGACCCCAGAAAGCAAGTTGTTTCTTTATCATAGAAGGACAAATACCATTAGCCGACAGTGCAATAAATACCCTTAAAGATATTTTTCACTTTCTATCAGCTAAGGAAATTGACAAAGGGATCATGACTTGATGATCAACAATGAGAACCCTGTTGTGATTAAATGGGATGACAAATTGGGCTTTGTGTACCCAGTTATAGCTCTCATGAGTTTTATTGTGCCTACAACAGAGACAGGTACTTAAGGGTTAAGAGAAAATCCCACAATAATATAACATACCTAGTCAACCAAGAAATCCTATGTGAAGGTCAGAAATCTCTTTCTAACCCCTGGGAGTTTCTACAGCTTTACTCTTCTTGTTTAGCCATGTTGTGATAATACAAAGTATATGGAAGCCCAAGAAACCAAATTCTTGCCTTTATCCTTTAGACAAATCTTGGTAAATTTTTAGCCACAGACATAAGGACTTACATAACTGAACTTACACAAATGAATCCCTTCATTTCTCACTTGCCATTCCCTGTCTTACTGTAACACAGTTTTGTTTAAATTTTTTGGACTTTGGAATTCTGTTTGTTTCTAGAGTTGGTAACCTGGCCACCAGTCATGAGTGAAGATTTGCCCCAAACTTGTCACCAAGAATGTGCTACCTTCTTTTCCTGTAGTGGTTTAGTCATCTTTTATTTCCTTTTTAACTAAACCATTAGTGCCCATTTCAAGAAGTAAAGGGAGCTCTTTAATGTAAGAGCTCTTCCAGTTCTAGGTTGCTGATCACTTCCTTTTAGTGCATTGAAAGAACATTCATTTGGGAAACCCGATTCCTTCCCATAACTTAAGACATCCATTAATGGTGTGCCATTCATTGGTTGACTGGCTATTAGCAAAGGAAAAACCTGACCTTGTTGCCATAAACCAGGAAAACAAATCTCCTCATTTTAGTGTATGCTCTTTGCTTGTCTCCCAGTGACTTAGGTGTGCCCCTTTTTCCTGAGTGAATCTGTTAGACAATATACTTTCCTGCCCAAAAGTTGTTGTGACCCTTGTTCTGGGTGAGATGACAAGGCCAGCACTTTGGCTGAAATGTGACATCCCTCTTTGGTCCATCTCATTGGAGCTCTCTGGCTCATTTATTTGTTTGCAACTCATTTGCTTAATTTGCTGGTTTATTTCTTCATTCATTCAATAATATTTATTGCTTCCTAGTTAAGAAAAAGACTTAAAGCCTATTGTATTCAGGTGCTTATTTATTCTTTATTAAAGTTTTCCAAATTTGAGTCTCAGATTGTATGGGTATGGGTGAAGACATACATATATATACACACATACACATATAGCCCATGAAATTCCAATTTCATTAAAAAAAAAGTGAGCCAATAGCTCACTTTGTATTAGCTATCATTCATTTCTTTACACATGAGCCCTGAGAGTGCTTTGGAGTTTCTAACAAGAAGTGCAGGGCCTCATCTAACTTTGACTCAGGGGCTGCTCCTTCACCCACAAGAGAAGCCGTGTCCTCATTAGATATTTGTGGCTTTGGGAGGTGTGCCTCTTTGCTACCAGCACTTGCCTTGACTCACCCTCAGATAACAGGGAAATGCCAGCTGATATTACCAGATAAAATATTTCTCTTTCCTATGACCCTGTTTGTGGAAGAACACAAATATCTCTCTCCCAGAAGCAGAAAAACGGGAACAACATAAATAACATCTTAGTGATTATTCATAGTGTTAATATTACTTGAATGTTACAAATAATATCAGCTAACATTCAATACACATATGCAAATTGCCAGTGTTTCAGGTGCTCACATGGACCGTATTTTTATTAATTCTAACACAGCATTTTTTTTTTTACAGTTGACATCTTCAAACTGGGATATGCTTGACAACTTCTAGAAAGTCACAGTTTATTTGTTATACTTTATTTGGTTAATGTAATGAGTCATATTCTATGAAACAAAATATTAACTCATTCCAATGTCACAACAATTCTGTGAATTAAGCACTATATTATATCCACTTTATAAATGCAACTGAGACACAAATGCAGTTAAGTAACTTGCTCAAGGTTAACTGTCATTAGGTTGTAGAGATAGGATTCAAAGCCACGTAAAGTGTTCCCAGGGCCTGTGCCCTTAACCTCAACATTTAACTACCTCTCAAAGGATGAAGTTTTCTTGGCTGGGTCTTTTATTTTCCTGCTTGCATGGTGTTATGTGCATTTTGTCACCCAGATTTTTAAAATATGCCCCTATATCTCTCTTGTTCTATTCCAGGTTAGCTGAAAGTTAATGGAAGCTGCAAAATTTCTGATTTCTGTATCTACAGTGGAGAAGAACTATATGCTGTGTTCTTTGTGTGTTGATTTCTTGTCTTTAAGATCTGGTCTTAAACCCTGAAGAAATTTCAACATTACTGTCAATTTGGTATTGTGACACAATCTATTGTTATTATATACTGATTTCACAAATTGGACCCGTGAGTTTGAGTCACAGAATTGAGAGACAATTGAGATGAAGAGAGACACAATTGTGGAAGTACAGAAGTCATAGGATTTATCTCTCTGGAACATTTAGTAACTTATTTAACCTCAAAATAATTTTGTTTTATATTAGGTTTTTTCTTGGATTTAAATCAGAGAAGATACTAGATGTGAGCACTTTATGGGTGGGTAAAGAAAAATGAAAACAAAACGTGCTTCTAAAGGGAATAATAAAAATAATATAAGCATGCTTATTTCAATATTAAGTCACTCTCACCTTTACTGTCAAAAATCAAAATACTCATGTAAAAAAAATTAACAGATGTAATGTTACTAAATCAGCCTCATGAACAATGACATTACCTTATTACACCAAACAACATGACAAGTTTATCATAATTATTTAGAACACTAACATGACAGTCTCCAGCATATAGTCTGGCTTTGTCCAACAATGAATCTAAAGTTAATGAATTGGGGTGAATGTTCTCACTAATTTGACTATTTATGTATTTGAGATGTATACAGTAAGAAGTAATCTCTGTGCACAGAGAGACACAGGCAAAACACTTGTACTCTGTCATATTTGTTAAATATGAAATAAAAGTTGTATCATGTTTACATGTGTCTGTATATAGACTTCAAATGGTATGGATGTAAGTATAAAACTTCAAGACAAAAAATTACCATCTTATTTGAACACCATTGGGAGAAGTAGTGAACAGTTTAGACCCTCCTTTGAACTATTAGATTTCCTATAGAATCGCTAGTATTAATCTTAGAACATGTTCCTTTATTAATAACAATTGCAAATGGAAGAAAGCATGCATAACTTGGAAAACATCATTAATGTCAAATAACTCATTTCTTCAAATTATTTCAAATTCCTACTTTTATTCATGGTACAGAAATACAACTCCAATACAACTCCACTGAGCATCTATATAGCCCTGCACTTACCTCCTTGCCCAGCGTAATCGTTCATAAGTGTTTGCAGAAAGATGGAGAGAGGAGGGAACAAGAAGGATGCAAATCATTCTATATCCTTTAGGTAAATAATTTACTTATTTGGTTTAAATAAACCGCATCAAGGAATATCAATTATTTAAGATTACTTGTGTACAAGTCAGTATGTTAGAACCTTGTGCAGCAAATTCTTGGCCCTGGTGCTTTAGTGGTTTCCTAAAGTTTTATACCCTCTTTAAAGGGGAAAGAAGTTTTTTTCACTTTAGGAGCTAGAATCATAGGTCACTTGGTCTCAACCACAACTTGGCCATTAGTTTAAACCTGGGTTAAGCATTTTGTTATCAGCTGGCAAGAGTTTAATCATTTGCATTTCTTTCATGCATTTTTTTGCAATGCCTTTCCTATTATGTAGTACATTTTCATGATAGATTCAAAATCAAGTTATTTCATTTATTTCTTATGTGCCTAACATTGTGCTGGGGGCTGTGGATGTTAGCAACAAACAGATGGTTCTTACCTTTAAGAATTTAAGATTTCTTACCTTAAATGTTGTTGAGAGGTAAATTGAAAATTCATACAGTTAAAACAGAGTATGACTGATCCAGGCTCTGCACCTGAGGTCTTGACCCCACAAAAAAAACAAAGTTAAAGCCTCCATTAAGGCATGATTTGATTAAGTGTCAGTGAATTATAATAAACAAAATAGAAAGTTTGTAAGCAGGTATAGTTGCAAGAGACTCAAAGAAAGCTCCATGGTGAAGAAGAGCTTTTCTGGGTTTATGGTTAGAACCCACAGATGTGTTTCCAGGCACACCTGGAAGGGGGAAGAGATAAGGATTCTTCACTTAGGGATAGAACAAGCAAAGACATTAGAGGTGAGAATGAGCAAGATGTGACAGGGGAAGAGGAAGGGGCTAGTGTAGCCACAGCTTGTATTAAAGAATGAGACTGGATGAAAACAGATCCTGAAGGGCTTGGAATTTACTCATTCAATAAATATTTACTTGAGGACTACTGTATATGAGACACTATAGGAAATATGGACATAAATGCTTTCAAAAAAGAAAATAGAAGAGATTAAGACACCATCCCCCACTTGACAAAATTTACCTTCTTCTCAGGATGAGATTAACAAAAGAGAAAATTATAATGTTTGGCTTACATGAGGGACTAAAGCTACCTAACTCTTGACTGGTGGGTTAGGGAAGACTTCTTGTTGGAAGTCTAAGATCACAAGAAAGTGAGGGAGTTTGTCAGGCAGAGGTGGTGGGATAGGGGAGGACAAGACTCCAGCTTAAGACCAAGGGTCAAAAACAGTGGGATGAGCTCTGCCCTAGTCACACACTCTGCATTGTTTTCTATATAGTAGAGTAATTGGAGGTGGAGCAATAAGCAGTAGTAAGATCTTAACAGGCCTTGAGGAGCTTGCTAAGGAATTTGAGTTTACTTCCTAAGGGCAGAACACAGTCACTCACATTTTAGGTTAAGTAGTTACGTGATCAGAAACATTTCTCTCCTAATGGAGAATGGATTGAGGGAGGCAAAAGTGGACACAGGAAATGATGGGTACCTGAACCACAGTCAAGTCAGCAAAACATGATGAGCAGTTGGATGTGGGAACTACTGAAGACAAGCGACTGAATGCTGTGCAAAGAAAATGGAACTTTTTCAATAGGTATTGGGGAAGGCACAAAGGCAAATATGGGCTTTTGATGAAGTAAGTAACATAATGGAACCAGTATTATAAGGGAATTACTCTTTGTGTAATTGAAATACGGTTTTGGGTTTAGATGTAAGAAAATCAGGTAGAAGGGACAAATAATAGGTCTGCTTTGGAAGAAGGGCAGAGATAAGAATAAAGATTTTGGAAAAGCCCACATTTAGAAGGCTTACAGATGAAGATAATCTGCTAAATTAAACTGAAGTGCATTTGATGAAAGGTTTATCAGGAGAGTATAGAATCAAGGAGACTGGTGAATAATGGCACATGTCTCAGAGAAGTCAGCATTTCATATTAGTGTTTACTGCATGGCAGCTGATAGGGCTCCTATTGCAAGGGAGAAACAGACAGGTTAAACAATCTCCAACCACAAAAAAGTACACAATCCACGCTATAAATGAAACTATGCACAAGGTAATGCAACTGAAATTTTTTGAGCACTTATTTTATGTCAGGTACTGGAGTGCTAAGGAATTTGTTATCTCATCTCAATTAGTCCTCACAACTCTTCTCAACACCTAGATAAAAAGCAGAAGCTTAGAGAGTGGCAAACCAATATCTGCAACAACTTTGCTAGATTGTTCAAATGTAGGTGTAGCAACAATGAGCATGATCAATTTGGTTTGTTAAAAAATGAACATTTGGTTGACAAAAGGGCAGTGAGTGTCCAGAAATAATACCTGAGAAGACCTGAGAGAAAAGAATGATTACAGGTGAACATACTAAGAAATTTTTAGGAATGCTCATACCCTAGTGTAGGACATGGCTAAAATTGAGATTAGAGTGGTGAGCAAGAATTTATATGCTTTACTGCCTAGGAATTTGAGCTTCAAATTATAGATGGTAGGGCATAAGGGTTAACAGATTTTGGATGTGTGCTTTCAAAAAATTAATTTAGCAGCTCTATAGATGACAGATAGGAAAAAGCAAGCATGAAAGAATGTGGGTAAAATTGCAATATTTCTAGAATCTCTTACCTGATTTTAATGCATCGCCATATCAATAAATGTTTCCAAGGGGTGGAGAGAAGTAGTCCATCTCCATATCAATACGTGATTACAAGGCAGGTGGATAGGAGAGCTAGTGTGCACCTGGACCAGACAGGTTTGGTGGGGTTTTGGCAGCGGGTTGCAAGAGACATGGGTGAGCAGGAGTAGACAACTGCTTGCAAGCAATAAATGGGTTTCTCCCACTTTATTTCTCCCTTTGACTGATTTCAGCTTCAAAAGTTTGTTTGCCCTGGGAGGGGAACATATTTTTCTGCTGGAGTTACAACAAGGAGACCAGTCAGAAGGCTAATGTGATATTCTAAATGAGAGATGGTACAGGCCTGAAGTGAGGCCGGGGCAATGGGGATGGAAAGAAAGGAGCAGGTTCAAGTCAAGCAATGGAGCAGAGTATTCTGAACCTGGATGCCAATGTAATATCAGAGCTGAGGGAGAAGATGAGTTCCACTTTCCTGATTAAGGCCAGGGAGTGCCTGGTCGTACTAATCTCTGAGAGAAGTCTTTATATAATCCTTCCTGTCATAGCCCCACCCTCACCCAAAACCACCTGCTGATCAGAACCACAAGAGAATTAAATCCACTAAGTGCCATAATAGATAAAGAAAATAGATAAGTGCCATAATAGATAAATCTTGGAATGATTCCAGATGAGGAGATTCTATAAAACTGTGGAAAAGAAATTCAAATTTCAGAAGGTTGGTAGGAAAAGTAGGGAATTATAACCACAGAGAACCATGAAAGAACATTTAAAGATTAAGAACCTCAATTCACCTAGACATCAAGAATTTTCCAAACAGGATTATACTTTAATTTCACCAATCAAGGTCTCACTTTAGGAGCCTTATGAGGGTGGGACATAAAGGGGTCATCCTTTGTCATATGACATTTTGGCACCCTCTCCCCGCTGGCCTGTCTGTGACAGGAAGTATCAGATGCTCTTCCAGTCCTTAACGTCATGATGATGCTCTGAGGAGAAGGCCATGACCCTAGGAAAGCACAGTCCATGTACTCAAGAAGTTTCACAATTATCCTCTAAAGTGTATAGCAGTATATCTTCTTCCTTCTTTCTGGAAAGTAAAGGCCTGTCCATTCCCAAGCCCTCATACATCATTGTCTCACATCAGTAGATTCAGAGTGACCAAATGCATGGCATGTGCATCTATATGTGAAGTGATTGACTCTCCATTGCTGGGACAATAACCTTGACAAACTGTGTCTGTCAGACTGTCTGACAAACCGCAGGGACAAGGGTAGAGCCCATATAAGGTTCAGACTTGAGCTGAACCACCCCCCTTTGAGATGCAAAGAAAAGGGGAGCTGAAGCGGTCAGGACCACACTAACTGCCCAGCCCTGTGATCTCTTGGGAAATGCATCCCTTAGGCCATTCGCCATGTCTTTTCGCATCCCCTTTGGTAACAGTTCTGAACAAGGATCAACTTCAGCTGTGCAACATGCAGGCCAAAATTTCAGAAACCCTGGAACCAATTTATTCCATCTGGAAATTAGTTTCAGCTTTTAGTGCTGCAGAACTTAGTCCAAACCAGACCTGATTTCCAAAAGGAGGTCCCTGCTCATTTACTGTCAGAATTTTTTATATTCTAAAACTCACTCACTTAAAAGATTTAAAATGATCATCAACATCAAAGATCTTTGCCTTTTGTACACCAACTACATAGGGTTTCTCCCACATAGTGTTTCTCCCAGGTTACTTCTTTTCAAGGACATGAAGAAATTCTACCATCAGTTACAATAAAAAGAAGAATTTGGAGAATTTAAACTGTTTCCATATAAATGTTTATTTTAACCAGCTCTTCTCTCTTGCCAGGTAGTGACTCAGTTGCTTTTCTAAATCAGCAGCTAGATGGACTATATCAGCCCTTGGGAAAAAAAAAAAAAGATGTATATATTTATTCCACATATATGTGTGGAATAAATATATATATATGGAACAAAATTCTAACAGTAAAGTTTAAATAAAAACACAGTCCCCCAAATCCACTTTTATAAACATATTAAAATTATGCAACAATGAGCATTTCAAATAGTCTTATACACAAGATTTCTTTGTTTCAGTCCATCTGCTACTGATTAAACATTTTATATTTCCATTGTGATTAATTATGCTATTTATATACTTGAAAATGATTTGTTTGGAAAGGTATGGTCTAGGGTAAGTCTTTCATTTCTGAGAATGACAGCCCTTCAAAAAGTAAGGCTACACTGTGCACTCAGGAAATCCACCATCTGCTTTCTTAAGCTCTTATTTTAAATTACAAACCTATAGCAAAACAGAACTGAGACAAAACAGAGTATAAATAATGCTAATGCATTCGTTTGAGATGTTGAAAAATGTATCCATTTTTAATTAAGGCCAAGGTACTCTCTTCGTCACTCAAGAAAAAATACCACTACTTTTTTGCTCTCCACACTCAGCTTTGTAGAGCTAGTTTTGCCAAAGAGCCAGGTATTTTCAACGAGGTCTAGGAGGCACCTTTAATTTATTCTAATCTAGGCTGAGTTTCTCAGGTGTCAAAACAGACCACAATGTTATACATGAGGCCTAAGCATAGGCTTAATCCCATAAAAAGAATCGGATTAGGGTTATAGTCCATATAATCGAGAAAAAAAAATTCTCTGGAAAGAGTGCAACAGAACATTTTCCAGCACAAGTGTCTGCTGGTGCCAACAAACAGTAAGGGCCTAGGGCCAGCAATTTCCCACCATTTGAAACTTAGCTATTGTTTCATTTTTGCATGACCAAACAGGCATCCCAAACCACAGAATAAAACCTTTTTTATCCTGCCTAGCCAAACCGCATTTAGTGAAATTTAGTAAAGCCAAACAAAATTGCTCTCAGACTAAAATAAACTTAAGCCAAATATCAGACTGTGATTTCTTTTTCAAATGACCATTATTCATCCCCAGAAAGGACTGTGTCTCAAACACCCCTTCTAAAGACAGTTAGAAGAGGTAGCCAGGAGCCAGGACTCCCATTCTGAGGCTTGCTTCCCCTTCTTCTAGACGCCCTCCATTAGCACACCCAGGGCCTCTGTGTCTCTGCACGGCGCACGGCTTGCTTGCTCTGTGTGTCTCTGATTCTTTCCTCTCCCTTTTTCTCCATTCCAACTGAAAGCTATTCTGTGACTTCTGGCATCTCTATTAAGTAGTGAGCTGAATGGAAATGATTAACTTTTGAACTGCAAAACTGAAAACACTCTTGTGCGCTCTGTGGAAATGAAACATGTCATGTAGCAAACGGGTTCCCCTGATGGAGTTTGCAGCAAGAAAGCGGAATCACTGGCTGAGATTTTGGTTTTGTTATTGTCATTGTAGATCAAAAGGATGTGATCGTCCTTTCTGATAGCTCCTTCCCCCCCCCCCTGGTAAACAGCCTCTGAGTGATTTCATTAAATATTTAAACAGCCCTGGTATCTATTAATGTTATCAGACACATGAAATATGTCTGATGGATTTATTCTGCTGTTAAGGAGCCATCCCCCAGTGTCCCTCCTGGGACAGTGCTCCAGCTGTTTAAACTATAATTCCATCACTAGGAGGAATGGTGAAAGCACTGACCTCTTTGAGACGGACTCATTGCTACTCAGCCTGTAAATTGCAAATGAAACCTTTCTATAATAATGTTAAAATATGCATGCATAGGAATTAAAGCACTTGGGGTCACCAGCAAAGCCTGGTGTGTTTTCTGTAACCTCTAAACAGCTGGTGGAAAGAACCCAATAAATCAATGCTGGGAGAAGATTACTGACTAGTGGGTGTATGAGTCTTTTTAGGTTCAATAGCCCAACACCAGGTATGGGCGAATCTTAATCAATTCTCTGAAGCTTTTAAGTTTTTTAAATTCCATTACTGTTTATTTGATCCTGTTCCTCAAAGGATATAAATTATGTTGATACTGGAGTCCATTCTTATCCTCAATAAAATCAATCTAATATGAAATTATGCATGAGGTCCTTCAAACTGTGAGCTAATTTGTTATTCTGTTTTTACCTACTTCAAGCTTCTGAGAAATAACAATCCATGACAAATAAGTTAAAGGATGTCTTGCCAAGTCTTCCACATGGAAGAAAGAGGTGTTTTAGTTCACTGCTAGATCATTCATGTCATCACAAGTGCATTTGTTTGTCTTACATTAATTTAACTTATATAAAAAGTGGTTTATAAGAAATAGTGATAAAGTCAGTGTTGACATCTCCTGGAGATTGTAGTTTCAAAAAGCTGGACTAATTATCTTATGAAACTTGTTCTTTCTGAAGTCTTTAAACAGGTGGCAGACCCAGAATGTGGACTATGAGCCAATTCTTTCATATTGCTAAATATTGGTTTGTACAACCTTCATTGCTAATAATAAGCAGATCAAATTAGTAAAAGAAAAACATTCTCTGAAGTACAGTGAATACCTAAAATGACAAAATATACATCCCTGAAGATCTGATGAAAAGACTAGTGCTCTAAATTTAACAAGATGACAGTGGCAATAAGTGCCTAATCCTACACTGGGTTCTTTGGGGAAAGTTATACAGAAATATAGGGTTGGGAAAAGGCAAACCAGGTAAAAGGCAGAAGATGTTTCACAATGAAGTTTTCTTGAATTCATCCCAGCCCTTGCACATCCCTGTGTGTGTAGTGAGGTTAAAGCTAAAATGCACGTGTGAAGTGAAGGTTGGTGGGACTAGGTCTGTTCTTTGGGTCTCTGCTTTGTGCTGGAATGGTTTCAAGTTTATTGTGAGTCAACTCCATAAAGATGGCTTCTAAAGGTCAACCTGTTTTTCCTTGGTCCACATAGAAGCTAGACCCAAGTTAATGATAATCAGGCCTGTATAATGCACCAGTCCCACTATTCCTGGAATATCATCGTCTGTGTAGAGCACTGACCTTTAGGAAGGACAGAGATGAACGAGGGCATCCCAAGGGTAAGCCAGATGGGAAGAGAGTCATATAACCTCAAGTGAGCGATGGCTACCAGCACTCGGTAAGTCTTAGTGCGTGAGTTACACTGAACTGGGAACAGGTACTAGAGATGTAGAAAGGGGTTTCTATCTGAACTGTGTGGTACTGCTAGATATAATTAAGCTAGCTGGTAAGGCTATAATCAACTTTACCTGAACATAAAGAGGAGCTTCCTAATACGTATAGCTCTCTAGAGATTAAAGAGGCTGCATTTGGGATATATTAAGTTTTCTAATATTGAAAATGAAGATTATAACGTGATTTGATTTGGTGGAAGATTCAAACATGGGTCAAGAGGGTGGATGAGAGGCCTTGCAAACCCTCAGATTCAATGAATCAACAGCCTTTTAGAGACCCTAAAGAAGGACTAAGGAAAAGATTATTCCAGAATACAAAGCTGGCAAGTTTCTAAAAGAGAAATTTATTTAAAAGTTAAAGTGGCAATGTCCACTTTTTCCATGATTAAAAAAAAATGTATATAGCAAAGGAATATTCTCAAAAATTCAGTGAGCCCAGTTCAGTGTTCCTATTAGACAGCAACACTCTAAGCAACTAAAATGCCATTTGAATTTCACTAGAACTTTGGAAAAGAGATATATTTAGTAGTTATTAACCCAGTACTTCTCCTTCCACTGCACAAAATGCCTCTTTTCCCTAAGAATCCCCTGCAGAGAATTCCCAGGCTGGGACCGGGCAGCCCGCTTTACTATTGGCGTCCAAACCACAGGGCATAACCAATAATGATTTGCAGTTAAAGTAGCTACAAGAGAAAGATGGTAGTCATTTAAAATCATTTCTGCCACTGGAATTTTTTCCTTTTCACTTTTAATCACTTAAGGGTCATTTCACCAAGAGTTCTGAATTTAACCCTTTTAAATAATTTTTTTCAAATGGACCAAGGGTATAGAATGCATAGGCACAAAGCAATCTGAGTACTCCTTCATGGGACATAAGCTTTAGGGAACTCAAGATAGGTTAATTCCATGCCTGATTCATTCCATGGGCCATTTAACGAGAGCCTCTGGAATTGTTCAGCCAATAATGAACTCACAGGATCTAAAGGTAATCACTGCTGCAATTATTAAAATTTACACCAGAATTCATTACCCTTTCTACAGATAAGTGTCTTGTATTAAGTGGTCTAGAAGGGATGCATGAACTGGTTCAATAACATCAGAAATGTCTCTTATTTGCTCTTTCTTACATCCACTCTCCTCTGCCCCCCATACATGAAACCTTGCTTCTTGTTAATTCTAAGGAAATATTTACTATTTTTATGCAGTAATTTAGAACCTAAATCTACTTTTCTCATGCATAGTAGCTCATTTAATTCATATAATCTAGGCTCTTTTCATTATTAATAATATTAAAAGCTAACCTCTATTGATTTCATAGCTACCTACTAAGCACCATTCTAAGTATTTTTCTGGCATTATTTCATTTGATTCTCACAACAATCCTCATGAGAATAATATTAGTATTATCCCCATTTTACTGATGATAAAAACAAAGCTTGAAAAGGTTAGAACTCTCACTCTAGGGCACACAGCTAGGTAGGTGACAGAGCCAGGATTTGAATGCAGGGAGTTAACCCAGCACCCATGCTCCCAGTCACTGCCTGACATGCCATGTCACCATGTGGCCCACTGGTGTGTGTTCATGGTGCATTTTAGTACATAGTTTGTACAAAGGGAATGAAATATTTTGAAAAGAATTATGGACACGCTTTTCTTTGGGGTAAAGACAATTCTATGGTTCTAAAAAGACACATAATCTAAATATGAAATTCTCCTTTGACTATCACAAATGTATCAATAGCACTTATGATTATTATAAAGATAAACAGTGTGAAGCATTTGGTGGGTCAATGAACTCAGTAGTGTTGCTACACAAAGACAAAAAAATCAATCTCTGTATTCAATATAGACAAGAATCCAGATATCAACTCTGAGCAAGTACCAGATACAATTTCAATAATCTTGTGTGGTCATTTTAGTACTGATTCATAATGAAATAAAAAATATGATTATATCCAGAGCTTCATGCTTAATATGACATACAGCACATCCTAGCATGTGAAAGTACATATATCATCTTGAGTACTTATGCAAATAATCTGACCACTAGATCCTTTAAAAATTTGGTTGGTTGTCAGCCCACAGAACAATTAGGTGCATCTATAACCACTAGCAAAATTTAATTCTTTTTCTATTAATTCCAGGTTGAAAATAAAATTAGTTCAAAGGGAAAATGATTAACTACATGCTATAGATATTTAAAATAATTCTTAGTAATTATAAGAGTACTGGGTAGATAATTTTCATCCCATTGCTCCTACATTGTGGAAAAATCCAGGAGGAGCTGAATCTCCTCTAGTATTTGTTATTCATTTAAAGAAAGAAATGCTATCGCTATAGACTCAGTAAGTGGGTGTACTCAAGATTGGAAGAAGTCAAGCACATTTGATCCCACCGATTGCTTCAAATTATTTTTCAAACATTTTGGATTTGAGGAAACTCAAAACACATTTTCAAATTCTCTTTTCATTTTAAACCCATGTGTTTGGTAAAATAAATTTAATCCATATGTTCCTGATTCAGTTTGAGTTAACTCATCAGATTGTTGATTTTTAGGATCTATTTGATGTCCAAGAGCTTTTTGATGGCTGTGATTTTTCCTCTGAAATAGTATTTTGTTTTTCATGTGTAAACACACATGGGCCTCAAAGATTCATGCTCCATGTAGCAAGAATTTGAGTGGGTGCTAACTCATTCAAACCCATTTTAGTCATCCAGGGGGAATTATGACACATATAATAGCACCGAGTGCTCAAGTCAGTTTTTATTGATCTTTCTTTTCAGACCCAACCTTAGTCATGCTATAGATACATTTTATGAAATCTAAAAATATTCTTTAAATTATATCTGATTTCAGTTAAGAAGATATAAAATCAACAAAGCTTTAGTTGTAACATGGCATGTCGTGTCTGAATTGACAATGAAAGGAGAGAAAAAAACATTTCTACAATACTAATAAAAATTCTATTGCTCATCCAATGGACCCACAAATGAGATAGAACCATAATGTGTTTGGGGGAGATTTAAACAAGGCTTTATAATTCTTGTTATAGAATTTAGAACTAAGTAAACCTGCAGTTGTAGAGACTGGGACACACATAGGGGAAACACCCTAACTTGCTTTGTCTTTTTTGGAATGGAAATGAAAGGAAATGAATGATAAATGTTGGTCTGCCCACACGATTAAAATATGCTGCCCAAGGCAATGTGTCCCATCATCTAACACCGTTGTTTTTAACACCTCCACTGAAAGAAAGACTATCAGGTGAGGCCTCAATGAGTTATTTCCCATGAATAGAGAAGGCGTGGAGAAAAAAGGATTTCACAGATCTTGTGAAATCCTAGACTGCCCTGAAGCCTAAAGCCGTGTGCACATAAAAGCCAGCATCCATCTTCTCATGGTCAGGGAAAAATATGTTCTTTTTCTTGCCATGAAACATCACAGAAAACTGATTTTCATGCACGAATGTCTGCCCAGTATATAAATCTGCAAAACAAACATCCTCAACTAGCCCCACAAATTATCTTAGGTTAATGGGTGGATGTTTGCATTACAGATGTTTTTACTGTGAACAATATACCCTCACGTGGAAGCCCTGAAGGGCTCCTGAAACATGTGGGACTCAGCCTCAAATGAGAGAAGTAGGAACATTATGGGGCTCAGTTAACAATGAAAAATAAAGATGAAGGAAGTGTTTCCTCACGCTTCCAGAGGAGTCAGGAGCTGATACGCCTGGAGAAGCTGGCCTGACAGCCCTGCGCTGTGTGAGGAAACTGTGGGCAAAAGAACGACGAAAACGCTTTTCCCTTGCAAATGAGAAAAACAAAATAGCAGTAGCTGCTTCCCTGCCCTTTCTTTCAAACGGACACCAGCCAGCCGCCATTGGATATTCATTTCTTCTTACTGGATCTTTTGTCATAGCATTTCTGAGTGAACACTTTAGAAACAGAACATTTTAGTCTAAGAAACAGTAGCTTAATGCTAACCCCTTGACCTCAAATTAACTTACTAAAATGATCTTATAAAAACAATGCAGAGAAAACTTGAACGATAATAGCCTTTATAGGAATATGCAAACTGTGCATGCACACACACACACACACACACACACACACTCACACTGTAGGATTTTAACATCGAATAAGAACAGTCAAAATTTTTTGACAAATTGGCACTCACAGTTTTTAAAGTGAAAGCAAAAGTTTATCTAGGTAGCCTGCCTTTCCTTATTTTGTGTCTTGGAATTGAAAGAATTTTTAAAGCTAAAAATGGAAAGCATTAGCACAACTCCGAAGTGAGTATGTGCTGCCGTAATAAAAACTGACGTTTGCCCAGCAGCCTTGCTCACATCTCCATCTAACTGCTGTCTCTGTGGGACGCATCTTTCCCATCGAGGAACAGGTGCAAGAAATCTCTAGTGCAGTGGTTATTAACCCCATTGCATTTTAGAATCATCTAGAGAACATTTAAAAAATTTCAGCGCCCAAGTCCTACTAGACAAAATGTATCAGAATTTCTAGGGTTGGGGCCCAGATACCAGTATTTGAAAAGCTCACCAGTTATTTGTAATATACAGACAGGCTTAAGAATTTTCTCTCTGAAAACTTCCTATCACTTTGGTCCATCAGTTCCAGAGAGTAAAATTCAGAAACTGGTGACAAGACAGACGAAGAGGGGACCACAAATAGCTCCAGCTGCTATGTGTGGACTATGCTACCCAAGCACACACACACCTTCTGTAATAAAAGATGTAAAATGCAATAAATGTGACTTTAAAACTGAGTTTGCAATCTTGGAATCACACTTCAGAGGGAAAAAAATGACTGACCTGCCAGGACCTTTCATTAATCTGTTGAAACAAAATCATATGTATAGTTCCTTTTAATCATAAATCTTATATTTACCACCTTTCTATTTTGGGGTGGTGGTTGTTATATCTGAAATAATAGTTCATTTAGGTCTTTGTACCCTAGGTAAAACTCTCTAAACTTGTAAGTAATTCTTCAAACTTTAATGTCATTCTCTATGTCAATTTGAAGTTAGAAAGAAGCTTCAGTTTTTGGTGTGTAAACATGAAATTAGTGAAGCGAATGCTGTTATCTTTTACTCTCCATCAAAGACCTTTTAAATGCTGATTTTTAAGAGTATAACAAAAATAAATAACATTTCACAAGTCATTTATCACATAATACAGGTTCTTGCACTCCCTAATTAAAAATTCTAGTTATACAATTTTGAAAAAATATTTCCCATAATAACTTAATAAAAATATATGAGGAAACTTATAAAATCACTTTGCCTGTCAGTAAAGGTCATAAGTGTGTTTAAAAAAAAAATGCACCATCTTTTTCCAAAGACTAAGATCTAAAAGACCTAATTATTAAAATCATGTCGGTATGGTATTTACTAAAAGTAAAGAATAACAATTAAGTTGATTCAAGAAATGTTAAAGATCTAAAATTTGTCAGAGGAATATCTGGCATAGAGGTACCTGCTATGTGTCAGACATCTTCCATTGATTCTCAGTGCCTCCAAAGCTATAGGAATATTTTTCTCCTCACTTAAGGTTACCAAGGACTTCTTTTGTTTTAAACCAGTGGACCCCCATTAGTCCATATCTCTTGTTCTGTCTCTGAAGCATTTGTTCTGTTGACCATTCTTGAAACTTCTCCTCATCTACCATGAAACCTGGGGCTCTTCTCACATCTCTAGTGTTATCACCTATGTGAGTTTTTCCACCTCAAACCACCCAGAAATGAAGGAGTTCCCCAAGTTTCTGTCTGTGAGCCTCTTCTCTCTTCATAACTCTGAATTTATGTCACCCCATCCCCACTTGCTGCTTCCATTTTAACCTGTTTTCTAATGTCTCCTAATTCTCTATTTTTAGCCTGCATTTGCTCTGAACCCTCCAGATGTCTAAATGCATACTTCCACTTGGGGGTCTTACAAGTAAGATCTTAAACACCTTGTCTCACCCCGTCCCATCCCCAGCCTGCTGTTCCTCCTCTTTGTTCCAGCCTCTGAACAGTGTCAATGCATTCACCCTCTTGGGTTCAACCTAAGCCTCAAACTTGAGGCTTTCTACATTTTTATGATAGTCTGAGTCCACATCTAGTTTGCTGGATTCAACCTTGTTAAATCTAGAATACATCCCCTTCTCTCCAGGCTCACCCCCACAGCCTTAGTTCCAGTCTTCTCTTGGATGGTCTATAATATCCACCAAACTGGTTGCCTTACTACTCATCTTGCTTGTTTCAATCTTTATTTCACAGAGACGCAACATCATATTTTTTAAAAGCAAACCTAAATTGTTCCCTGCTTAAAATCACCTAAAATCCTTCTCAGTGCATTCTCAAGCCTTCCATGTAAAGTCCAGGGTTCTTGGTGTGGCATGTAAGTCCCTAAATGATGTGTCCTCCACCAAGTTCTCCAGCCTGGTCCTGCCCCTCTGCCCACCTCTCCATACCCCTGCCCAGTGTAACATAGACCTCTGCCAAGTCCTAAGACTTCCTCTCCCAGGAATTTCCTTCTCCTTTGCTCCAACCTTACTTTCCCCACCCTTCCCTCTGGCCAACTTTTATTTTTCCTTCAAAACCATCTTAAGGCTTAGCCTTCCTTAATCCACCAAGACCTTCGTACTCCTCTTACCTTCTCCTCGGCCACAGAACTTTTCCATTCACTAGGACATTACCTTTCTTTACCCCTGAACTCCAGAAAGGTGGAGCCACACTTCACTATTTTTTTTTTTTGTTATTGTTCTTTCTTTAAGAATTTAGCACTCCCAGTGCTAAGGAGACTAATAAATGTTGGTTGACTGAATGCATGAACTGATGAGTAAAAGCACCCCTTCTCAAGGAGTATAGTTACATTTTAATGGAAGTATTCTTAACATGGGCTACTTGGATGAACTTTAAGTGTTCTATATGTGAGCCAACTGAAATATACACATGCATTTCCTAAAAAGAAGGTACACAGCTTTCACCAGACTTCCCTCTCCTCCTCTTTAATTTCTCTTGTTCTGTCTCTGAAGCAGTTAGATGAGGAGAAATTTCAAGAATGGTCAACAGAACAAATGTTTCAGAGACAGAACAAGAGAAATTAAAGAGGAAATGTTTAACTTTAGAGAATTAAAGTTAAATACTTTGTGAAAGAAACCTTAAGGGGTTCACAACCTGCCACCATTTTGGATATGGAAAGCCTGAGCTATCTTCCAAAAGTTCATACCAGTCAGTTAATATATTGGGACAAGTATTAAGTATTAAGAACACATCCTTCTGCTACTAATTAAATCAAGCTGGCACTTATAAAGGAATCAACCACCAAATACATATAAAGTTTATTAACTATATAATTAATTCATTTATACATGTTCAGCCAAGCACATTTACAAAAATTATTTTATTTCTTGCTCTCAGCACATACTGAGGTTATCATCATCTTTAATTTGAAATAGATTCAGACTCAGTACTGGATGAATGATGGCCAAAAATATATTCGGTTTTCAGGAAAGCCTCCCAGCTTACCCAGTTTTTCTCTAAGTGAAAAAATAGATGAAGCAATAAAATATCCATACTCAGATGTTGAAAAATCACAGATTTGAGCACTTGATTTCAATTTAACCAATAACTGCTGAGGACCACTTCATGCTATGCATTGTATTAGGGAATGGCTTCAGAGAGCCACAGCGTTAGTCGGTACTAATACAGTATCTCAGACAGCAAAGACCCAGTAATTATTTCTAAGCAGCTCAATTTCTTTTTTCAGATTTATTTATTTATAGAGAGGTTTTAAGTTCATAACAGAACTGAGCAGAAAATAGAAAGATTTCCCATAAACCTCCTGCCCCTACCTATGCATAGCATCTCCCATCACCATCATTTTCACCAGAGCAGTACATTTGTCAAAATCAGTGGCCCTACACTGACACATCTTTATCACCCAGCATCCATTACATTAGAGTACAATCTATGATTTCAAAGAAGTGTTTAGTGAAATGTATCCACCACTATAATATTATACAGAGTAGCTTCACTGCCCTAAAAGTCCTCTGTGCTCTGTTTATTTCTCTCTCCTTCCCCCGAATCCCTGTCAACCACTGATCTTTTTATTGTCTCCATAGCGTTGCCTTTTCCAGAATGTCTTGTAGTTAGAATCATACAATAGGTAGTCTTTCCAGATTGACTTCTTTCACTTATGAATATGCATGTAAGTTTCTGCCATGTCTTTTTGTAGTTTCATAGCTCATTCCTTTTTATCATTGAGTAACATTCCGTTGTCTGAATTCATCACAGTTTATTTCTTCATTCACCTACTGAAGAACATCTTCTTTTAGCTTCCACATTTTGGCAATTATGAATAAAGCTGTTCTAAACATCCAAATGCAGATTTTTGTGTGGACCTAAGCTTTCAACTCCTCTGCGTAAATGCCAAAGACTGTGCTAGCTGGATTGTGTAGTAAGGGCATGGGTAGTTTTGTAACAAGCCACCAACTGTCTTTCAAAGTAGCTGGACCGTTCTGCACTCCCACCACCCATGAATGAGAGTTCCTGTTCTCCACATCTTTCCCAGCATTTGTTGTTGTCAATATTCAGTTGGCTCAATGATTTTTAACCAGAATAGTGATTACTATACGAATCTCCCATACAAGGTGAGTTCAGGTGAGTTTAAAATTTGAATTTGGAAAATTGCATACTGAAATATATTCTTTAACATAAGATTTTAAATTTCTGTAACACAAAAAATAGCCCTTAAATATAAGGCAATTGAATTTCTTTCATTTTTTCACAGTAAATCTCATGTACCCAATCGTCTAACAATAAGCAGTATTCATCCTCAAATTTCAGTGAGAATCAAAATCACTGGAAATTCCTGGGCCAGCCTTCTCCTTCACTCCCCCCAGGTTATAGTTTAGCAGTGAGTGATTGGCCTATAAATCTTCATTTTTAACTGTGTACATTTCAAATAATGCCAATATAAATGCAGGAATCACACTTTAAGAATCACCCCTGGAACATCAGATCCTAGCCATAAATCCCAGGTACAGCAGTGTGCAATAAAAACCCTTTAAATGGCTTCTCTTATATGAATATATGTCCTGGTATCTAATCAGAGCCCTGATTACCACTCACCTTCATTTATGTCCAGCCCTCTTGATAGAAGGGAGCCAGTGATGCAACTTGGATCCTAGACTACCTCTAACATAGGAAGTCCCAAGACTAATTTCCCTTATCTTACTACTGTTTGTGAAAAGCTAATTAAATTCTGCTTTAAGAAGCTGGTCTTGTCAAGTAATGACTCTAGCATCTTACTATGCTGATGGACAGTGACTGCAATGGGGTTTTGGGGGGACTTGATAACATGGGTGAGTGTAGTAACCACAATGTTGCTCATGCAAAACCTTCATAAGATTGTGTATCAGTGATAGCTTAATTAAAAATAAATAAATAGACAGATAAGTAAGTAAATAAATAAATAATAAACAAATAGAGTTATAAAGTAAAAAAAATAGAGCTGGTCTTGGCTTATGATGAAATATGAATTGATGACTTTGGAATGTTCATACACTTTGAAACATTACATAATACTGCCTACATATTTAATGTTAAATTACTTTGGGTGCATGGCTTCAGCTTGTTTTAAAATATACTTTTTTCTGTTCATAACACCACAGGAAATAACCCCACCTGGTGTCCAAAACCCCCAAGGATAGGAGGGAGATGCATTATGTTGTTATGGTACCATGGCCTTTCCCATGCAGAACAATTACTTATCAGCATTTGTTAACCCGTATTGTTCCCAAACTAAGTAATTGAAGTCAATGCTCCTTCACTTCTCATCCTTCTTTGTGAAATATAAAACTCCTATTCCTTACTGAGATATGGAAAGTAGCCTGACCTACCTCCACTTTGGTCTAGTTACATCAAGGTTGCTCTGAAGATTCTGGTTCAAACGGGTGTGATAGCTTACCAGTTGGGGTTGGAGGTATGGATGTTGTTTTCGATACCCCAGAGTTCACTGGGTCTGATTTGCAAACTTTCTTCTATTCCCTCCCTTTGAGTCCTTCCCTTTGTGCTTTTCAACTCTTGACTTCAAAAAAAGTTCATCACACAAACTTTCTTCTATGTAACTACCATTAAGACAAATGGACTTAGAGCTTAAAGAAGAAGAAAATTTGACTACCTGCTTCATCAGATCACATTTATCTCCAAATGCCATTTTAGTGGATTTTATTTTCTCTCATCTTTAGACCAAAGATTTTAATAGAATTGATGATAACCATGGAATTGTGACATTGATTTCTCAAAAGGATATTTAAAAGCATTCTTCATGTTTACTCTTTGGGGCATTTATTCTTTCAACTGTTCTAACCTGCCATGTGTTGGATCCCATTCTATACTGACGTTCATTCAGTTCCTGGAACACACCACACATGTCCTACCCCAGAGCCCTTGCATATTTAACTTCATTACCTAGAAAACACCTGTTAATCTCTTCATGGTTAACTTCATTGAAACACCTTCTCTTCCCATCCAGTTTAAAACAGCTTCCCCCATTATTTCTTATAGGAGCTTGTTTTGTTTTGTTCCTTCATGATGATTTTAACAGTATCTAACATGTCATATGTTCTTCCTACTTATCAGACCATGTTACAAGTATTTCGCAGATATCAGTTTATTTAATTCTCTAATCATATGATAATTATAATCATATGAGTATAAATAATTTTATTGTGTTAAAAAAGAATAAATTGGGGAATGAATAAGTTTAACTCATCTACAGTCAAACAAGTTTAAGAGCCAAGATTTGAACCGACAAGTTTAATTCTAAAACTCAAGCTCTTCAAATAACACTGTATTGTCTCTAGCAGTTGATAATTACATAGGTATATACTTATTTACTTGTTTATTGTCTGTCTCCCCCTCCCAAGTAGAAGCACCATGAGGTGAGGGACCATATTGATCCTGTCCGTTGGTGTGTATGTATCTAGCACAGTTATTTGGCAGATAATAGGCACTTTATAAAGAAAGGAAGGAAGGGAAAGGGAAAAACAAGGGAGTCAATAATGAATGATCTGATACATGACCAAAGAGGTTATATTTCCAGTGATGCCCAAACTAGCTTCTTTCATCTCTGACCTAGATAAAAAGCCAAAATCCCATTTTCTATGTATAGACTGGAGGATGTGACCCAAACTGTACACCACACTGCCTGAATATAATAACCTTACTTGAAAATAAGCGCTTTTACCTTTGTGTGTATGTGTGTGTGTGTGTGTGTGTGTGGTTTGACAGTTATATATGTTATGACATGCTCACCACAATGAGTGTAGTTACCATCTGTCACCTCTAACTGTAAAGATATTACAATAGTATTTATTATATTCTCTATGCTGTAGTTTTCATCCATGTGATTTATCTATTTTATAATTAGAAGTCCCCATCAACTATTTTGTCCATCCCCCCACCTTCCTGCCCTATGGCAACCACCAGTTTATTCTCTGTATTTATGAGTTTATTTCAGATTTGTTTATTTGTTCATTTACTTGATTTTTTTTTAGATTGCACATATAAGTGAAATCATGGTATTTGTTTTTCTTTGTCTGACTTAATTCACTTAGTATATACCATCTAGTTCCATTCAAGTTGTCACAAATAGCAAGATTTGGTTCTTTTTCATGGCCAAGTGATATTCCATTGTATATATGTACCGCCTCTTCTTTACCCATTCATCCATTGCTTCCATTGTAAATAATGCTGTAATAAACATAGGGGTGCATGTGTCTTTTCAAATCAATGATTTTATTTTCATCGGGTAAAACCCAGAAGTGGAATTACTGGGTAGTATGGCAGTCCTATTTTTAATTTGTTGAGTGATCACCATACTGTTTTCCGCACTGACTGTACAAGTTTGCATTTCCAATCACAGTGCATGAGGGTCCCCTTTTCTCTTTGTCCTTGCCAGCACTGGCACTACACTGCCTGAGTGTAATAACCTTACTTCAAAATAAGCAACTTTACATTTCTTAAGGTACGGTGAAAAGTACTGTAGCTGAAATGCATCTGGGCTATGGGCACACATTTCCACTGTAGCAGCAAGCACAACTCCTGTGCTGTTATTGTGGATAAAGATGAGCAAAATATTCAAGGCAGCAGGGAGACTCTGTTCTAAGTTTGCTGCTGCAAGGAAAACACAGTGAGTTACCTGGAAAAATATGTAATACCAGTTATGTCTCATCAATTGCTGCCATGTGGGGTATTAAGAGTAGGACAATACTGAGAATAGGACACTTAGCCACACCCTTGTCAAGTAAATCAATTGTCAAGTAAGTTGGTTTGATTTCAGGGTGACACGATGACAAATAGAAACCTGGCTCCCAGGAGACTGGGACTTACTGTGGCATGCACAGTCTCTCTTTTTTAATTGAATAGTTTTGGAGAGTTGGATGGGGTAAGAGATGAGTGGCAGATGAGTGAAAGGGGGTCACAGAATGAGAGAAACAGGCTTTGAGTGACTACCCACCTACAGAATGTTCTCTGACCGCTGTTTGGGAAATTGCTTTCAGAGAACACAGATCTTGCTCCTGTTTGCAGAGAAGACATTTGTGGGTGCATGTTGGCAGGAACATGAATTATAGTACTCTGTGTCTGATTTGTAACTACACCTGTACACTCTTAGAAATGCTAATAGACAAATATAAATTTAGGTACAAAGGAAAATCTAATAAGAAGAGCATTTGAATGAGTAAGAAATGTCTAATTTTTTGCAGTCATTAGGACTGGAGGAACATGCTTATAGTAATTAGGTAAGATTGATTTCGAGGCCGAACACCACCCACAATTTGTGTAGTCTGGGGGTCAGGCGGGCAGCTGCAGAAACCGCTCGGCTAATTATGAGAATTCACTGTTCGTTAATAGAATCTCTCTCCACAAACAGCAGCTGTGTGTTTGCTCACGCAAATTATTAATTCTGGCCTCGCCTCAGCTGCAAGTTTCTGCTGTGCGGAAAGGAATCCTCAGATAGAAGTGTCAGTTATCACCCAAGCGATACCAAGGAAGCAAGAAAAATATGAAATGAAAGAAAATATCCTCTAATCACAGGTGTATAAAGATTTTGCATCTACCTCCCTTTTCTGCCTTTCACTCCAAAACAATTGAGTGCCAATTTTGGAACTCATTAATCTGTAGGCAACCTAGCGAGATCTAATTTATACCTGTCAGGAGCAATGGGCAGCAGCTAATAGGAAAGTAATTGCAATATAAGTCTGCTCTCCCACTTGATAGTATGCAAGATTTTAATGACAGCCCTTCTCTATTGGAATATCAGACTGGCCAACAGATACATTCTCTCTTTTGCAGAGTCACACTGTGAACAAAAGAGATGGCTCCTTGGGCTTTATTATATCCTGCAAATAAAGTGATAACGGCACAGTAGATGGAACATGGGCACACACCTATTTATTCTCTGAAAGAAATGAAAGCAATATTCTTGCAACACAAACTGTGAACTAGTAGTCTCACATTTTTATTTTGTTAAAAAAGAAGTCTCTGACTGGAATCTAATACCTACATAAAATATTATTTCCTGTTTCAAATTGAGTTGAGTATCTATACTCGATAATAACATAGTTTGAAATGTCGGGCCCTTAAGGGGACTTAGCATTTCCCATCTTGCACAAAAGTGTGTAGAAACAAAGGGTGGCATCTGCCACCAAAAGGGGAAAAGTATCTATTTATTCCACACTTTTTTCTTCCTCCTGGAACTGTATTAAGTGGAATTTTTCTGTGAACAAATCAGGAACATCAAATTTTGGCTAAGATTACAGAATATGTTTGATAAAACTATTTTTCAAACATGACTTCTTATTTCTTTATCTGTTATCCCAACTGGATGACCTTCAGGCAGCCCCTTGATTCAAGACAGGACCTGAAAAGAGCCTGCCTTCTGGAACATGGAGCCTAAATTCAAATCCCCTGCATTACATGTATTCCCCATATAGCTCTGAGCAAATCCATTAGCCTCTCTAAAACATGCCCCCTTCACATAGAAACCTTCACGTGGTGTGACAGAATCAAATAAAAGTATGTCTGCAAAACCACTTTCAAGACAGGAAGACGTACAAACATTAGTTGTTACTATTTTGTGACAACTGAAAGTGCCTGTGGAGAGAGCATACATTAAAATGCAAATGTCTTGAGGGAAGAAAGAGAGAAAATGGCTTACTGTTGTACAGCACATATCTGAGGCTGTCATCCTCATCTCCAAACCAAATTCAACCAATCAGTCTGAGTATTTGATTTGAGCTTAAAATCATCTGAGATATGGTAGGAAATACAAAATAAATAAGGTGTAATCCCTGCCTTCAAGTGGCTTCTCACAGAAACAAAGCTAGTTGGTTTTGAGAATGTATTTATTTGATACACATTCAAGACCCCATTACTGTGACAGACGCTGTTGTGCACAACTGTTGAGAAGACAGACTGTATATGTACTGTCATGAGGGGAACAGTCAGAAAGTATGGGTCCTGGATCCCACTCTGCATAAACTAGCTGTGACTTTTGACAAGTCACTTCATTTCTCAGAGCCTTAGTTTCTTTATTATAGAAAAGAACATTTTCACATTAAGATTTTCTCAAAGGTCTTTTCTAAGTCTTAATGTTTTATGGTTCTATGATTTTTTTTTAAATTTAAGAAATGATGACTTCAAAGTTATTATCATACTTACTTTGATTAGTGAATAAATATATAGATAACAGAATTAAACAAAAAGTTTCAAAGGAAAGGGTCATTAAAATATAGAACAATGAACTGTTAATAAAGTGTCCTAAAATGCCATATTTGTTATGCTTTCATGGTGGAAATTTTGAAATTACCCAGGATATTTGCTCTAGGTTCATAATTGAAATAGATGACAGGTCAAACATTGATTTGGACAAATCTCACATTGTGAGTCATATTATTCTAAATGACAAAAAAAATACATGAAGTTTAGTCCCTTCCTTGTCCATCTCATAACAGTTTTGCAAAGGTTAAATGAAATCAGTGTGAACCATTTACAGCAATAATACTTTACAAATATAAATAATTTGTTTTAATTAGTATACTCTTGAACTGTCTGGTTTGCCTGATCACTCTAAAAAAAGTCTACAGTTTCCATAAGAACAGCCAATCTCTACTTCACTGTGTTTTGTACAATTGAATATTGCTTAGGATTCAGAGAGGCTGGGGCCAAGCGCCTAATCATTTCATTCGCTTATTAAAATGAGATGTTGAGAGAGTCACGTAGCCTTCCTGCACTACAGTTTCATCACCTGGAAAAAAGGATAATCATATCCATTTGAAAATATTTGGGATGGCTGTCTACAAAGAAGAATCTGGCAGGATACCGGACCTCACAAGGGGAAGATGTGACAGGGCAAAACTTACTGCTGTGAAATGTTTTAGGTTACAGTAAAATCACCTTGTTGTCTATGAAGTCGACATTCCTTTATTTGCCTCTTATTATCCATAGTTCCAGGGTCTTGTAATACATATTCACAAACAAGCTGAAAGAGGAGAAAGTCATATGTGCCCTCTGCTAGAGGGAATAGATAGATGCCTTCATAACAGAAAACGTGATATTTTTACATATCCAGATTTACACAGGGAAAATATTAGAACTAGTTCTGTGATGTGATGTGAACCTACGGAAGGGCCTCTTGTCTTCAAAACATTCTTACTTGTTCTTCGTCATACCCCTACTACCTCGTATTTATGTCAGCTTTAAGGGGAACCCGAACTATGACAACACCTTGGCCTGGATTTGACATCTTTGCTCTTATTCTACAAATATTCTGGGTTAGAGACCTTTCCAGATAGCTTCCACAGATAACAAAACCTAGTGGCTTAAAATAACAGCAGTGTCTTCTGATGTCTTTCTCCAAATGAGAGGAACCAATGTTCACTTCCAACCAGTTTTACCTTATTTAAGTGTAACATCCATTAGAAAACCCTGGAATTAGGCATAATAGAAAAGCAAAATCGAGGAATATCAGACTTAAACCGGCAAGATGACATCTGCTATAAAATGATTTTTTTTTAGCTCATGAGTCTGTTATTTGGGCAGAGATCAGCAGGGAAGGTTCATCTCGGCTCTGTGTACCATCAGCTGGGACAGCTTGCCCAGGGATGGAGAATCCACATACGAGATGGCTCATTTAGGTGGTTGGGGTCTTGCCAATGGGTTTCAGCCCCAGGCAAGTTTGCTGTGGATTCAATGTGACCAAAGAAATTGACAGCAAAACGTTTGTTGGGGTGAAAGGGTTTATTACCCAGCTTGTTCTCCCAGCTGTAGGTGGAGCACTAGCATCTCTGCCTCCGCCCAGAGCCCTGGGCCGAGCTCTCTATATAGCGCAGTAGTAGCTTATTGCCTTAAGGTGTGGAAGAGGTAGCCTAGCAACAGGCCAGTTACATCAGGTGGTTAAGTTCAGTGAGGATCCTGGCCATGGGAACCCCAACTTCCCCACAGTTGGTAAGTCAGTGCTGGCTATTGTCCGGCTTCCTCACAGGCTAGTGTCTGCGTTACAAGAGCTAGTGTCTCAAGTGATGGGCAGTGGAAGCTGCCAATTTCTTAAAACCTAAGGACTTTGTCACTTTTACTGTATGTTATTGGTCAATCACAGAGCCCAAATTCAAGGACAGAGCACATAGATTCCATCTCTCAATGAGAACAGGTCCAAAGAATTTGGGGGCCAAGTTTCAAAACCTCCTCAATGAAGGTCTCAATCATGGTTCAGTGGAGAAAAGAGATCCATTCTAGATATTTTAAGCAGTAAGTATTTAATATAGGCAGATAGATGCTCATGAGTTACAGGAATGACAGAAGAAGCAGGTCCTTCTCAAATGACTTTCAAAACAATACAGATGATCTACTAGGGCAGCTCCTGTCTTGGAGGCTGTTGTGTGCAGCACATTTTCTTTGGGTGACATGAGAGAACAAAAAACACAGACAACACAGACAGACAGACAATGGCTGCAGCCCCGATGTGGTGCAGCACCTTTATTTTTATACTGCATATCTCGGACCTCAGCCAAATGCTATACTCATCTTTCCCTTCTCAGGGGGGGCAGGCTAGAGCACCTTGTTGATTTTCTTAGAAGCTGCCTGGTAAGCAGAGGCGGTGTTTTCACACATCCTCAAGGTCTCCCTATTTTCAGAGTGAGGTGTCTTGGCTCCTCTTCGAGGACAAAATATGTTTTTGTGGACAGATAACTTCCAAAGACTGCACCGGTTGTTCTCAGCCTGGTGCTTTCCCGTGCTGCATTCAGACATGTGAGAAGACAAAGGCCGTCCCCTACAGAGGCTGCCCCTAGGAACCTGCTGAACAAAAGACACCATGCCGAGGATATAATGATTCTCATATCCAGAAAAACTGGAGAAGAGGCACCCATCTTTTCAACTAGGAAATCAGGAAGATCAAGATATATCACTGTTGCCACTGTGTCTCAACACCTGGGAAGCGGGAGGATGGACTGTTGTGCAAGAAATTCTCAAGTGTCTACCATCTTTTAAATCAGCTGCCAAATGTCTAGTAGTGGTTTTCAAAGCTCAGCATGCATCAGAATCATATGGAAAGGTTGTTAAAACACAGATTGCTGGACCCATCCCCACAATTTCTTACTCAGTAGGTTGGGAATGGAAGTACAAGAATTTGTAGCTCTAACAAGTTCCCAAGTCATGGAATTGCTGCAGGTCCAGGGGCCAAAGTTGGAGAAACCCCGGCCTAAAGTGCCACAAGGTGGCCATCCCCTCAAGGCTACCTTCCAGATCTCTTACTGAATATAATGGGTGGAAACTGGTTTGCAACCAGACCTACAGTACAAAGCACAAAGTCATCCTAGTGAACAAGAAACATCACTATTTTCTATGTGTGCGCTTGTGAAAATTAGGTTTGCAAGGAGTTTTTCATGCCCTAGAGTCCAAAAATATCCCAATACTGCAACTCATTTTGTATGTGGAAAGTTTTCATGGGACCTAAAAGGAAAATTTTATGTCACTCTATGTTAAACTACATAACCATTTTCTCAGAGTGAGAGAGAAAAACGATTTTTTTTTTAAATTTGTTGATTCTCTCTCCAAATAATATGATTTGGCACATGGGTATTTCTGTCAGGTTTTTACATCCCTTTCTCTTTAACAGAGAATCTTTGGCCCTTGTGAATATTACCATATTACATGCATTCCATATTTCAAATAGCATATTGGAGATGGGCAAATTTGTATTCAGTGTTGGTTTGAAGCAGGTATAGATGATTTTACACTGCTTGCCAAGTTAGCCTTCGTTTGATTAAATAACCTGTTTGCACTGAAGAGAAGAAGCGGAACAAGGTCTAAGGAGGAAGACAGCCCACCAGTAGGCAATGAGTCGGAATATCTACTACGCTGAGCATCCCATGGGTGGTGGTGGGTTGTGTGATGATTATTTCACAGGTGCAACAGCCTCATTATTCAGGTAGGGCTGAGACAATCTCCAGCAGAGGTAAAAGTGAACACAAACAAGAGTAACTCAGCTGGGCACATTGACTGACGTGGGATGTTGCTGTGCTTAAGGCTGACCAGTGGCTACAAGCTTGTTATAAAAGGCTGCCTTTCCTCTTCATAAGCAGAACATCTTTGCTTTCAATTCTTGTTTTATTAGGCAAAGCTGAAAGAATGTTTCACTTAAGAGTATATGACTTCCATTTAATTAAGCAGATTGCATCCATAGCATAAATTTTCAACTAACTAATCTATAACTCAGTCCTGATTTCAGCTTCTGTATCTCCAATGCCACTAGGCAATAATCAATATTTTTAAATGGCCACATAAATTAGGGTACCCATAAGAGCTTTTCTGGGAAAAAAAAAATATCCCATGGCTATCTCCTGTATAATGATTGCTAAGTCACATTCAGCAAAAATGGCTCATGGTAGCCCTGCTATGGCTAAAAGAAATTTCCTAAACAGGTCTGCTAAATCAATGCAGCATTTCTCACACAAGTTTCTGTGATAAGGAGCATGCATGCCGGTTAACACTAATATAAAATGTTGCAATGAGTCCAAAGCTATGGGAAAATAAAGAGTAAGAAAGGGAGCTTAGGGAATCCTTTTGAAATGTAGGTAAATTAAGATTTGTGATAGCAGAGGTGTCTCCTTCAGGATGAAACAGTTAAGGGTACCCTTTCCTGTGAGTTTCATAGCAGTGATTTATATCCGATTCATTTGGAAATCAATCATTTGATCATGCTGAACTATTCATTGTCAGAATCACTAATCTGGCTCTTAGTAGGCACTGTCTGATGTGTTTTCATTTGTAGTATCCAAACTTGCTAAAAATGAACATGTATTTTTTTTTCCAGGAAGAAAGAGTTATTAAAAATAAAAGTTTACTCTGTGCCTTTACAGTGATTCTCTGTTACTGTATTACAATGAACACAAAACTGTTTTGAATAGTTTATTTTTGAATAGGATCCATTTTTATCCTGGAAAGGTATCAAAGGCTCAGATGGGTGGCATAGAATACAAGGACTGAGAGAATGAGAAACAGAAAATGAGAACATAGGCTGATGGAGGCAGAAACTTCTTCCTGCAGCCTTGATTAACACAGCAAATGAGAAACAGCAGGGTTTTACATACTTTCAGTTTTAATCTTTGTTCTTTAATTTACTTTCATCTAGGTGCAGAAGGAAATGAGGTTTTGGTAGGTTGTTCTAATGGACTAATGCTAAGGTTTCTTTTTAATGTCAAAGCTGTAAATTTTTGAAAGTCAAAGAGTCTTGTTTTAGCAGCAGTACTGAGGTAGAGAAAATCATGATCAAGTGGAATTATAATTTTTAGTCATGGGAAGAACTGTTTGTGCTATTGACAGTTTGGGGTGGTTCTTGATTGCTCTTGGAAGCAATGATGGGTAGTAGATAGAGACTAAACTCCCCAGAGCTGGGCTCCAAAAGACCGACACAGATAAAGTTGCATGGGAATTCAGACAAATGTATCTGAGTGGTTGGGAAGAACGTAACAGATCACTCATTCATTCAATTGTTGATTCATTCAACACATATTTGTTAAATGTCTGTTATGTGCCAAGTTTTTGCTGTTGTGTTGCTAATAGTCAGAGTGGGTCAGGAAGGGAGAGAGGACAAGGAGACTTACAACCATGTAAGAAAATACACAGACAAGTTAATTTCAGAAAGTAATAATCTGTAGAAAACATAACATGGTAATATGATAGGCATGGGAGAATAAATAAAATTTAGAAATTGTTAGTTGAGAGAAAAGTTAGAAGTTCGGAATATATGTAATAAGAGCAAAAGCAGAAAGCCTAGAAAGGGGACCAGGTAGAAGATAATAAGGTTTGAATTAGTGTGAGCCTGGGAAAGGAATGGGGGAAAATTGGATGGGGAAGTGTCAACAGGACTGTCTAGGAATTAGATATGGAAACTGAATGATAGGAACGATGCAATGATAACTTCACAGTTTTAGGCCCTGCTAAAAAAGACAAGAGCATCATTTTGAAATATAAGGAAGAGAGTGTTTTTGCACAGAAAGTTATAAATTTGGCCTTGGATGTTATCTTGTTTGAGGCACCAGCCAGAAGATACCCAACTGACAGATGAAATACAGGACTAGACACCAAAGAAGGTTAAAGCTGGAGACTTGGATGTAAATGGAACCCAAAGGAGGTTATAATTTACAAACCTCAATATTAATTATACCTCATACATGTGTAATTTTATTATTAACTTGCGTGCTTATTTTTGAATCGTTCAAATGAATAAATGTGTGTTTTACCCATCCATATCCCCAGTACCCAATACAGCATCTGGAGCTAGGTACTATTAATAAATAGAGGAATGAATAAATAAACAAATAAAGTTATGTAATTGTCCCCCAGAACCTTGCAAGCAAGGCAGAGCTGATTGTGAGTGACTGGTCAAGCTGTACTGGATTTTTACCAGCTACTGTCCATTCTGATTGGTCCACACACCCATTGTTTGATCAGGATCCATACTATACTAGCTGTGAACAATTTTTAATACCAACCCAGGAGATCGTTGTTATTCCTGGTTTACCAAATAGGAAACTGATGTTTGTAAAGTTGGGGAGTTTTTGCAATATTTAAGACAGTAGGAGCTGGAAATGGGTGCCATTTCCCGCTTTCAGATTGTCTGACTTCTAACTGCCCACCTTTCATCAGCTTTTCCTCATAGTTTTCAACAAGATGGCTAAAAGGCAAGAAGGCTTATCAGAGGCTGTTGTGATACTGTGATTCGTAAGAAGTATTTATTTGGTCTTTTTTCCATTTCTGACACAATTTACTAAGTGACTAAGGTGTCTTAAGTTCATGGAGTGACTTCTGGAAGGCACCTTAGGCTGGGTGTTTGTGGCCAGGCCTGTGGAGGGGACAGGGCTGCAGTCTGAGGTCAACCACCGACGGCAGTGATTTAAGCAGTCTTGCCTGCGGAATGAAGCTTCCATACAAACGCAAACAAGGACAGATGTCAGAGAGCTTCCAGGTTAGGGAACACGTGCGATGCCTGGAGAGTCGTACCTGGAGAGGATATGGGAACCCTGCAACCTTTCGCGTACCTTGTCCTGTGCGTCTCTTCCATCTGGCTGTTTCTGAGTTATTGTGTGTATATATATCTTTTATAATAAAACAGTGATGTAGTAAGGAAAATGTTTTTCTGAGTTCTGTGAGCTGCCTTAGCAAATTAATCAAACCCAAAGAGAAAGTCGTGGGAACCTCTAGTTTACATACAGCCAGGACTTGAGTTTGGCGTCCTAAGTTAGAAGGGTCCCTGGGACCTCCAGTGTGTAGCTGGCTGGTCAGAAGCACAAATAACAGCTTGATCTTGTGGCTGGAGTTTGTACAGGGTAGAAAGTGGGGGGCAGACCTTAAATACTGAACCTTCAACCTGGGGAAACTCACACTCTCTCCAGGTAGTGTCAGAACTGAGCGGGATTCTCAGACACCCCGCTGGTGTCCCAAAGGAGCTGTACACTGTTGAAAATCATATTTCCCATAAAACTGGATCTGTCTTGTTTAACACACATATACACACAAATGCACACACATACCATAATTTATTGAGTCTTTTTTATTTTAATTTTCTAGTAAAATTGGAAATCCCAGGACTGCCTTAAATTTCACATCAGAATATTCTGTAATACTTCATTTCATTAAAATGACTGAACAGGGTAAAACACACTCCTTTAACTAAATTGCTCACACCACACAGTATACAAATTGCAGAATGAGGAAGATGAACTCCCACAGCGAGAATGCTCTGTGCTGAGTTGGAACACCTAATTTTGGTCCTTTTCCACCTTACTTTTGTTGGTAGCCCAGTTAGCCACTCTCTCCTTTCCCTTTATTTCTCAAGCGTGGGCACTTGAAACACTGACCTCTGGGTCGTGCATTAAAGATTATTTTCTTGAGTTCCTTTCTGCTCCTTCTTTGAGTTTCTCAGTTTGGTTCATCTACTAATACTTCCTGTGATTGGACTACTCCAGTATCAAGATGTGATCAAGTATCTGCATTCCCATGGCAATCAGTATGACTTTCTAGATGACCAGTCGCTCACATCATCTTTCGTCTTCATTTCCTGACAAATTTTAGCATTTTGTTTTGTCTTCTGTGTGTACGAGGAACTTCCTCAAACCTTAATTTAAACATTTTCTTTTTGCTTCTATATTTTCATTTTTTCCTCCCAAGATTTGTTTTCTCTTGAGACCGTTTTGCTTCATTTTCTGGCTTTGTTTGTTTGCTTTTGGTTTTCTCCTACTTTTATTTCCATTGTTCTGGAGCATCATTATCAATGCTTTCCAATCAAACTAAAACTCCAAGTATCTGTAAAGTATTTTATTTAGAAAGCTGTTTACATTTATTTCATTGCTTTTTGGCTCCTATTTATTGAAGAGCATTTCTTAACAACAGCATTCTTACATTTTGAACCAAATAATTCCAAGTTGTGGAGAGCTGTGCTGTGCACCATAAAATGTTTAGCAGCATCCTTGGCCTCCATGCACTAGATGCCAACAGTCCCTGCCAACACGTATACAAGTTGTGACAACCAAAAATGCTCTCAGACATTGCTAAATGTTCCCTGGTGGGCAACATTGCCCCCAGGTGACAACCACTGCTACAAAAGCCGACAAAGGTAGCTGATTTGAGCTAACTGGGCAGGCACTGAGGAAGGGCCTCAGAATCGTAGGTTGAGTCATGGCTTTTTAATGTGTTAGCCTATAGCTTTGAACACACAATTGGATTTCTAGGGTCCTTCAGTTTCCTTACCTGGAAAACAAGGTGTTAAAAATTATCCTACCTGGCTCAAAGAGTTATCATGGGAATTTAGTGAAATACTGTGTGTAACATTCTCACTGCACACTGTATAGCATCAAAATAACATTTCTTTCCATTTTTTTTCCTTTTGGAATATGAAAGAGGACAGGGGAAAAAAAGTCTTTAAAATTAGATTGGATCAGACAATAAAGCTTTCTATTTAAAGGGAAAAATTGCCCCATTTGGCAGGTTAACTAGATTGCCCACCCACTCCTTCCTTTTCTAATTTCCTAGACTATGAAGGAAACACTCAGAGAGCTTTGTTTCCATTGGAAAATTTCAAACCCACAAAGTTCTCTTGGGCATTCTAATCCCTCTTGTCCAATGCAATTAATATGTCAAGAACCAGTAAGAGTTATGTTTATGATGGCTCAGAGTTGAAATGTCAACCTTTAGACGCTGATATTATTTTTACATGGAGCAAATGGGTTGACAGTAATTATTATGTGTTACCCACAGTGCTTTAGGTCTAAAAAATTTTGTATATAAACATTTTAATACCCGTGTTTCATCCCATTAATATAAAATGCAAAGAAAAGGGGGAAAAGTGCATAGAATGAAAAAGATATACTTAACTTCTTTCAGAATAATGAGGTTCAAAAGCAACATCCTCTAGAAACTTGGTTCTCTCATGGGATATGCCTGATTACAAAGAGAAAGACAGCTGCCACTTACTAAGAAAAGAAATCCAATTCCTTGCATTTTATTCATTGCTTGCTCAGGTTATATTGCAATTCAGTTGCCACTCTAGCTAGCTAAGTGATCCGCCTTAAATAATCTCATTTACACCTACACACATCTTTTTTAACTTGGTCTGTCCCTGTACCAACATGTGTTGTTTATACATGTTAGTTGCCAAGCTTTTTATACAATAGGGATAATTTCAAGACCATAATGATACCCTCTGAAATAAATTATTTAATATCTTTTTTGAAAAAAGAAGTATAGTACCTCTTCTGGGTAATTGATGTGAGGTAAGCTACAGCATCCGTTGTATATTCATTTTTCCTCCAATGTATGCAATTATCCCCTCAGACTGTACCCATTAATATTATTTTTCTTCCTAAGCTGTAAGTATTTAAAGCCATTAGAAAATAATCCAAAGAATTCTATTTGCTGAATAAATTTTAATTTGCATGGCACCAGGAATTTTTTATTAATGGGAAATAAATTATTGCAATCTTTGGGAAAGAGACAAGTTAATAGCTTTGTGAAAAGCAATGGAGAGAAAATGATCTTGAAAAGGTCAGGTCTCCTGTCACAGTGTCTTTATGCACAATTAAAACAAGTCAAGAAAGTGGCTATATAATCAGGACCATGAATATGCATTATACCCTAATGAGAGTGTGAAGATGTAGCAGGCTTAGTGCTAAAGTCATGGCGGGGTGGTGACATAAAAATGGTAATTTGTGATGTAGTATTTAACTGTGTTTCTCTTTCTTATGGAAAACTTAACTCTTTGGTAGCTAGTCCAGCCTCTCTGGGTGAATTAAGGCTCTATTTCTCCTGGAACAACAAAAATTGTTAATTCTGTGAGTGAGAAAGGAATAATCAAAGGTGACCTGCTGACATATTTGAGTTAATTGATGGTCTAATTTTTTTCATTTTGCCCCCAATGGCTTTCATCTTTCAGATACTTACATATGTCTATGAGTGTCTGAGCATGTGTATGAGTACATTTTAACTCAAAATAAAATCCTTTACCAGTCATACCCTGAGCTATCCAAGTCGCCACGATTTTGCTATCACCCTTGTTCATTTGGTCCCCCTCAGATATTGCATGAATCCTTAAAAAATGACAAAGAAAAAAAGTAGCATCATGCTTTGATGGAATTTTAAAAGTCATGAGCAGTTTTTATCTTGAGCACCCTATTACAGGGAATATTGTTTATAACAGTGCTCTTTCTGTAGGAGAAGCCTTTAGAAATGACATTAGCAGTAATAACTGGCTGCATCAAGAAGTTAACTTAAGTTCTTAAGTGGTCAATTACCTCTGGGTAATGGCTGCTTCCCTGGGTCATATTGCTTCTGCTCTGTATGCTATTGAGTCTGTTCTGGCTATTCTACATTTTAATTGAAAAGCAGTATGAACATTCTGATTCAGCGGTCATTTAATAAAAGATAATGATCAGTGAACAATGATTCTGATTAGCTAATGGCAATTTAAAGGTTTATAGAACCTTTCACAATTGTGCCTTATTCTGGAATATCAACAGAAAGACCTTGAACTAAGATTTCTGCTCTTACCTTTGTAGGAAGAAAAAAAAATGGAGAAAAGCAGGAGTTTCTATTCATGCCTTTTTGACAGCACTGTAAACAGATAAGTGAGTTCCTTGACAATAATAACGTATGCAAGAGGAGCCTTTGTCTCTAGCTCTGCTGGAAGTGAACACCAGTTATCCTACAAGGCTGGTTCCATTTTCTCAAAGAATCATAGTGTTTCTAGCTAGTATATCAGTTTATTCGCTCTGGTCATTTAAATTTGGACCTTACCTCTAGGACTATGTGAAACAAATGCTGAGGGGTCATCCCTTCTCATAAATAGTAGAGAATCCTATCTCCATTATGTGATTTCGGAATAAATCAGCCAGTCCCTAAACATCTTATTTTATTCGATACAGTTCAACAATTAGAGATTCATTCATTTGGCCACTTAAATGTGTGGTCACTAAGAATAATAATATGTGGTACAGAATGCTACAAAGAATTCAGAAAGTGGGAGCTAAAGATATTGAAAGACAAGTTTCGTCCCTTCATAATTTCCCCTTGGGTCATCCCTGAACATATTCTTGATCATATAACACTATGTACTGCATAATTTTCTTTGTGTAAGATTTAAATACATGTAGGATGAAATATTTTCTTCCTTTTCACAAATGCTATTCTTGCTTTGTGTTAATCATTAAGTACACGTTGCTAACTATAGGACTGACAAGCACAGAAATGAGGAGACTGTAAACAAAAGTGTCTACACTGGAACAGGTTTTGAAATTGAATTCATCCTTATCAATACAATGAACAGAGTATAATTTGGGGGGTGAGTAGTTAGGTAAACATACTCTGCAGTGCTCACTGGGTGTAGTCTAAAATAAGCTACATAATACTAAGTATAAAACAAAAACATTATCTGAATTCAGCATCATGGTCACCCCTGATATGGAAAACAAATTCAATAACCTGAAGACTACTCACCCTGAAAGCTCTGGGCTCTGTTTTGTTTGTTTTATTATGTGTGTGTGTGTGAGAGAGAGAGAGAGAGAAAGAGTTTTATTCATAAGAGAGGTCCCTTGGCCCTTGGTCAGGGCCTATTAACATTTAATATTTGCACCTTTCTAAAGGTTGGCTTACTGGGCCATTTTGCAGAATATGCATATCTATGTGGATTTTAAGTCATAGACTTATAATAACTGAGTTTAATTATAGTTCTCTTTCTTAGTAGCTGAGTAACTTAGGCAAGTTGATTAAATTCTGAGTTTAAATGATCTATTGAACAATCAAGAAGTAACAACAGCCACTTCACAGGGCTATGGCAAAAATACATAAACTCCTTAGCAGAGCATCTATTCAGTAGCAGAACATGAATACAGCTTAATGTCTTTAGTTCTCTCTGTCTGGAGCACGCTTGCAGCAGAATACTGCTCCAGTGCCTGTGGCACCTCCTTGTTGACCTAGTGATACCCCCCACCCCAGGATGGGGTTGAGGGTGGAGTCCAGTGCCCAGGAGCACATCCTCCAATGGCTCCCCAGGGAGAGAGGCAAGAATGGACATTGCCTGATAACTTTCTTCCTTCATCATCCTGGTATCCTTCTGGAAGGCAGCAACCCCCAGTCAGCAAGGGAACCAGGCCCAGAAGGAGTTCCGTGGAAGCTCTAAGTGCCTCCCCCTCCACACCATTACTCCTTTTCTTCTCTTCCTTTCCCCAGCCCTGAACACTGAGAATAGGAAGAGGGTGAGAAAATGACTGGACTCCCAACAGACCCATCTGTGGTCCTCATCAGACAGAAGACGTAACGTCAGATCGTCCTCAGCCTTGTGCTTGGAAAATGTGGCAGACAGAAGGCAGAAAGGATAAGAAACAAACCTCCATAGAAAATTAAATGTAAGATAAAAAAGAGGTGTAATAACTGCAAGGTGGTGGATATTTATACTTGACCCTTACTAATAGAGTAAACATGAGATTATAAATTTGATATTAAATCCTAGCAGGGGTGGGTAATTTTTTTAAATGTTACTGTCATGACAAAACAAATTATCAGTGTATTGATAAAGTATATTTTCAAAAACTGTATAGTAATTGGATAATATATAAAAGAATTCTCAAAATATCAGTTTAAAAAGGCTCAGGTGCCATGGAAACATATTTTACAAGAAATAGGTTAACATCACTTCATTCACTCATTAAGTAGATAATTATTAAGTCCTAAATAGGGAGAAAAGATTTACAGATTTTAAACAAGTCACCACTTAATTAAATACTACTGAGTAAAAAAAATTAACAAGTGACTGATTTGTACAGATTTTATTGTAAAATGCATTTGAAGAAAATTTTTCAAATTGTTTTTCTATATCATACCATAGGTAATCTTTACAGCAAACCCTTGAAATAGGAATTTCTACACATATGTTTCCCATTTCAGAGATGAAAACCTTGAGGCAAGGAAATGTAATTCATTTATGAGCTAGAACTTGATGGAATTTCTATGTCCTTAGACAACACTAATTGATTTTAGGAATTGTCTTCAGGTACAGAATAAAAATCTGATGTCTAAATAGCAAATGCCCTACCTGACATTTCTACATTTCAAAATTACTAAATCAAAACACAATTTAATTCAATGTCTGTTTTCTGAGCTGCTATAATGTTTAGCTTTTTTTTTAAGTTCAGGAAATTTAAAATCTAACAAAAATCACTGACCGGAAGGTTTATAAACACCTTCATAATGTTCACTATTTCCATATTCTGCTTAACCAGAAGGTATGTCAAATTTTAAAAACCTGTCAATGTAATACTTTAAAAATTATTACATTTTCAAATTTGTCTGCTTAAGAATTCATGGCCTGGTGGGTTTGTTATGATTCTGATTTAGTAAGGTGACAGGATCTCAACATTCAGTAAACACCTCAAGTGACTTCTGATGCCTGCAGGGAGGGCCCCACTTTCAGAGACGCTGCCTTTAGCTTCTCTCCTCCTCTGCTGCATTAACTGTGATGAAATGCAGGTAGTCAGGGTCTCCACTGCTGGTTAGAGCACCCACACACATGCCAAAGATGCACCAGTGATAGTGTAAAGGAAGGTCTGTCATGTTAGGGAAGATTTTTTTGTTTTAAGATGAGAGACTATAGCGGAAAGATGAAAACAACAGTAGGAAGGAAGCAAGAACACTTCTAAAATAGGAGCAGCAAGTTGTCCTGAGCAAGTAAGGATACAGGACTGGCCTGCATAATGGCTACCCCAGTGGGGATGTATCAGATCCCCTTAGATGTGAGACTGAGATCACTAAGAGGGAAGGCTGTCCGAGATAGTCAGATAATCAGGCCAGCTGAGTATAGAACCCATTCTTTCTTTCTTCCCCAATCTTAGAATAAAAGGAAATAACTGCATGTCAGGGGATGCTGAAGTGTTTGCCAGTGGCCCTAATTTCAAAGACTGTCACTTGTTGCGCTAATGCTGACATAATGAAGGGGCGTCCTTGATAAGGGCTTCAGAATTCAAGTGACACTGGCTTTCTTCTAGAGCAAATTATGGAAGATTGTAAGTGACTTAGGAGGACTATATATGTGCCAAATCTCATGCTGAAATGACAGAGTTCTTATAATTATTGTAATGTGTGAAACGAAAATATCTTTTTGTTGCCCAGAAATTTGTTTTGAGTTCATCTGTGTGTGCTTTTTTCAAATCTATTCATTCAGTCACTCAAACAATGTGTGTTGTGTGCATGAAAGATTGTTCAGGGAAATTCAAAATATTGTTCAAAGAAGTTAAAAATGAAAAGTTATGGTTTCTCCTAAAGGAGTTTAAATCTAGATAATAAAAAAGAGACAGAATTTAAGGTAAATAAGTATAGGATAACAATGTAATAGCTTTATGGGAGACCCAGACAAAATATAGAAGAGAATCACACCTTGATACCTCTCAAAGAACTCAGGGAAGATGGAATCATAATGAGATCAGACTTAAAGAATCCACTGCAATTATCCAGGTGGACAACAAGGAGGAAGGTGTGCAGGCAGCGTGAATATTGTGTGCAGGTCAGGGAGACCTGAGACAACATGATGGGTTTGGAGACTTGGAAAGAGATGAGACTAAACAGATGAGTAGGAAAGCTCGTGGAAGTTCTTGAAAACTGCAAAGGAATTTAAATGTCTTTCATTTGGGAGTGTAGAGACACTGAACAAACTTTAAGCACAGTTTGACATTGTGTTTTGGGGATAGAAAGATCATTCTGGTGAGCTATGAAGAATGAATGGAAAGAGAGTGACTAGCAGAAAAAGACTGATCATGAAAGACTTAGTACATCATTATAAAGCTTCTCATGAGAGCATGGAGAACCTCTGAAAGGGTTTAAGCAGGTGAGGAGACTTATTTGATGTGCATTTTAGAAAGTGATCTTTCTTTTTTTTGGCAACATGAATGATGGGTTGAAGTTGACAAGACCGATAGAGGAATGGGCAAGAAGTCTTGAGATGGAAGCAGCAAGGATGATGGGGACAGACACCTGAAATATTTTGGGATAAAAATCGCAGAACTTGAACTTCATTGGATGTTGGTGAAATTGAGAGATCCAAGCAGAGATGACTCTTAGCACACCTAGATTTCAAAAATCTAGGCAATGCTATATGCCAAATATAGGCTCAGATTTTAAAGGGAAGGACTGTGGATTGTTTTTTTTTAGATCTGTAGCATTCAATGCAACCAGAAAATTAGATTGCTATGGATTAGGTAAACGCAGATCTGCCACAACACTAATAAGACTTAAGCTTCAGAATCCCTTCCTCAGAAGGCCCCTTCCAAGGTCCTAAAAGCTAACCTAGGAGATCTATTATCATGGTCTTATTTTTTTAATATAGAGACCCTAAATATACACTTCAGGCTTGAGAAACCTGGGTCTGCCCCTCCTAAGAGGCAAATGACCCTGTAAATCTTAACCTATGAGGAGAGATCAGTGTATAGAGGAAGGAGCATGCATAGAATGAAAAGAAAGATCAGTGGAAAATGTTATTGTGTTGGTAGTTGCTTGAAATAAAGAAGCTACCAGCTGTGATCATCTTACTATAAAAATACAGATCTTCCTCAGCCTACTATGGGGTATGTCCCAATAAATTCATCTTAATATGAAAATAAGAATCTTATGTCGAAAATGCACGTAATACACCTAACCTAATGAACATCATAGCTTAGTATGGCCAACCTTAAACATGCTCAGAACACTTACATTTAGCCCACAGTGGGGCAAAATTATCAACACAAAGCCTATTTTATAATAAAATATTGAATATCTCCTGTAATTTACTGTACGAAAAGTGAGAAACAGAATGGTTGTACGGCTGCAGAACTGTTGTTTGGGTTAGTCATCCTCATGACCCCGTGGCTGACAGGGAGCTGAGGCTCCTGCCGCTGCCCAGCGTCACTGGAGGCCCATACTGCACACCGCTAGCCCAGGAAAAAAATCTAATCAAAACGTGAAATACAGTTTTTACTGCATGTGTACCAGTTTCACCGAAAGTCAAAACATCTTAACTCAAACCACCATGGGTTGGGGACCACTTGTGTTTATTTTTATGGATGTTTGATAGGCATAAGGCTTAAAGCTTATAGTGATACTGATCACCACATCTTATTTTCAGAAATTCTTTCTGAAATGTTAAAAAAGGATGACTGAATTGACGAGTTGTTGAACTAAAGGGACTTTAAGATTCCTTGAAGCTTAGAAATTCCACGATTAGTATGGTTCATGGTGGTTATGCCCTCTGGCCCAGCCGTTCCAAACACGTGTAGTTCAAGCATGTGTTAGGCTGTCTGTTCCTTTCCTTAGGCCTTTAACTCACCTCTAGTTTAACCTCCTGTTTGTTTCCTCACCAGCCAGCTCCTTTCACCTCCACACCACTACCACCACATGGCTCTCTGAGGGATCCAGGACCGTCACTCAGCCTCACATGTGGGAGGGGACATTTCAATCACTGCCCAGTAAGGCCCTGCAAGGACACTGCAATCTCTGATGTCATGTCTCTAGGGCTTGGACCGCATCCCAGCTTCTGCTTGGTCAAGAGTATCACAGTATGTCTCCCAGAACCAACAGCCCATCAAGCCCCCAAATAATAGAATAAGTAGTATTTTTTGAGCCCTATGTGTAAGGCATTGTTCTAGGAGTTTTATTAGTATTAATTCATTAAATATTCACATCAACAACGTCATATTGTCGCCCCTTACATTGTCCTTTGGCATTGCATTTAGTAGCTGCTCTTTATAGGCTACATACACCAATGTTTCTCTGCCTTGATGTTTTACCCAAGTATTTAAAGTCCCAAATACTTATTACAAAAGCTTAAAAAATTCTTTACCCCCTCACAACTTTTTAGAGAATCAGACACACATTAGCATAATAAAAGTCTTGAGACATTTCATCATTATTTAGTAACCTTATTTAATCTTATTGACCTAGTAGTTCCTAAACTTCTTGCCATGGAACCCTTCTCCTACAACCAGTTAACGGTTCTGTAGAACACATTTTGGAAAAGGTAGCATACATATAAAAACAACACAGTGGGACTGTGATAGCAACTGCTTGTTCTTCCTCAGCGAGAACTGGTGAACATCTTTCGGCTACTATGGTAGAAAGAACAGTTTCGGTTCTGGTTCCATCCGGATCTTTTTCTATTTCTTATTTTTTAATATCCCACACTTTCCTAGGCCTTTGCTGTTCTGTGATAGAAAGTTCACTTTTTCATATGGAGCCCTTAATCTAAGTCATTATGTATAATTTATTAAAAGCTCATTTTAAGGGCTTCAACACAAGGCTTTTTAAAGGTTTACTCTTTTGACTGCCCAGAGGTGGTTGGGCTCTGTTTGTTGGATGTTGCATCTTTTCTTTCTAATTAGAGTGATCTGCTTGTTATCTTCTGTCTGAGTCCTGGGTGATCTGTTTTCTCTTGGTGAGGCAGGGAGGGTGCGTTCCTTAAAACTCATTTTGGCAGGAAGCCTGATTTCCTGATACGGATCTAAACTGGAAAATGAATCTCTCCTTAGGCAAGTCATGGATACCAGAACACTTCCTTTTGAACCCTTGCCTGCAGCAACTCAGAGAGATGGGGTGAGAGATGAGGGATTTATTTCCAATATTCCCGGTGACTTTGTGTTTCTATTTCAGGACAGAATATCCAGAAATCATGCAATATGTATGAAGCTCTCCACTGTCCAGTAGCAATTCCTTACAGCAGCAAGCCAAAGCCAGTGTAAAGACAATGTGCATGATCAAGACTTTTAGGGAAAACAAAACAAAATAAAACAAAATAAGTTTTGTACTGGTTACAGTGTTTGGCCTTTTAATCTTACTCTGTAATTTTGGTGGCAATTTAATGTCATTTTGATCCACTTAGCATCAGGAATGTTCCTGCCTTTATTGTTATAGGTCTGAACCAGCAGACATTTCCTAAAGCAATATGAAATCATAAAGGAATATCACTCTGCAATAATCTACTGGGGGTGCTCTTCCAAGAGCATTCTGGGGCAACACTGTCCAAAAGAGGTTTCTATATTGATGAAAATCTTCTGTAATGTGTACTCTTCAATATAGTAACTAATAGCCACATTTAGCTATTGAGCGTTTGAAATATGGCAAGCATAGTAGAAGAAATAAATTTTAAATTTCATTTAATTTTAATTAAATTTTAAGTCATATAGTCACATGTGCCTAGTGGCTACTGTATTGGAGTTGTAGCATAGTTAGCCAATAGAAGTGTCAAATCAAATGGGTTCACTGCTTTGGTTTTCCAAAATAACTAAAACTAAGGGGAAAAGCACACAGATCATAATCTGTAGTGTGCAATACATGTTTCTGTTCATATAATGTTTTTGGGTGGGTTTCCTGTGTGAGAGGAATAACAACTTTAGTTCATCAAATGTATATGAGTATCTTGTAAGGACCATGCCCAGTACTAGGTGCAAGAGAAAATAGCAGAGATCGAGATAGACAAGGTTTTGCAAAAAGCAATTGTAGCGTCTGGGATTAGCTCATCATGGAATAAGAAACAAAGCAAACAAGCAAAGTAGTAATTAATGCACTGAAGGAGAAAGCTAAATACTGATAAACCAAGATGTTTCAAGGATTTGGGGTTTCTTTCACTGGCCATAAAACAAAAAAATGAAAACATAAAGCTTGTAAGGAGATCTAAATGTTGGACTTTTTCTGTGAGGATCTCTCGTACCTATTCTTTTGCCCTATCAAATAAATTCCAACATCCAGATCTTGATTGAGTAATTCTAGGTCCTAGTGTGTCCAGAAGTCAACATTTCAGCAAAAGTAATGTCCCAAAGAGTCCTACAACTTAACTTTAGCTGTCGTTAGCTCAGGTTTAACTTTTAATCATTTGTTTTCTTGTAACTTTACCACACTGCAAAACAAAATTGAAATGTCAATAAAAATATATTGCCAAATATATCTGAACATTAAAAAGGCCACAGGAGAGAATTTGACAAATAGTGATAAAGTTAAATTTAAAGTGACATAAGTACACACAATTGACTGAGGTAAATATAATTTACTTGTCAATATAATAGCCCTTAAAAAGATCACAAAATCTAGAGGTTATAAACCTCTTTGTAACATTAGCAGAGTAAATTGAACTGGATGAGGGAAAGAATATATTGATGTAGGGAAAAAGATGAAGGAAAAGTAAAATGTAATACAGGAGGAATAAAGTAGTAGAAAATATTAAAGAGAAATAGCCAGATTCCAGTGAGAGATGGATTCTTTAAAGTGATAAATCCATAATCTGATTTGGGTTTTAAATGCAAAGCAAAAATATGAAAAAAGTTTTGATCTCATGTGTTTTCTTTGCAGATATTCAAATTGATTCTTATGTGATAATGAGATAGGGGTGAGCCAAAAAAAGACCTAAGTGGCTTCTAGTTTTATCTCCCCAGTTATTAGCCCATCCTTTTTAAAGTCCAACATTTGGATACCTAAAAAGCTAGTTTCATTCATTTTACTCTGAGTGACATTTCGTAACTTCAAAATTCTCTAATATGAGCATTTTTCTTGTACGTTAGTCTAAATGTTATTTGATTTTACTTTATCCTACTAACTACCTTAGTACTAAAATGCTTAGGAGAACCACTTAATTTCTTCATTAAACCATCTTCTCTCAGAAAAAAAAATTCTATTGCATTATATTGAGTTTCTCACTCACAACTTTGTCCCAAATTCTCCTTTTCCTATCATTTATTTGATACCTAAGGCAGTGCTTACAATTTTTTTTCTTCATATATTGAGTTTCTCCAATTTTGTATATGCAAAATGATGGGGGAACTTCATATCCCAACTACTTACCCATGAAATACTCAACATTTTGTTTGCTTTGTTTGTCTGTTTCCATCTGTAGACCCCTACCAATTGCTGGTTACCTGAAATCCTCCTCCTGGCAGCCCTCTGGGCTGCTTGTTCAGTTCCCTGAGTAAATTTAGGTATATTACTACCCAATCCCCACCCAATGAGAAGATGAAAACTTTCTAATTCTCATCTAACAAAAGGGGTTATGCCAGTTCAAGTGACCATGAATTGACTCTGGGTGTAAAACCTGAAGTGATTTCAGCACCTAGAGATGAGCTATTTCTGACCTTGAAGCTTTGCAACTTTTGAATAACGTGCTCAGCTACAAAGGTCATGGCAGGCACCATGGACTTCAGGTTGCTAATGGCCCATATAATTTTGTTGCGTATACAAATTACATTCATTTATAGAGTACTATCAAAAGTATTTTATTATTTATGTTTAAAATAACTATAAATGCATTGTTAATTGTACAAATAATTTCTGCTATGGGTTTATTTGGATTTTGTGGTCACTCTTTATATCCTGGAATCCCTAAAGCATAAACTGTTACACAAACTCAGTTACATGGATTCATTACTCAACTACTAAAAAATATCTCAAACTGTGATGGCTTTTATACTGGGCTTTTTCTCAGAGAAGATTCTAATGTAATTTTCTTCCAATGTCAACCTTCGGACATTTTAGTATTACTGCTTTACAAAATTCTCCTTCCTTTTAAATAGCTATAAATTATTAGCCTATTATTTGGTCATGACAATGTAAAGAACTCCTATCAGTTAAAAATATAAATTTTATTGAAACAGGGACACAAGAATGATTCATTTGAATAATACTGCTAATTATTTCCCCTCACACGCACATCAGAAAGCTATGTTCTCACTCTCTAATTTAAATGCAATTGATCATTAAAATGTAACCTTAAAGTTTAACTAATACTTATATTTCTGTAAATTATTTAAGTCCCAAACATCAAAAGAATATATAACTAAAAGGGCATATATTTCACATTATGAATAAAAACCTATTTTTCCAGGTACCAGCAGAAAAAAGCAAATATGTACTTCATACAGATGTAAATTAAAATCTAGCAATCCTTTCACCAAAGAAAATGTCCGCAGGATATTTCAAATCATGAAGTGTGTGGGTACATTCATTAACCCATGGGAATTAACCATCTGGCACATGATATCCTTACTGGTTTGAGAGAAAAATAGGTCTTTCTCAACAAAACACTCCCCATTCAATATGCAGAACAGTCATTAATAGAATAGTCACTGTTGGGTTGAAACATAAAATCTGGGGCATAGAAGCAAGTCGTCCTTAAAAAGTTATTAGAGCCCCAGTGGCAGTGATAAAAGACCACACAACAACCTTTTGCTGAACCAAACAGTTGACAACAAATAAGACAGCTGAATGTGAAAAAGCTTCCACGCACAGGCATCTACAGGAGTGTATATTCCAGGTCCATCTAGCTACGTACCTATTTATGTACCTTTGCCTGTACCTGTAACAGTATAGGCAACACCTATCTCTGTACCTATAGCAGGATTTCATAGGGTAACAGCTGCTCCTTCTACCCACAGACCTAGCTTTGGAAAACGGTGCTCCCTTGATGAACCTACAATACACCCTTGCTGGTATGCAGCCCAGCTTCATTAGAATCTGTGGGACTCCACTACTGCCAGGGCAGCAACCCAACTCTTTCTCATCCCAAATAAAAAATAAATGGGTCATCAGATATTCAGGGCAGAAATATTGGTAAAGATGAAATAATTTACCCTAAAATCCCCACACTAAAACACAGTGCATTCTAACTTCAAGCAATATAAATTATAAAATTATATACACTATTAATTAAGGAAAATTAAACATTTGCTCTATTACAAAATCAATTCTTAGGACTCTATATTTTGGGGTCACAGTAGTGTAGGGGATGTCGCCATCTGATCTATAAGCGTTGCTTGAGTGCTTCCTATGTGTTCAAACTTCTAATTGAGGCTCAACAAGAACACAAAAGAACTGAACAGTGTGGCTCAGGAATTTGCAGTGTAATTAGAGCAAATGCTATGCATAGATGGATCAACTGGGAAATCATCTTACGGCTACATGCAAGTTGAAGAGAGTATGTATTACGGCAAAATAAAATACCAGAGTCGAAGTGAGGAAAACTTAACAAGCAAATGTTTCTTGGGCCTGATGAACCTTCATATGAGCTTTGAAAGAAATGGAGGCTCTGGCTGGAAGGAGAACAAATGGAAAAGCATTATGAAAATGGGTAGGGACTGGGGGAGAGAAATGACTTCCCTTGTTAGACTAAAATGCCCTGTCAGGAAAGATGAGCTAGGAAAGATACATTGGAGTTAAAGGAGATCCCAGATATCTGAATATTGGATTTGAAGCAATAGGAAACCACCAAGTTCATGAGCCAAGCAATACTGGGGCCAAAGAACTCCCCACAGCAGCATACACACTGGAGTCCAATAGCAAAAGACTAAATAGAGAAAGCAGGAGGACAGGGGCTCCATACTTGGTCCTGTGTGCGTGGGCAACATCCCTTGGGTCCCAAACATTCGCAGACTAATCTGCAAGTCAGCCACATACAGAGTGATGAGAGGACAAAATAAGGAACCTACAAGAGGAGTAGACAGGCCCCTTCCTAATCTTGTGTCCTCACAATATTTGCTCAGCATTATATGAGAAGTCTGCTTTCTGCCCCACTTTGGGTACTTAAATGAACCCCCTATTCCAGTGAAGCCTTTAACTTCCAAAATTTCATCTGGTGCATATCCCATCCTACTTACACTACTCTTCTTTTCTTGGCTCCCCCAAATCCTCTCTCCATTTTGTGGGACTCTCTCTCTCTCTCTCTCTCTCTCTCTCACACACACACACACACACACACACACACACACACACACACACCTTCATTTGGAGTTTTTATGTTGGCTATCACTCCCTTACTGGCTTTCTGGATTAATGCTCTAATTTTGATTTTATATTCCCAACTCTGACCTTAAAGCTTTTCCCCTAATTGGAATCTGGCCTGAACTTCTGAACACCATGCACCTCTGAGATTTGGGTCCTTGTCTCTCTTGTGCTCAGTTATAGCTTATTCCAGTTGGCTTCACAGAAATAATTAAAATCAGATGATTATAGCAAAAGGGGAATCTGCACTGGGTGTGCTACCAAATCCACATTTTCAAATACATTTTATTAATCACTCTAACCTCCTATGTCCTCAGACTAGAGAAGGCTTATACTGTTTCTTGAGCCAAATTTATTAAACCACAAAACCTTGGATGAAGCCTTCCACTTTTGGAATTCAGAGCTGTGCCTACAATTCCTTTGCAGACCGAGACCTGCAGAGTTTGGTAACCACACCAAAGATCGAGATTTTCTGTACACCCACCTAATTGACATCCCATGTGATGTTAAATTGAAACACAGTTTCTTAAAAAATATCATGTGGCTCCAAATTCCTAAGGAAAGCTTCTTTAAGCAAGATTTCATCTTTGCATTACTGCTTCTCCTTTGAGAATTTTTCTCCTAAACACTTAAAATATGAGGTATTTTTTAGATACTGAAATCTGTCAAGTCTTAACCCCATGTGGCATGGCTATGAGCATTTCACAAATTTTGAGAAGAGTCATGAATTTTTACCAACTATGCTGGCAGCAGTGGGTGTTTCTTATTGTTATTAGCTTATTCCCTTTCACTCCTACTCACATCTCCTTGTCATTCTTTTAACTCTAGTTTCGAAACAAAACACCAAAACTTTTGAAAACAGGATTGAGAACATTTGACCACATGGTATACAGAACTAGGTACCAGTATCCCCTCCCTTACTTCCTGTCTAGACATCCTAGGTTGTGTATGAACTTTAAAATCTTAGATACAAAGAGAAACTTCTACTGGACATTGGCTGTTCTGGAATGGATTTAAAGCAGGGTGCTGAATATTTATAGGCAGGGATTTTGAAGGCTAAGAACTTACCCTCATTTATTAATTCACTCATTCAACTACCACTTACCAGCCCTGTTCTTCCTTTTCCATTCCACCATAGAGGATGTAAAGATAAATAAGATTTTGTGCCTGCAAGAAATGTTTCTTCTTGGTTTAAAGAGAGGTATATTGCAGTCATGCACATATCTTATCTATTTAACTGTTTTCTGACATCTTTTAACCATTGTCAGGTCTTCTCAGTTCCTAATGAGAGCTTTACCTATATTAACTACAGTATCTTTTCCTATACTAAGCACACAATAAGTGTCTGTCAAAAGAATGGAAAAGCAAAGAACCAAATGTGCATACTACGTGCATTCATTCCAGGTAAGCAAGAAAAATGCAGTCCTGACCACATCTTACAGTTTGGAGAGAATATAACTGAACAAACACACAGGCACTTATTTGTACCTGCCTGTGTAAAATAAAATGTACACTGAACTCACACTTGGAGTCAGGAAAACCTAAGTAAAAAGTGTTGACACAATAAAATAAACCAGGTGAAGAGAAAGGAATTCACAATTTAGGCTAGGAGAATAAGATACTTTTTAGGTGTGGAAAGCAAGAAGATCCACAGAGAGAAAAGAGCAAAATGAATGAAGGAAGGAATTTATGAATGAATACGAAGCATTTCCTTAACGATATGCTTGTGCAATGCTGTCCAAGGTTTAAGGCACTTAAAAGCCAATCAAATCTCTGAAAAACTATTTTGTCTGATCCAGTCCTCACTGAAAGCATCTATACCTCAAAATTCCCTCCACCTCTTGAGCTCTCTCTTACACATATTCTGTTCACATCTAGATCCATTTTATTTTTATAGTAGATCATTAACTTCATGAAGACAGTTATTATATCTTAGTAATTGACAATGGGACAATAACTTTTTAAAATACAAATCTTTTGGTCTATCCAGGTTTTCCACAATTCTAAGAACATGAATCTGAACACTGTAAAAGTGTACAATGAGTAACGTACTGGAGAACAAACTGTGTACTGAATACCCAGGGGGTGCCAGGCACTATACTAAATGGTCTTGATGCAAAACTAAGTGAGACATGATCCATGCAAGCAGGAAGCACATAAGCAGATAAGTAACAATAGAGTGTGGTAAGTGCAATAGTAGATGGAGGAACTCAGCCTCACAGAAGCCCAGAAAACAAAGAGATCCTCAGGAGGGAGCCCAGAAGACAGTTGTAAAGTCTTCAAGTGAGAAAAAGCAGCTGAGTTGATTTTTAAGAAAGAATACTAATTTTGCTGGTGAAGGTTCAGGGGCCAGGGGAGATGGGGAGAGAGCAGGCATTCTTGGCAGAATGAATAGCATGTGCAAAGGGTCACAAAGAAGTAGAAAGTGTCCGGTGTGGTAGGAGAATGACAGGGGAAATGGCTGAGGCTAAGAGTGGATTGGCTTGTTGAAGCTTATTGTGAAAGCACTTATGCCTTCCTGGCTGTTCTTCCTCTAGTAAAAGTGTGCTCATGTTGAACTGGAAGAAAGTAAATGACAACCATCTTACTGGTTTAGAAACTGCAGTGCAGGATACAGAATGTAGTGAGGAAAGGTGCTGGTGGGAAAAAGTATGGAACTATTTTAATAGTTGAAGCAAAAGATGAAGTATCTAGACTAGAGGTCCAGAAGGTTTTCTGTAAAGGGCCAGGTAATGAATTGTTCAGGCTCTGTCTGCCGCCTAGCCTCTGTCTCAACTACTCGGCTCTGCTGTTGCAGTGTGAAAGCAGCCAAAACCAATGCTTGAACAAATGGCACTGGCCGTGTTCTGATAAAATTTTATTTACAAAAACAGGCTTTAGGTCAGATTTGGCCAGATTATAGTTTTTCAACCTCTGGTCTAAATTATGGCACTAACAGAGAAGATGGAGAGGAGGGCTTGTTGTGAGGTTCACTCCTAAGGGAAAATCCACCAGGTTAGTGAAAGTGAGAGGACAGAGTCTAGAACATGATAATGCTGTGTCGGAAATACTAGGGAATGGTATTGCCAGTTTGTTTAATAAAACAGGGGTTGAGGTGTTGTTTAGGGGAAAGTTAATTATTTTATTTAAGATAAGCTCATGTTGATTTGGAAGAACCATGGAAGTTGATGTCTAGTAGTAAGATTCCTCTCCTTTTCCATACTGGATATCTTTGCAAGATGGAGGTATTCTCACCAAGCCATTCTCAATGCCAGTTTATATGTTATAACTTTTATTGATGAATAAAATCATCAAATTTTGCTTCATTTGTCAGCACTTAAGTAAAGGAAAGCTGATTCTAAGGATCTCATGGAAATGAGGGAGACAAGAATCTCAACCCCAGTAAGTCCTTTCCCCTTGCATGGCACCTGTAGGTCTCCTTCATGGAACCATCCTAAGTCTACTAGTTAATAATGTGTCTTATTAAAGCTTACCAGACTCTAAGCCCCACGAGGGAGAGCTGTGTCTGCTTTGCTCTCTGTTGTTTCCCCAGCTACTAGCAAAGCGTCTGGGGTACAGTAGGAACTCAGTAATTATTTGTTGAATGAATGACAACGAATGACCATTCTGCCTAGGAGGTCAGGATGGCCACCCAGAAGGACCCTTAGGAAAATCAGGAAGAGCAGCACCACCAGGTCTCATTAAAAACCTAGATATGTTTTGGGAGATCATTGAGAATCCACTATAACTAGCAACTTAGTTATTCTGTGATCCCATCATCAGCCGAAATTCAGTGATTTCAACTGTCTGCTGTTAACCTGACTCAAATTCTTCTACTGCCCTTGTTGGGTAAAGTGTCTATGCCAGGAAAGACACTGGCTGTTGAATGTCCTTGGGTCAGTTGCCATTCTCTGGTCAACTGACCCATAGCCAAGATGGTGGAGTCAGTTGGTATAGAAGATGACAATCCAAGTGTGAGGAATTGCTCCGCATAGATTCCCTCATGGACAGATGGGGCAGCTTCTCTCAGAAGCAGCCTGTAGGTGTGGCAGGCATCCAGACACGCCTCTCTGGTAAAGTAAGCATTCATAGAATATCTTGGCCAGGGCATCATGGTGAAAAAAAAATGCAATTAAGTGAAAATTTCATTGGCATGCCTCATTCAGAAAGTTGCCTAGAGGCTTTACTTCACTTTTAAGAACAAAAAAATTTCTTTTTCTACAAGGTATTTCTTTACAGACATAATTTTTCAGAGCAGTTTTAGGTTCCCAGCTGTACTGAACAAAAGATACAAAGATTTCCCATATACTCCCTACCCTCATATGTACATGGCCTCCCCACTGTCAATGACTTCCCCCAGAGACACATTCGTCACAATTGATGAGCCTAAATTGACACGTCCTTATCACCCAGAGTCCATAATTTACCTCAGGTTCACTCTTGGCCTAGTACATTCTGTGAGTTTATACAAATTCATAATGCCATGACTCGACCATCACAGTATCATACAGAGTAGCTTCTCTGCCCTAAGAATCCTCTGTGCTCCACCAATTCATCCTTCCCTTCCCCCGAGTCCTGGAAACCCCTGGTCACTTCACTGTCTCCATAGTTTTGCCTTTTCCAGAATGTCCACATTTAAAATCATATTGTGTGTGTATGTGTGTGTGTGTGTAGTAATAGACTAATGATGTCATGTAGCATTATCCTCCCCACTTCCACCTGGGGAACACTGAGAAACAGAAAAATTTTAAGTGTCTTGCTCATTTGGAGCATCAGCAAACAAACTATGTTTAAATAGTGAAAGCCTTGAATTGTTGTGCCCATAGTACATCCCCGACACTCTGCTCTGACAAAAAATAAAAATCATCCTTTAGTAGAAAAACAATAAATGGGATTGCCAGTGACCTGTGATTCTAACAGAACCCAGATCCAGATGAAAGAAAAAAATCACCTTACACAGGGAATGACCCTTCCCCAAATAACTGCCTGATTACTGTGCCCCAGATTCCAAATAATGATGAGAACTGTCAGGATCCTTCCCAAGAGTTGATATCCATTTTAATCAGGGAGTTGAACCTAGATGTGGAACAGTTTTTTGTATCTTTATCCCTTTTTGCAATTAAGATAATCTGGATATATGGGCTGGCAGGGATGAATCCACCTGAGTCCCTCAAGTGATTGAACTCGTCAAGTAAATGTACAGAGAGAGCTAAGCCAAAGGTTTTATAGAAATCTCCTGTAGCTCCGCCAGGGCCAAGAACTTTCTCTTGGGGAAGATTTTTAATTACTTCATCTATTTCTGAAAGTAAAAGGGAATCAAGTAATTCCCCAGTCTTCTGCAAATCACCTAGACAACTTCGAAGGAATGAAGACCGAGTGTTTATCTGTTCTTGATATCAAGTTCTAATTTCTGTATCACTCTTCATCCTACTTCTAAAATAACTTACTAGGGTGCCTGGGCTTGTATTTGTCTTTTTCTCCTTTGGGCACCTAACTCCCATTACAGTTACGAGATTGTTGTCAGAGCTCAGCAGCCAGCATAGCAGTCACTGACTCTCGTCCTCCCACTGGTACAGGCAGTGCCTGGCTGAGTGATGCATATCTTCACTTTGTGGGTTATGAGTGAGCTCAGAACCACTGGAACAAAGGAAAAGTTTGCTTATGATTTTTGGCAGAGGTTATCCTCCAAGTCTGGGTTCTGCCCTTCTTTCCTAGATGGGTTGTTTTCTCAATCAACCTTTTCCATGTATATTTTTATTGAACAGAAGAACTAGAGCCACAAAACTGAAAAAAGACAGTGAATAAGTACCAAAAAAGGAAACAGTTATCCCTTTTGGGAAATAGATGGATGTGAGTGAATCAAATAAATAAAATGTAGATTAATACATTTCATACCAGTAAACATTTCAGTTTTGGTTAATTTGTGCTTTATGCTAATTGTTGGAAACTAGACCAGGTAATCCATTTCACCAAATCTGTTTTCATTTATCTAAAGACCCTGAAAGCTTCATGAAATAAACATATTATTTTGCTAAGCAGACATTCACTATGACAGATCAGGAGGAGTTGCTCAGGTGATAATGTTTTAAGAGAAGACTCAAAAAAAAACTCTAAGTAGATGAAAACTAGATCTAAATCCAACCAAAATTTAACTGCACAAGCTAGTAAGATACTTTTTTTATAGGTTTTCCCTCAATAAACTAACTAGTGGTAAATTTTGTGGCCCCTTAATTTAAAAGAATCTATTTTCCAAAACACAGTATTGTCTATTTCAAAACATACGTCACCATTCAAGTATTTCTTAGCACATCATATAGTTTGATTTATTGTCAAACATTGTTATTTCCATTTTTCTTTAAATATTCACTTTTCCCATTCAATCTTAACTTTGTAATGTCACATCTTATGTTTTAAGTTTTACATAATTATCTAGACTTTTAAGCCTAAACTTTCCCCAACTATTTATTTGTTGTGTATTTTTATGATTATTATTAATAGAATTAATTAAATTGTGTTATATTTTTAAGTAAATTTTAATGAGCCTCTCCAGATACTTGGCATTGGGGCTCCAAAATTTGTTCTGTGTTTTTCAAGTTGTTTAGACAGCAACTTGATCAATATGGTAATTTTCTGGAAACTCTCTTCTTATTATAGTTGATTATTTTTAATTAACTCAAATTTAGTTGCTAATCTGTTATAATCCTTAGTGATGCATGGCATAAGCATGTCTTTTCCTAGTAAGCAAGCATTGATAGTACAATTTCTGGGCTCTGGGTTCCTCTCTAGACCTAGGAAAGCACTAATTATTTGTCCCTCTGGGTGAGAAGGGGAAATTAAAAGCCTTGTAGTGCACTCCTTAGAAAACTTGGAATTCTGCCCTCTAGCAAAGACCTTGAAAATGAAAGGGTTGTAGAGTCCTTGCTGGCAAGGCAGCTTATAGTTCTGGTGACCAATGACCTTGATTTTTCCAAATACACCTGATTTAAAATATTCTTCCCTGTTGTCTGACCAAATGTTTTTAATTTCGATTCAGTGAATATGATCACTGCCATCTAACTTATCAGAATATACTTCTAATGTGCAAATCCTCACAATTCCTGTCATGCCAAGCCTCAATGAGGCAGAAACATACAAAACCTGGTAATTTATAGAAAGCCTCTAAGATGCAATAAGAGGAACACCCAAAGGTACTTCCAAGTCAGATGGTCCTTGCCTGTCAAAGAGCTGCTTGAGAACTAATAAATCTAAGTGCTGCACAATAATCTTAATGTAACCACCATTGCATTCATGGAGCAGTTACTGTTCATAAAAGACCATCACCTCACTTAAGCCTCACATTTTTTTGTGACAAATATTATGATTTGTGTTTACAAAGGAGTATATTACTTAGCAATTAAGTTTAGGACCTGAACTCCGTTCTTCTCCTCACTGCTTTTCCACCACCCCATGGTCCTTTCTGATTGCATCTGTTTGGGCATTGCAGACAATGGTTAGGACCATGCAGTGACCTGCTCCTGGACCACGAAGCCAGCATAATTGCCTGACTTAGTAACTGCACAACATCTCACTAGAACAAATAGCTGTTCAAATCCATGCTCTCTGACACTGGGGCAGATCTTTGTTTTGAGTTCCTTAAAGGGAATTGGAGGGCTTTCACACAGTTCTTCACATAGAAGAGATTCTCCTGAGATACTACTCCCTTCCTCCAGGGTTTCAGACTCAAAGATCCCACTAACCCCTTCTACCCTTGACCCTCTCCCTCCACCCCAATCCTTCACGTTGTTTTTCTATTGTCTTTCTCTTTGCTTGTCAGTTCCTCCATGTCTAAGGTATTTTCATCCACCACCCAGCCCCAGCACACCACTCTAGGACACTTGGGGTATCTGATTGCCCCTCTGGCCACCATCCTCACATTGCATATTCTGGAAGGAAGCTCACAGAGACTCTTGGGAAGCACTATTCCTTTCTCACCCTTACAGATTTTTCTCCTCAGAAAATCTTGTTGAGAATCCCACTTCAATAATGAAGTGGGATTGTTTCCACTCTCTGGGAGGGAACAAAAAAAAAAGGAAATTTAACATTTGGGGAGTTTTCATTATATACCATGTTCTGATGGGCAGTGGGGTGTTATAGAGTACTTATAAGATTTAGATTAGGATTGATTTAGTGTAGCCACTTATCAGCTGTGCAATGTCAGACAAGTTGTTTATTTTCTACTCTGCTTCAGTTTCCACACTCATAAGACTTTTGTGAGAATTAAGAGATAATGTATGTCATAAAGCTAGTATGTAGGAACTCAGTAAAGTGTATTTTTATAATACCATAGACTACACTTTGTAAAAAAGGAAACTGGATTTTTCAGAAATTTATTATTTGACCTAGCTCACAAAGCTAGTAAATAACAGGGAAACCTTTGTCTGTAATGAGCGACCAGGAACAATGTGCTGACACTAACATCCATTTGGCGCCTCGGGTCTTCAGTAGTGAGCTTCTCACACAGAGATAGAATGTTTGCCAACCGTCTACCATCCTACAACCTCACAGGGAGTTTTCATTTGGGATCAGCAGTTCAAGTGTTTGACCACCAATATCACTTCTTTTCTCCCTTTGGCCCTGTGGCAGCAGAAGGGCACACACTGACATACAATAGAACGACTGAATTAAGTATTATTTTTCTTGTCACAGTTCTGCTTTTTTTCTGATAGTTTGAAAGCTAAAATTGTCTGGACAATTTAAAAAATAATTAAAACAAGCTTTCATTTCAACTGAAAAGAAATCAATCATTTCATCTGAACTGATGGGGAACAGCAGAACTCCTGGGGTTTCCTTTGTACTTCGGACAAGGTCAAAATATAAAACATACTTGTTTGACTTAACTGCCTTCAAATATATTAAATAGCGCAATGTATATCTCATGCCATTTTTACTTGGGTGGATCAAGTCTCAAAATGCATTGTATGCTCTTATCAGAATCCAATTTGCAATTATTTTATAAAGATTATTTGTTTCTAAACTCACTGACATTTCCATATTTTTTAAAATCACAAGGCAAGGTAAACTTGATCAAGAGTAAGTTTCTCAAAAGCAATTTAAAGCTCACTGAATGTGCTTTTCTATTGACTGTGCTCCCGCCTACTCCCTAAGTTTTTGATCAAGAAATTGGGAGACAATCTTAAGTAAACTTTAAAGCAGGTCAAGTTTGACTTCACCATCCTGCTTTTTTTTTTAACTTAATGTGTAATGGCACATTTTTGTTTCTCTGATAGCAAGGACTTTATTAGTATGTAGAAACATTGATCATACACTCTTACTTTTCTCAAGGCTATGACTTTTAAATGAGAACAATAAAAAGGTCTATGATTAATTCAAGTAATAGGTGATACCAAAAGAGATTAAGTATCTTGATAGCATAATAGTTTAAAAAGGACTTTTACATCTGATATCACATTTGTTCCTCTGGGTAGCCATTTGTACATGTGATTGTTGTTCCTTTATCCCCTTTCTGCCAAATAAAGATACTGGGATCCTAGAGTTAAAATGAGTTGTCTGTGTAATCAAATAGCTCAAACAGAGACTTTCTTACCCCAAAGACCATACTTTTCTCCCTACACACTGACCAGCCTCCATCCTGTGAAGCTCACCTACAACTAGACAAATGGGTTAGGCACAGGGGGCCTTGAGAACAAGATAATGAACAAACTGATTCACAAACAGCAGAGAATAGAATGATGATGTTACCCATGCTACACTCCTCCAAGAGGTGTTTATTACACTGAAATCTGAAAGCAACCAAGGCTTGTGGTTCTGCCAGGGGTGGAAGCATAGAAACTGACATGCAGGTAGGGGATTTCTTTTGCTCCAAAGGGAAGGGATTGGTTCATCATGTTCTTCTAGGGCTACCTGAAAGAAGTAAGAAGCTGACATGATAAGCAATACCTACATTGGCAGCTTTATTTGAAGATAAGGAAGCTGGAATATGATCAGGATACAGGTTGACCTCTGAGACTATTGTGAGAAATTAACTCAGTTCTTCTCTTTTCTTCCTCTTTATTCCCTAATATCTTCTCTTTATGACAAAACAAGTATTTTTTAGAATTTTGAAATAGCATTTTATCACAAAATTAATACAAATTCCATGCAGAAAATTTGTCAAATACAGAAAAGCAAATATAAAGCATTCAAACCACCCTACATACCACTACCCAAGCATAATCAGTTAACATATTGATATGTTTCTAGTAGTTTTTTCCTTTAAAATATCACATTATACATATTGCTTTACACGTAATTGTTTTCATTCTGTATAGTGTACCTTTTCACTTACAGATATTTGTGTCAAATTGATTGAATATATGGCCTGAATTTTTCATGCCATCCTGTATGCTGTGCTTTCACAACTGACTCTGGATTTGGCCGTGTGACTTGCTTAGGCTAGTGGATTGCACTAATAATCTTGAAACAAACAGACGCAAGTCAACAGAACTTTCCAGCAGACCTCACTATAGACTTTGAGATATAGTTGTTTTAAACAAATGGATTTCAGGGTAACATATTATGCCCCAATAGTTAACTGACACAACATTCTGTGATAGACACAGGCATATATCCACACATGCATGCTAAATTTGTTCTTGAACTTTCTATTATTCTATACATATCATTCAGAGTGATTTTTCTCAAAATGGAAATCAGATCATGCTATTTCCCTGGATCACTTCAATCACTCCCTCATTGTTTTGGAATAAAATCCAATCAACTCCACATGTGGCCTGTAAACCCTGGATCGTCTGGCTCCTGTCACTTGTCCAGCCTTTTCTCTTGGCTCTTTCCCATCATGCACCACACTCTAGGCACACTCATCTTTTCAAAACATCTCTTCCCCACTTTAAAGCCTTTGCAGAGTGTATTCTCTTGACTTGGAATGTTCTCTGTATGATGCTGCTCCTCCTAAAACAGTTTTAATTCTAAATCATTTACTCAAAAAAAGGTTCCTTGACCATACTATCTAAGGAAGAGTCCCTGAACCCCCCAGTTATACTAATCCTCAGATACTTTATTATTTCTCTTTTAGCACTTGTCACAGGTTATCCTTTCATTTGTTGCCTATTTGTTTCTTGTCTGTCTACCCTTCTTGGTCATAAAACCAATTGAGAACAGGGTTATGTATTTTGTTCATGATTAGATTCCCAATATCTATCTCAGTATCTGGAAGCCTGTGGACTCAACATATTTTGATTAACTGTATGAAAATTTATACCATAATTAACTTTTAAAATTTCCTGATATTGGGCCTATAGGCAATCTTATTTATCCATTTGTCACATATACTACATATTAATAAGAGAAACATGGAAACCCAAAAGAAAATCAGAAAAGAACATGAACAGGCAATTCTTTCATTGAAAAAAATTATGAACTAACAAAAGCATTTATATAATTGTCCTACTTCATTGGAAATGCAAAGTAAATATTATACAAAATATTATATACCATTATTTATACTTTTTAAAAAAGGAAATCAGTGCTACAATTCAAGAACAGGCATTCCCATACACAGTTAGTGCAAGGATAAATGGCTATAACCTTTCTGTAGGCTTCATAGACATAGATGGCAAGTATATTAAAAATATGCAATTCTTTGACCTTATATTTCTACTTTGGGGAAGTTGTCTTTAGGAAATAAGGTAGCTTACCACCACTGTAAAATCCTACCCATATACCCCTGGCCTCAATCAACACCTCCTCTATGAACCCTATTTGGGTTGTACCCCTGCCCTGTGCCGAATTAGGCTTTTTTTTAGCATGTGCCCAAACTGTACCTCCAGAACTGTTTTTGAGTGCCTATCAATGTACTTCCATGATATTAAAACTATAGGAAGAGGAATTTATCTGCTAACAAATGCAACTTTAATATATTATACTTTTCCATCTGTGTATCCATCTACTCTTCTAGACTATAAGCTCATTAATGACAAGGGCCATTTTTTATTAATCTTTGTATTCTAGAAACAAACTACTCAGTAGGAATATATAATTAAAACATAATATTTTAGAATTCAATTTAGTAGTCCTGAAGAGTTAAACCAGCTATTTGAAATCAAAAGAAATCAGGAGTTATAATGAGCATAACTCTTTAATGTACTTTATGACTATTCCATTTCCTCTTTCTTGTCTCCATTCTCAAACATCTGTATGTCAAGTCCCTGGCACTGGAACTTTACAAGGATAACCATATAGTTTTAGCTAAGATTCGAAGGGAAATCCGACAACTCATGTTTTAATAAGAAAATGTCTGTATTTCTGTGGACTCCAAATATTTTTTAATCATTGTGCACCTAGAGTTCACAATATGAAATTTAAAACTTAAACTCAGTCATTTTTAAACTGCAATTAATAGCAGAGTTTTTAAGAGTAGAATGGGATCCATTTGGAATGGTTATGCACCCATATACACAATCTACCAGTGTGATTTTCTAGGCATAAATAATGCACATACTTTATTTCTATAAGGAATAAAATACTTTGCACCCAAGCCAAAATAAGTATCAAAACAAAACAAAACAAAACGATTCTGATTTCACAAAGTTGCTGAGACTCTTTCCATATTGCCACTGACTTGAAGATGACATCCCTCCTCTACAACAGAAGTGAGGAATAAGTTACAGATGCTGTCAGCGTGCTCCAGGTAGAAGAGTCTCTGTCTTTTGGGGAATGAAATTCATGAAGTTATAGTCCAACTTCTGCTATCATCAGTCAGACAGGAACAGCACTGCTGAGAGTTTGAGAGGAGGTCAACATATTTAACTGGAAAATACTACCACATATTCTCATGACTACAAAACAAAAGATGATATGTATAAATGACATTCTTCAATTTCAAGATTAAAAAAACTATCCCAAATAGATTCTATGGGTCCCAGACTTCTCACTTCAACCCCTCACCTGCTGGTGTTCCAAAACACTGATCAGAAGCCTTTCCTACCACTACATCCCTTGGGACCGTTGATAAAAATCTCCTTTCAGAACACTGTCACCCAGGTGATCCAAACATTTAATCCAGTATATCTTAAGTGCTTCTTAAAACCTCTCAAAATTTGCATTCCATCCAGTAAGAGTGATAAGAAAATGTATTTGCAGTGCCAATTATATGACTTCAGGCAATTTCAGTTCTTAACTTTTTTTTTAACTTAGAGTAAAAGTAATGTAAAACAACCATTTTTAAAATGACAGCTTTGTAATATGTTATTCATGATTGAGATTAGCTAGTCAAAATTGTTTTAATTACTTTTAGTAATAATTAACTAGAAAAGGAAATGCTAACAAATACATGTATATAAAAAACAAATAAGCAAAAATATACGTGAACAGTTTGTGGTTATACCCTGCTGTGTTCATTCAAGTAAAGCCAATTCCAAAGCAGTCAGTCTTAGAGCCTTAGGACAGCCCAGTGGAAGGGAACACGGAATGTATGGGCCAGCTGCTGACTGAAGGACTGCTCCCTAGATAGCAGCAGATAACATGTTTAACAAAGTCATATTTTACTGTATTTTAAATTGGTAAATTATTTTCCAACATATGTAGGAAATCATAATGACTTCCTTTAAAAGGATTTGGATCCCCAGAGCTATTTTATTTGTTAAACCCTTAATATCATTTACTTCTCTGGGTTCAAGATTGTTTACTTTCTAAGACAAAAACTGGTAGAAGGAGGTGTGTATTTGTGAAGGGGTGAGTTTGTACTTTTGAAAGGCTCCTGTAATTTTATGGTTGTGACTTAGCTTCCTTGCCAGCCTGCCTCCTCTGACCATGGATTCCAGTCTGGGACCCTAGTTTAGTGCCCTCACAGGTGGCTGGTGAACCATGAGCTAACAATGAATTTCTCCTTTGGAGATAAAGGACTGAAACATTTCTCTGAAGGTTCTACCAACCACGGGGAAAAACAATAGTGAGAGTAATCTGCAATTTTTAAAAGACTACTAAATTCTATCAAATAATAAATTCCATTCTGAAAATAGAACCGTAGAGAGGGTAAACGATTCCACTGTAATGTAAACAGTTAAAGTTCACTACCTACTAGAGAGTGAAGCATTTAATTTGGACCTATACAGGCTTGAATGTGAATTCCCAAATTATATTGATAAAACACCTATTTCACACTTACTTTACCTATCTAAATGATTATTAAACATTTATAGAAAAACATTAAAAGCATTTGCATTGTTGAAATTCATCAAGTACAATTCTGATTTTCTATCATTTTCTTAATCAGTTTTGCAGTATTTACTTGGTCTCATTAGTAAAGGTAACAAAAATAATCAGTGTTGGAAAAGATTCAGAATAGCTCTCTTGTATTTTTCCATATCTTGCAAGTGAGCAAGACCTGACTTCTGCTTGTTCCTTTGTTTTGATGGTTGTAGTGTAAATAGCCTTGGAGGATAAATACAGCATCCGTTTCTGAAGCAAAATGCAGGCATGCTTACTACAAATTATAAAAAATTATGGTTCCTTAAGCTCAGAATCCTTTTCCTGCAATGTAATCCACTCACTGTGTATACAGTGGTCATCTGACCCTGTGGGGCTTGGAGAACCTGCTCAGAAATGCTGATAGTCTGATTACTGTTAACCTGAGGAATAAATTGTCTTTTGTCCCTGACCTAGGAGTTTCATGTCTTCTACCCACATGCAGGAAATGTGTCAGGCAAGCTTGCAAGCTTACAAATAGAGTGAAATATCAAATGCTGCACAGTTCTTGACAACCAGGTGTATCACATTGAGGAAGCTTTATTTTTTATTATTTTATTTATTTATTTATTATCTGAAGCTTTGCAGGCCTTATCTTCTTGGTTGTAGCTACTCAACAATGCTGTTTTGCCCAGAAACACCATAGATGAAACAAAGGAATAAGCATGGCTGTGTTCCTATAAAACTTTATTTTTGAATACTGAATTTTGAATATTCTATAATTTCACATGTAATGAAATATTACTTTGCTTAAAACTTTTTCTAATTATTTGCAAATTTTAGAACCACAATTAGCTCACAGACTGTATAAGAGCATGTGTCAGACTGGATTTGGTCTGTGAAACACTGTGATGTGCCAACCCTTATACTAGGAAAAAAATTGCCAAAAAGAAAAGTAAACATATTAGTTTATTTTTTGTTCTTTCTGTTCTAATTGGTATGGAAGAACCATGAGTACATGAAGGATTTGGGACAGGAAATTTCTTTTAAGAAGAATATAAAATGTTTCTGTCTCTTGACCCTTCACTTTCCAACCTCAGATTCTTACAATGTTCAGTTTGCCTGGTGTCCTGCCTAGAGTGCTTATGAGCGCTGAGGAAGGGTGCCGCCAAAGGGACAATTGCTGTCACTTGAAATTTAGATTTGCTTTGAGCTGTAATGGTTTTAATTATTTTTGCATATATTCTTTAGGCCTATTTTTACTTCAGTTTTCCATGAAACTTTTTCACAGATAGGCATCAAATCTCTGATTAAGTTGTAATGTCTCACTAAGGTTTGTGCCTGCAAAGAGCAGAATAAACCAACAGATCATTTCTTTGCCATATTATATTATATTAAATTATATGATCCACTCCAGGCCTAAAAATTATTTGAAGTACTTTAATAACTTAAAGAAAGTACCTACAGTAGTGCCTGGTAGATAATATGGTCCCAAAATGTATTACATTGTTGGCTATTAATATTTCTTGAAGTTTGACTCAAGTTTACCTGCAACCAAGTCATATAAGCTTTTCCACATCATTTATTTACACAAACAGGAAAACAAACCATGTACTAATTTCCATCATGCTTAAGGCTGAATTTGGATTCACACCTATGTGAAGTTTTCTTTGGTGGAAATGGATAACTCTGTCCCTTCTCAAAGAAGGGATTTCTAAATAATTAGCAAACATTGAATGAGTTAGTGAAGCTGTCACAATTAACTTGACCTTAAATTCGCTGGGTAACCCAGAATGTAAGTTCCAGAGGGCAGATTTTGTAAAGACAGTTAAGCTAGGTAGCTGTTTTTACTTCTCTGTTTAAATTATTAAACTTTTTTTTTATCCTAAATACACGAGAGAGTAACCCCTGCAGAACAAGACCCCACAGTTTGACCCTAATCAGCACTAGATAATATTGTTGAGTGACTATATTAATTTATGGCATAATAGCCATTGAGTAATACCCAAGTCTCAAGTAAACACTTAACTTTGCATTCCTCACACACACATTCCTTCTATCTAGACAGTATTTTTAGTCAGGATTTAAAATTTTCTGCAGGTCTCGAAGAAACCTACCTTTGTAAATCAATTTTCCCTAATAGCATTAGCAATTTACCAAAGAAGAGTGATAACCCTGTGGCAGTTTGGTTGACAACAAACACTTTGGTAATTTCTTAAGAAAAGTATTTCCTGTTGATCATTAAAAGCTAAATTTTGAGTCACTTCCCTCTCTGGATTAAATAAATGCTATTAGTTTTTCATCTGTGTACAGTAAATATGGATTTCAAGACTTGTTTGTCTGCGTTTCTTAAAACATTTATGAACTTTGAACAGATGAATTTGTTTTAAGCATATTTTTTCATTTGAACACTTTTCCCAGTGGTTTTTAATATGGATACTCTTAATCATATATTGAATAAAGCAACTTTCACTTTATTTAATGTCTTGACCCAAATCACATTGTCTCCATAAATATTTTACAGTCTGTGTGCAACAAAAGCATGATTACCAAAGTCATGTCTGTACTTGTAGGTAATATACTATAAAAAATGGATTATTTTCCCCTTCTCTTGTTTTTGAGGAAGAGAATTGGTGCTTGCATTTGCCCAAGTGGGTTTTTTTTCTTTTTCTTTCTCTCTTTTTTTACACTAACTAGCTCCTTGGGGGTAAGATGTTGGAAACATGGGTCTGTGCCAAGTTACTATCTCTATAAAACTTACAAAAGAACCAGAAAACATTGCTTACTCTCTTTCCAGCTGTTTTTTCCTGAAAGAAGAAATTTTGAGACTTCCATTATCTGTTAAATAGAATGAAACTACTCTGTGACTGACTGGGAAGAAGTTACCCTGCTATTCAGATGAGCAAAATAAAATGAAATAAAATTCAAATATTTCTTTCAAGAGCTGGCAGTCACCTTGCCTTCTTTTAGCAACTGATTTGTCACACACTTTGAAATTGAAGTATTTCATATAAGCATCAATACTTTGGAAATATGTTCAAAGAGATTTTTTAAAAGACAGTTTATAAATTCCAGAGGTCACCTTTTGCTTTCACAGTATAGAAAGTAAAGACACTCTCTGATCTCTCGGTGAAATGGAACTGTCCTGGGTACTTACACAGGGTGGTTTTTTGCATGAGTGTTTTTCTCCCCCCTGCAGTGGTATAATCATTTGGATTCCTGTTCAGTTCTTATCTACTGAGATAAGCTAAAAAAAATTTGTGCATTTAATAAAGGACTTCTCTAAGTCTTTCTCTGATATTAATTAATGGTCAGTCCAGCCAGAATCAACCCTAAGTGGTTTGAAAAAGAATAGAGTAGTGGAATGAATGCACATTTATATGTCTATGCTTTTTCTATCAGCTCAAAATGAAATAGCTATGTCACATTTGTGTGAAATGATCATAAAGTATTCCCCTGTGAGTGTTTGGGTAAGCTTGGCTATGATATTTTGTAAGTGATACAACATGGCTCTTGGAAAGGCAACATGAAAAACGTCTCTACAGTGCCTTACAGCCACAGTTAGATTTGTGTAGTGGCTATTGTTTGTGGCTTTCCCAGCCCTTCCTCCCCACTGCTTTCTTCTCATAATGGGCACTATTTTTCTGGGGCATGTCTGGATACATAGACAAGGCAAAGCCTGGCTACAGGGAGAACTTCGAGAGATGGACACCAGTGTCAAGCCAGCTTGATCAGAATTATTTCCCAAGGGTTTTTTTCACATCGGTGCTGACAGAGAAAAACAGCATTTTTTTGTTTTGTTTTGTTTTTTTGTTTTTTATGTTCAAGACACTGTAAAAATTCAAGTTTTGAGCTCCCAATCACAGAATCCCCTACAGTGGCTTCAGTCAGTCTGGGAAATTGAATGACACAAAAAGGGATAGAAATGAAAGATAAAGCAAAACAAAAACCTGATAGCATTTGGGTCCCCAGCTCCGTTTGTCCACATAGCCGCCTCTAGTGCTCACTTGTCTGTAATCTGGTCACATGAGACAACAAACCCCTCAGTTTAGCTAAAATATTTTGACTTGGGTTTCTCTTTCAGCAGAAAGAATCCTGGTCAATAGCCAATGGATGAATAAATATATAGTCTCTGCCAGATGTCAATTTAGAAAGATTAAAAGGGCCACTGGCCCAAATCTCTCTTCCGTCGGTTTTCTGTAATACTAGGAAAATTCTAAAATTCCAGATCAAGTACAAATGTCTCCTGTAATAAATAAGAATTAAAAAATGATTTCTGACTTCTGGTTTGAGGATGTCAGAGTAATACAATATTGGCTTATTCTCCTCTTGGAAATCCCCCCTAAACAATTAGAAGTTTTGTGTGTGTGTGTGTGTGTGTGTGTGTGTGTGTGTGTGTGTGTGTGTATACAAAGGAATTTTTATCTCTGTAAGATTAGCATTCTCTGGATGTGAGAGAGAACACAAACTCTATCTTAAACAAAATTAAGTATTATTTCTTGTCCCCTAAATATAATAAATGAAAAAATAAAGATCAAGTAGAGGTACAGAAAGACACTGGCAACTACTGATCTCAAACAAAGATGGGGGAACTCATTTCTCCCAAGCAGTCAATGCACCTAGAAGACAAAAACAAGGAAGCCAAAGCACTCACTGGACCAGGGATACAGATCGCATGGGGGCAACTGGCAATTTGTTAAGGATCCTGCTGATCTGAAAAGCATATGGACAGAATGAGGAAGTATACAATCAGGCTGTTTTTTTAGGAGGCAGTATATACATGAACCATCATAGAAGATTGTGATTCTAAATTGCAAGCAGCCCTAGAGTTACATATTTTTGTTGGCTGGAACAAAAGTATAAGACAACCCCTACCCCTAACACACACACACACACACACACACACACAAAACACACACGAATCTTCAGCTCAAGCTAAGAACACTAGCCCAGAACACCCCACTAATCCCTCCCCTTCATGATACTCCTATAAATAAAAGATTCAGGTAGAATTCTTATAGTTAAAAATGACTACTTAGAGGGGGCGGAAGATGGCGGCGTGAGTAGAGCAGCGGAAATCTCCTCCCAAAACAACATATATCTATGAAAATATAACAAAGACAACCCTTCCTAGAATAAAGACCAGAGGACACAGGACAATATCCAGAACACATCCACACCTGAGAGAACCCAGCGCCTCGCGAAGGGGGTAAGATACAAGCCCCGGCCCCGCGGGAGCCGAGCGCCCCTCCCCCCAGCTCCCGGCGGGAGAAGAGCAGGCAGAGCGGGAGGGAGACGGAGCCCAGGGCTGCCGAACACCCAGCCCCAGCCATCCGGGCCAGAGTGCAGGGCCCTTGATACTGGGAAAACAGGGCAGCAAGAACAGTGAGCAGGCACTGGAGGCTGGGCGACAGAGGACATAAGAAAAGCGCGCGACCATTTTTTTTTTTTTTTGCTTTTTTGCTGCTTTGTTTTGGCGAGCGCTTTTTGGAAGTCTTAAAGGGACAGGGACCCCAATATTAGGGAAACAGGGCAGAAAGACCGGTGAGCAGAGGCCTGAGGCTGGCACCGGAGAATAAAGAAAAACGAACGACCACCTTTTTTTTTTTTTTAATTAAAAATTTTTTTTTTTTTTAATTAAAAAAATTTTTTTTCTTGTTTTTTTTTGTGGTCGTTGTTTTGTTTTGGCGGGTGCTTTTTGGAAGTCTTAAAGGGGCAGGGCGGGCCACTTAATCCAGAGGTAGGGAATCCGGGATCTCTGGGCACCCTAACCCCTGGGCTGCAGGGAGCAGGGAGGCCCCTTACGGAGATAAATAGCCTCCCAGCAGCTCCTGCTCCAACGCGACTCCACCATTTTGGAGTAGCTGCCCGAGCCAGGCCACGCCCACAGCAACAGCGGAGATTAACTCCATAGCAGCTGGGCAGGAAGCAGAAACCCTGTCTGCGCGCAGCTGCGCAGCACAAGCCACTAGAGGCCGCTGTTCTCCCAGGAGAGGAGGGCCACAAACCAACAAGAAGGGAAGTTCTTCCAGCCGTCACTCGTCCCAGTTCTGCAGACTATTCCTATCACCATGAAAAGGCAAAGCTACAGGCAGACAAAGATCACAGAGACAACACCAGAGAAGGAGACAGACCTAACCAGTCTTCCTGACAAAGAATTCAAAATAAGAATCATAAACATGCTGACAGAGATGCAGAGAAATACCCAAGAAAAATGGGATGAAGTCCAGAAAGAGATCACAGATGCCAGAAAGGAGATCGCAGAAATGAAACAAACTCTGGAAGGGTTTATAAGCAGAATGGATAGAATGCAAGAGGCCATTGATGGAATTGAAATCAGAGAACAGGAACGCATGGAAGCTGACATAGAGAGAGACAAAAGGATCTCCAGGAATGAAACAATATTAAGAGAACTGTGTGACCAATCCAAAAGGAGCAATATCCGTATTATAGGGGTCCCAGAAGAAGAAGAGAGAGGCAAAGAGATGGAAAGTATCTTAGAAGAAATAATTGCTGAAAACTTCCCCACACTGGGGGAGGAAGTAATCAAACAGACCACGGAAATACACAGAACCCCCAACAGAAAGGATCCAAGAAGGGCAACACCAAGACACATAATAATTAAAATGGCAAAGATCAAGGACAAGGAAAGAGTGTTAAAGGCAGCTAGAGAGAAAAAGGTCACCTATAAAGGGAAACCCATCAGGCTAACGTCAGATTTCTCAACAGAAACCCTACAGGCCAGAAGAGAATGGCATGATATATTTAATACAATGAAACAGAAGGGCCTTGAACCAAGGATACTGTATCCAGCACGACTATCATTCAAATATGACGGTGGGATTAAACAATTCCCAGACAAACAAAAGCTGAGGGAATTTGCTTTCCACAAACCACCTCTACAGAACATCTTACAAGGACTGCTCTAGATGGGAGCACTCCTAGAAAGAGCACAGCACAAAACACCCAACATATGAAGAATCGAGGAGGAGGAACAAGAAGGGAGAGAAGAAAAGAATCTCCAGACAGTGTATATAACAGCTCAATAAGCGAGCTAAGTTAGGCAGTAAGATACTAAAGAGGCTAACCTTGAACCTTTGGTAACCACGAATTTAAAGCCTGCAATGGCAATAAGTACATATCTTTCAATAGTCACCCTAAATGTTAATGGGTTGAATGCACCAATCAAAAGACACAGAGTGACAGAATGGATAAAAAAGCAAGACCCATCTATATGCTGCTTACAAGAAACTCACCTCAAACCCAAAGACATGTACAGACTAAAAGTCAAGGGATGGAAAAACATATTTCAAGCAAACAACAGTGAGAAGAAAGCAGGGGTTGCAGTACTAATATCAGACAAAATAGACTTCAAAACAAAGAAAGTAACAAGAGATAAAGAAGGACACTACATAATGATAAAGGGCTCAGTCCAACAAGAGGATATAACCATTCTAAATATATATGCACCCAACACAGGAGCACCAGCATATGTGAAACAAATACTAACAGAACTAAAGGGGGATATAGACTGCAATGCATTCATTCTAGGAGACTTCAACACACCACTCACCCCAAAGGATAGATCCACTGGGCAGAAAATAAGTAAGGACACGGAAGCACTGAACAACACAGTAGAGCAGATGGACCTAATAGACATCTATAGAACTCTACATCCAAAAGCAGCGGGATATACATTCTTCTCAAGTGCACATGGAACATTCTCCAGAATAGACCACATACTAGGCCACAAAAAGAGCCTCAGAAAATTCCAAAAGATTGAAATCCTACCAACCAACTTTTCAGACCACAAAGGCATAAAACTAGAAATAAACTGTACAAAGAAAGCAAAGAGGCTCACGAACACATGGAGGCTTAACAACACGCTCCTAAATAATCAATGGATCAATGACCAAATCAAAATGGAGATCCAGCAATATATGGAAACAAATGACAACAACAACACTAAGCCCCAACTTCTGTGGGACACAGCAAAAGCAGTCTTAAGAGGAAAGTATATAGCAATCCAAGCATATTTAAAAAAGGAAGAGCAATCCCAAATGAATGGTCTAATGTCACAATTATCGAAATTGGAAAAAGAAGAACAGATGAGGCCTAAGGTCAGCAGAAGGAGGGACATAATAAAGATCAGAGAAGAAATAAATAAAATTGAGAAGAATAAAACAATAGCAAAAATCAATGAAACCAAAAGCTGGTTCTTCGAGAAAATAAACAAAATAGATAAGCCTCTAGCCAGACTTATTAAGAAGAAAAGAGAGTCAACACAAATCAACAGTATCAGAAACGAGAAAGGAAAAATCACGACGGACCCCACGGAAATGCAAAGAATTATTGGAGAATACTATGAAAACCTATATGCTAACAAGCTGGGAAACCTAGGAGAAATGGACAACTTCCTAGAAAAATATAACCTTCCAAGATTGACCCAGGAAGAAACAGAAAATCTAAACAGACCAATTACCAGCAACGAAATTGAAGAGGTAATCAAAAAACTACCAAAGAACAAAACCCCCGGGCCAGATGGATTTACCTCGGAATTTTATCAGACATACAGGGAAGACATAATACCCATTCTCCTTAAAGTTTTCCAAAAAATAGAGGAGGAGGGGATACTCCCAAACTCATTCTATGAAGCTAACATCACCCTAATACCAAAACCAGGCAAAGACCCCACCAAAAAAGAAAACTACAGACCAATATCCCTGAGGAACGTAGATGCAAAAATACTCAACAAAATATTAGCAAACCGAATTCAAAAATACATCAAAAGGATCATACACCATGACCAAGTGGGATTCATCCCAGGGATGCAAGGATGGTACAACATTCGAAAGTCCATCAACATCATCCACCACATCAACAAAAAGAAAGACAAAAACCACATGATCATCTCCATAGATGCTGAAAAAGCATTTGACAAAGTTCAACATCCATTCATGTTAAAAACTCTCAGCAAAATGGGAATAGAGGGCAAGTACCTCAACATAATAAAGGCCATCTATGATAAACCCACAGCCAACATTATATTGAACAGCGAGAAGCTGAAAGCATTTCCTCTGAGATCGGGAACTAGACAGGGATGCCCACTCTCTCCACTGTTATTTAACATAGTACTGGAGGTCCTAGCCACGGCAATCAGACAAAATAAAGAAATACAAGGAATCCAGATTGGTAAAGAAGAAGTTAAACTGTCACTATTTGCAGATGACATGATACTGTACATAAAAAACCCTAAAGACTCCACCCCAAAACTACTAGAACTGATATCGGAATACAGCAAAGTTGCAGGATACAAAATCAACACACAGAAATCTGTGGCTTTCCTATATACTAACAATGAACCAACAGAGAGAGAAATCAGGAAAACAACTCCATTCACAATTGCATCAAAAAAAATAAAATACCTAGGAATAAACCTAACCAAAGAAGTGAAAGACTTATACTCTGAAAACTACAAGTCACTCTTAAGAGAAATTAAAGGGGACACTAACAGATGGAAACTCATCCCATGCACGTGGCTAGGAAGAATTAATATCGTTAAAATGGCCATCCTGCCCAAAGCAATATACAGATTTGATGCAATCCCTATGAAACTACCAGCAACATTCTTCAATGAACTGGAACAAATAATTCAAAAATTCATATGGAAACACCAAAGACCCCGAATAGCCAAAGCAATCCTGAGAAAGAAGAATAAAGTAGGGGGGATCTCACTCCCCAACTTCAAGCTCTACTATAAAGCCATAGTAATCAAGACAATTTGGTACTGGCACAAGAGCAGAGCCACAGACCAATGGAACAGACTAGAGAATCCAGACATTAACCCAGACATATATGGTCAATTAATATTTGATAAAGGAGCCATGGACATACAATGGCGAAATGACAGTCTCTTCAACAGGTGGTGCTGGCAAAACTGGACAGCTACATGTAGGAGAATGAAACTGGACCATTGTCTAACCCCATATACAAAAGTAAACTCAAAATGGATCAAAGACCTGAATGTAAGCCATGAAACCATTAAACTCCTGGAAGAAAACATAGGCGAAAACCTCTTAGACATAAACATGAGTTACCTCTTCTTGAACATATCTCCCCGGGCAAGGAAAACAACAGCAAAAATGAGTAAGTGGGACTATATTAAGCTGAAAAGCTTCTGTACAGCAAAAGACACCATCAATAGAACAAGAAGGATCCCTACAGTATGGGAGAATATATTTGAAAATGACACATCCGATAAAGGCTTGACGTCCAGAATATATAAGGAGCTCTCACGCCTCAACAAACAAAAAACAAATAACCCAATTAAAAAATGGGCAGAGGAACTGAACAGACAGTTCTCCAAAAAAGAAATACAGATGGCCAACAGACACATGAAAAGATGCTCCACATCGCTAATTATCAGAGAAATGCAAATTAAAACTACAATGAGGTATCACCTCACACCAGTAAGGATGGCTGCCATCCAAAAGACAAACAACAACAAATGTTGGCGAGGCTGTGGAGAAAGGGGAACCCTCCTACACTGCTGGTGGGAATGTAAGTTAGTTCAACCATTGTGGAAAGCAGTATGGAGGTACATCAAAATGCTCAAAACAGACTTACCATTTGACCCAGGAATTCCACTCCTAGGAATTTACCCTAAGAATGCAGCAATCAAGTTTGAGAAAGACAGATGCACCCCTATGTTTATTGCAGCACTATTTACAATAGCCAAGAATTGGAAGCAACCTAAATGTCCATCAATAGATGAATGGATAAAGAAGATGTGGTACATATACACAATGGAATACTACTCAGCTATAAGAAAAGGGCAAATCCAATCATTTGCAGCAACATGGATGGAGCTGGAGGGTATTATGCTCAGTGAAACAAGCCAAGCGGAGAAAGAGAAATACCAAATGATTTCACTTATCTGTGGAATATAAGAACAAAGGAAAAACTGAAGGAACAAAACAGCAGCAGAATCACAGAACTCAAGAATGGACTAACAGGTACCAAAGGGAAAGGGACTGGGGAGGATGGGTGGGTAGGGAGGGATAATGGGGGGAGAAGTAGGGGGGTATTAAGATTAACATGCATGGGGGGGTAGGAGAAAAGGGAGGGCTGTACAACACAGAGAAGGCAAGTAGTGATTCTACAACATTTTGCTATGCTGATGGACAGTGACTGTAAAGGGGTTTATAGGGGAGACCTGGTATAGGGGAGAGCCTAGTAAACATAATATTCGTCATGTAAGTGTAGATTAGTGATAGCAAAAAAAAAAAAAAAAAAAGGGCAGTTCCTGTGTGGTAACCTCCAACGAGTTCTACACAAGGGTATAAAGGGCATATAAAAGTGTAGGCAAAGGGTCTGTTTGTGTTTATACAGAGGATCAAAGCCTAATTGGGCTACCCCGAAAATGAACTAAGATACGATATGAAAAAGAACTTCCAACATCTGCACCCTCTGGAAGACTCATGCCAGAAGATGATCATCAAAAAACCCCAACAAAGATCCATGCACTGCTACAGCTGTAGATGCACTCATCCCACCAGTTCCTGGACCTGCCATGGGAATGAGGAAGGAGATATCTAAGCTGGCCTGTGCATACAGTAAAACAACAAAATTGGACTGGATCTATACTGTTGGAACTCAACCAAGAATTTGGAGAAGTGCAAATTGTAGCGCTCCAAAGTCTTACAACTACAAACTATTTATTGTTAAAAGAACATATGGCATGTGAACAGTCCCCAGGAATGGGTTGTTTTAATTTGTCTGATTTCTCTCAGACTGTTCAAGTTCATTTGGACAATATCCACCATATCATAGATAAGTTTTCACAAATGCCTAAGGTGCCTAACTGGTTTTCTTGGTTTCACTGCAGATGGCTGGTAATTACAGATATGCTTTGGTTATGTAACTATACTCCTATTATGTTAATGTGTGTGTGCAATTTAAGTAGTAGCTTAAAACCTATACATGCTGAAGTTACTCTACAAGAAGATATATCAAAGAAATACTCAATCTTCCCATGTTTTCTTCCGCCTGCTACTTCTATAGCTTTTCTTCTTCCTTCCTAATTACAACCCTTAAATAGAATTCGTGCCTCATATCAAATTTACCGAGTATCATAATTCTTCCAAGTGGTAAAGATACCTCAAGACAAATGCTGGGCATAGAAGCCACAGGGCATAAATATGCAAAGAAGTAAAAAGCTAACTTTTTCAAACAATAAGGCTTCTCTCTCACTTACCAACTTCACATTTCCCTGTATGGCCCCGGAAGATGACTGGTTAGCCAGAGACGGGTAAGATTCCTCAAGGGAGGAACAACCTAAGACAGGCACAGTCGCAGGGGGGCCATCAGGTGAGAAATTGGGGATCAACAGAGGTGAGGCTTAGAACCTCACCCCCCCATTCTGAGAGAAATCTTCTGCATACGTGGATGTTTTATTGCCCTTGTCTAGCTTGGATTAACACATAGTCTACAGGCACACACCTGATCATCTACATGTGCTCTCTTACAACACTAAACTATGTTTTCTACCTTTATCTTGTATCTACCTACCACTTCAGCATTTTATTAAAAATACTAATAATAAAGAGAGAAATGTGGTATCCACATATAAATCAAGTATAAAAACCAAAGGAGTATTCATATTTGAACTGACTGTTTAGAGTTCATAATGCATGAGCAAAACCGAAAGTTTCTGTGATGACTGCCCTTGTACTGTTCACTATGTAACTTATTCATTATGTAAGAATTTGTTCTACATGTAAAAACTTGTTTGTTGTGCCTCAGAAGATTGGAGACTGACAAAAATTAGGCTTGGGGTGGATTAATGATTGTGCATTGAGCATTGACTCCCCTATACAGAATTTTATTGTCATTAACAACCATTTGATCAATAAATATGAGAGATGCCCTCACAAAAAAAAAAAAAAAAAAAAGGACAGACTTCCAATGGTAAAATAAATAAGTAACCGGGATGTAATGTATAGCATAAGGAATATAGTCAAGATATTGTAACAGCCTGGTAGGGTGATAGCTGGAACCTAGAATTATGTATATAAATGTTCTACCACTGTGTTGTACACTTGAAACTCATGTAATGTAATACTGTGTGTCAACTACCCTTCAATAAAAAATAATTATTAAAAAAAAAAAAAAAAAATGACTACTTATCTAACATTATCAGAAGAGTATTCTTATAAAATATTACAAGCAAAAGGATAAGCAAATGGCAGACAATGAACAGTCAGCATAAAAAATATAATATGTATATATGCCAAAAAAAATAACATTGAGCAGATAAAAACCATGACTAAATATGTTGCCATGAATTTAGTAGAAAAGTAGAAGAGCTTAGGAAAGATGGGAAAAAAGCAATCTGTGAAGAATATGTAAACACAACATAGCATCTTGTATAAGAAATAGAAGTGAGAACTAGAACCAAAGTTCACATTATAAGCAACACAAAAGAAAATAAAACACTGCTGCTAATACAGTCAGATATATAGAAATCAGAAACAAGAGACCAAACAAAAGGAACTGGAAATGAACATAGATTTTTTAATTACTAAAGAGGTAATAATAGATATAAACACAACAAAAGAGATTCAATTTATATATAACTGACGTAAATGAAATCTAAACAAATGAAACAGAAAAAGAGATTTCAAAAGTTTAATAAAAGAAAATTTTCCAGGAAGAAGTGCTTGAATTTTCAAATAGCTATACTATACTCCAGACAGGGGAAAAAAAGTTATACAAATGGTCTTGGTAACTGATAAAGTTACTGGACTTCAAATATAAGATTCACTTAAACATCTTGGTAAAAAGACCAAATCATCATCTATATGAAGAGAAATTCAGGTTAGTGTTAGATTTCCCCATGATATACTTTAATCTGGAAGTAAATGGTACAGTGCCTTTAAGTTTTCAAAGTGTTATCCCAGAAACTGATGGTGATTCTCCTGGCCTGGGGAAGGCCCTAGGAGTATATAGGGGCTATCAAGGAAATTTGAGGGATTAGCAAGTCCTGGGAAAGTCAGTCACTTCCTATTTCTGAACTGCCTTCTTGTGCTCTATTTTCCTTAATATAAGAACCTGCTTGCTCTCTGCCATTATAATTTCAGACATGATTTTTCTCCCGGTAGTTATAGGGAATGTATAAAGCATATCTGCTCCATCTAAAACCAAGCCCTATGTTCTTAGACTGGAGTCTAGCCTTGCCTTTCCTATATTCAAGGTTTTCACTTCTTTTTTATTTTATTTTATTTTATTTTATTTTATTTTATTTTATTTTATTTTATTTTATTTTATTTATTTTTATTTTTTTAGACAATTATTTTTTTATTGAAGGGTAGTTGACACACAGTATTACATTACATTAGTTTCAGGTGTACAAAATAGTGATTCAACATTTATAAACATGACAATTCTAGGTACCAGCCATCACCATACCAAGCTGTTACAATATCTTGACTATATTCATTACATCCCGGTTACTTATTATTTTACCATTGGAAGTGTATTTTTTTGTGTGTGTGAGGGCATCTCTCATATTTATTGATCAAATGGTTGTTAACAACAATAAAATTCTGTATAGGGGAGTCAATGCTCAATGCACAATCATTAATCCACCCCAAGCCTAATTTTCGTCAGTCTCCAATCTTCTGAGGCATAACAAACAAGTTCTTACATGGAGAACAAATTCTTACATAGTGAATAAGTTCTTACATGGTGAACAGTACAAGGGCAGCCATCACAGAAACCTTCAGTTTTGCTCATGCATTATGAACTATAAACAGTCAGTTCAAATATGAATACTCATTTGATTTTTATACTTGATTTATATGTGGATACCACATTTCTCTCTTTATTATTATTATTTTTAATAAAATGCTGAAGTGGTAGGTAGGTACAAGATAAAGGTAGAAAACATAGTTTAGTGTTGTAAGAGAGCAAATGTAGATGATCAGGTGTGTGCCTGTAGACTATGTGTTAATCCAAGCTAGACAAGGGCAATAAAACATCCACGTATGCAGAAGATTTCTCTCAGAACAGGGGGGGTGAGGTTCTAAGCCTCACCTCTGTTGATCCCCAATTTCTCACCTGATGGCCCCCCTGCGACTGTGCCTGTCTTAGGTTGTTCCTCCCTTGAGGAATCTTACCCGTCTCTGGCTAACCAGTCATCTTCCGGGGCCATACAGGGAAATGTGAAGTTGGTAAGTGAGAGGGAAGCCTTATTGTTTGAAAAGGTTAGCTTTTTACTTCTTTGCATATTTATGCCCTGTGGCTTCTATGCCCAGCATTTGTCTTGAGGTATCTTTACCACTTGGAAGAATTATGATACTCAGTAAATTTGATATGAGGCACGAATTCTATTTAAGGGTTGTAATTAGGAAGGAAGAAGAAAAGCTATAGAAGTAGCAGGTGGAAGAAAACATGGGAAGATTGATTATTTCTTTGACATATCTTCTTGTAGAGTAACTTCAGCATGTATAGGTTTTAAGCTACTACTTAAATTGCGCACACACATTAACATAATAGGAGTATAGTTACATAACCAAAGCATACCTGTAATTACCAGCCATCTCCAGTGAAACCAAGAAAACCAGTTAGGCACCTTAGGCATTTGTGAAAACTTATCTATGATATGGTGGATATTGTCCAACTGAACTTGAACAGTCTGAGAGAAATCAGACAAATTAAAACAACCCATTCCTGGGGAATGTTCACATCCCTTATGTTCTTTTAACAGTAAATAGTCTGTAGTTGTAAGATTTTGGAGCGCTACAATTTGCACTTCTCCTAATTCTTGGTTGAGTTCCAACAGTATAGATCCAGTCAAATTTGTTGTTTTACTGTATGCACAGGCCAGCTTAGATACCTCCTTCTTCATTCCCATGGCAAGTCCAGGAACTGGTGGGATGAGTGCATCTACAGCTGTAGCAGTGCGTGGATCTTTGTTGGGGGTTTTTGATGATCATCTTCTGGCATGAGTCTTCCAGAGAGTGCTGATGTTGGAAGTTCTTTTTCATATCATATCTTAGATCATTTTCGGGGTAGCCCTATTAGGCTTTGATCCTCTGTATAAACACAAACAGACCCTTTGCCTACACTTTTATATGCCCTTTATACTCTTGTGTAGAACTCATTGGAGGTTACCACACAGGAACTGCCCTTTTTTTTTTTTTGGTATCACTAATCTACACTTACATGACGAATATTATGTTTACTAGGCTCTCCCCTATACCAGGTCCCCCCTATAAACCCCTTTACAGTCACTGTCCAGCAGCTTAGCAAAATGTTGTAGAATCCCTACTTGCCTTCTCTGTGTTGTACAGCCCTCCCTTTTCTCCTACCCCCCGTTTTTACTTCTATAAATATACCTTTTGTTTTCTGTATCACTATGTTTCCCTTTCTATGGGTTCATTTCATCATCAGTAGCACATACTATCATTTTTCCCACCTGCATTTGCTTTCTCATCTCCCTTGAGTCAGGTTTTCTCCCACCAAGTCACTGAAAACACTGTTAATGTCTTTATCCACTCCATCTTGCCAAATACAGTCATCTGTCTGCTTACCCTTTTATCTACAAACATGATTGTGGAGTCCATAGGGTTTATGCCCTATTTTGTATTTATTGGAGTTAACATAGATATCAGTGTGGATAACCTGGAGGAATAGCCTCTTAAGAGAACTCTATCCTCCAAAATATTCTCCACAGAGTTTTCAAAATAATTTTTCCAAGACAAAGTTAGTCTTGTCTCTCTTGTGCTTAAAATTCCTCAGGAACTTTCAGTGTCTTACTTGGGTAGCAAAGCATTTGGGATCTTCTGCAATCTAAGCCCTGCTACCTAATCACTTCGTTGTTCGGCACTCTGCACCACATACACACCTTGGCGATACTGAGCACCCCACGTTCTCTGAGCGCATCAAACTGCGCCACGTTCACATGTCTTTGTGTGTGCCTCTAAACTCCCTCTGTACGGAATGCCTTGGTCTGCCTGGAAAACTTCTGCTTATCCTTTAAAGGGCTACTCAGACATCAGCTCTTTTTAATGAAATACCTACCTAGTAATATCTCCCATACACACACTGAGCAGAATTAATTGCTTCCTCCTCTATGTGGCAATTGGTGGACACTACCAGTATGCAGTGTGGTTTCCTTCTCGTGTTATGTTGCAGAGATTTTTAAACATGTTGCTGAACTCCACTGGACTGTGAGGCTTTTAAGGACCCAGACTTTCAGCATCATATTCCCAACATACAGTGCAAGTAGGAACTTTGGAGGGGGCAGCCGATGAAGAGAAGGCAGTAAAATAAAGGTTGGTAAATGAATGAATGAATGAATAACCTTTCATCAATATTGTTTCAATAGAAAAGTGGGGTTTTTTTCCAATTTCCAAAAATCAAACTACAAATAAACATTTAAAACACAATTCATCAACAAGATGGTAGACTAGGAAGTTCCAGCCCTTATTTTGTCTCCCCCAACAGAAACACTGATTCAGCGGTACTATATGGACCTAATATTTTTATGAAAAGTTAATTCCCCAATTAGGAACTCTACTTCTATCCTTGAAGTCTTTGTTATTTAGCTTCTGTGCTTAAGCCAGATGTTCTTAAATGGGAGCCTATGGACCCCTTAAAAATTCAATTTTTAGGGAGATGATGATCCCTTCCTAAATTCTTATGCAAACTTTTGTATAAATTTACACATGAGCATTATTTTCCTGGGGAGAAGGCCCACAACATCCAACACATTGACATATGTGAAATAAAGTCAGGTCAGGGAGGTACCGGAGTGCGTATGAAAACTTGTCCTTAAACATATAAGATACTAAGAGCATTATTGTGTCCTTATAAACTATTTTGACCCTTTATGTTAAAAAGTCAAACTTACAGAGGATTCCTTCTATAATTAAAACACTCTTATGGCCTGAAGAATCTAGTTAATGTGAGGTATTTGGTCAGGAGGTACAGAGGCACGCTTTAAAAATGAAGGCGCATGGTGCTCATGTGCTGGGCTCGGCTGCCGAGTTGCATTTCTTTGAGTCTGGGATTTGTAGTTCCAGCAACAGTCTGCTGCCCACTTTCCTCCTTTCTCCTTTCCCTTTATCTCAAACCATTATTTGAGAAATAATAGTTATTTAGCATGGAGAATCAGCCCCACTTCCCCAATCAATCTCTTTCTCTCTCTCTCTCTGCCAAGAATGGGGGAGGAATTGCTGGGCTTGGCAGCTGTGAACCCATCATTATGGGCTCACTGTCCCATCTGCACCACTTAGACTGGTGCAGTCACAGGGGGTTTTAGCCAAACAGGCTCTCGGGGGAACAGTAGCATACCTCTTGATTTGGCTGTGAAGTTATACTTGTGATTATTAATAGACAAGATAAGAGGCTGGCTGGTGCTCTATTCATCCACGTTAGAGCTAATGATTCCGTTTGATTTAAGCTGATTAGGATACTGATAGATAACCACACCACGTTTAGAGCCATAGCCAGCAGTGGCCAAAAGCCTTGACATAGTGCTGCCATTTGGGTTCATCAGATAGGAAAGAAAGGCGGGAGGGAGAAGAAGAAGCTGCTTTAGTTGATTAGCAATGTGCTGCATGGGACCATTTATAATGAAGCATATCATTTAAATTTTCCTTTACAAATGAGTCCAATGCGTGTTGCAGGCTGCAGGCTCTGTTAATTGTCACAAACATTGCTTTTTTTTTTTTAACATTATTAGCTCTTTGGCAGGATCTCCATTGTTGACTAAAAACTTGGCATGATCAGGGCTTGCTGAATAATTTAGGTGGTTGGCAGCTGGAGAAGGAGAACACACACATCCAGGCAGACAGACATGCTGCTTGAGCTCTTTATATAATAGGATTGTATACAAAGCAGAGTACAGTCGGTAGTGACTTCTGTGTCTGTTTATAGGTAAACACTGATGTTAGTTTTATAGGGAAACTGGAGGGATACTTCTCACAAATCATATGCAGCATATGAGACAGATGCACTGGAGGACTGTTCCGATGACTCGGATCATCTCTGGCTCTCACAGGATGCGATTGCTGAAGTTTTCACACACCAGCACTTAAACCGCCTCTGTGGTGGGGTATCTGAGGCTTTGATTACCGGCCCCAGCAGCACTCATAGGAAGTGAGTCCACCTAAAGGCCCAAAAGCTTGCAAGCATAGGCAAGGCTCATGAGTCGCCAAGATTATGAGACACTCACGGGAAGTCTAGGTACGGAACTATGGCTGGTGGGAGTGCACGACTGCTGACTTAGGTTGACGGTCGTGGAGAAGGTAATGGATAAGACAACAAACACATAGTGCACACACACAACACTCTGTGCATGAACTGAACCAGATGCACAGTTTTTCCTTCAGCAGAGTAACTGTACCCTTAGGACGCTGCAAGACTTAACAAACAAAACCTCAACCCAAACTTTCTTAAGCCAACAGGATGTACTGACTCAGGTAAGTACAGGCACAGAGGAAGAACCAGCGGAAGACTCAGACGATGTCATCAGGAGACTGTTTTTCTGCCTCCACCAGTGGGCTTTTCTTCCAATGTGCTGGCTTCATTCTCAAAAAGGCTTGTGTTCTTGTCAAATTGGCCACCACAGCTCCAACCTCACATCGCCCACCTGCTTTTCGTGGCTAGTAAAAAAGAGTAAGATGGAGCCGATAAAATTCTGGGGTTGAGTCTTAATGTTCCACTGGCCAAGCAGGATCACGGACTCCTTCCTAAAGCAACCAACACAGAGCCAAGGGCAAAATTTTTGGAGAGGAATATCCTCAAATAAGAATTGGGAAGTAAGGATATGAAGTAACAAAAAAACTTAGTTAAAATAAAAATATAAAGAATGCAGTTTATCTTGGCTGGTTTCATTTTAGAAACTAAGGTCAATTTATGTTTACCTGTCCTGTTCACTGGCCTGAAGATAGTTTTTGAACAATAAAGTATATTAATGAAATACCTGGACAGGTGTATAGCCACAGTCAGATCTGCCCCAGCCCTAGGGGTACAGCAAGAACTAGACCCCAAAGAGTATAATGGCCATTCGGTAAGAACTGTCAGTGGTAAGTTGAACCCTGTGTGCTGATACGGCTCCATTCCAGCCTCCAGGGAGTAAAGTCAGCTGTCTTTGACCCCAAGCTCTACAGTGAGTTCCTCTCTCTGTGCTAACTACATTGATTACTGAATTTTAGGTACTCCTCTGGGAAGAAAGGAACTAAGGAGCCAATGAAAAGCTATGTTCACTCTCATGTATCTTTTTTTTCAGTCTGCTTGCATACTAGTTTCCCTCAAACTGAGATGAAAATAATGCTTGGGTGAGTCTGAGTCCACTCTTCTCAACCTCTACCTCAGCACCATCCTTTAAGCTTTGCCCAGCATATGCGAAATATCACAGCATAGCTAAGCCAATTGACTCTCACCAGGATAGCATCCATGATCGTGGATCAACCCAATTGCATGAATCTACCATTCAAGGCACTTTCATGGTACATCATAAGCATATTAAAATTGTACAGCTTCCAGTTAATGGACCTGATGCATGTTTTTATCAGCAGAATGTTTCTTGATCCCAGCCTTTCAAAAGTCATATTTTTTAAAGAGCAATTTTTCGTAACCTGGTGGTAGACAGCATTGTGACTTATCAGAAATGTCACTCACCATGTTTAACACCTTCATCTACCTATTCATGGGCTACTAGCCCTACAACATAATTTTACCAGTAATATTTAATAATCTCCTGAACAATCAATCCTAGACTAAGTTTCATGTAGACTGAAAAAATATATATATGTAGATATTGTGGGATTCTGAAAGGACAAGATGAAAGTAAAGAATACTGACTGCCACCTCTTCAATCACCCCAATGGTAGTTCAGGACCAGTGTGGCTGGATCACCCTACCCCGAAACATAACATAGTGGCATGCTGGCTTATTATAAGGTCCTGTGTCTTCCTTTTGGAAGTAACTTGGGAACTTGAATATTATACTTTTTTCTGAGCTAAAAAATAACAAAAGCCTTAGACTATTAATATGAATTTTAAAAAAAACTAGTTCAGAAGCAAGCAATTAAATCAATGCAATTATTATTATGCTCACATAATATGTTTGTGATAACAGATATATATTACATAGTGCTTGACATCTATTAATTGCTTAAAAGTCATTTGTAGAATGAATGAGCAAGTGAATGAACCACTAAATAATTAAAAAGTGAATGAAGGAGCCAGACTGGAATAGGAAGATTCTGGAAGGCAAAAGACAGGGGAAAAAGGCTCAGTTTTGGTAAATCTGAAGCTGGTAAAGAACGTGTAGGCTACTAGCTTCAGACAAGGGGCAAGAGGGGCATGACAGAATAAAAAATACTAAGAAATTCTAAACAAAGAAATTAAGGGGAAAAAATTAAATCTTAAAAATAAACTTTTGTTTTGTTTTGTTTTCTGCTTTCCAGAATCTTCTTATGCCTATCTGGCTCCACCATTCACTCTTTAACTATGTATTTATTCACTCATCTGCTCATTCATTCTATAAATGACTTTTAAGCAATTAATAGACATCAAACCCTATGTCAAATCCTGGTAATATAAGTTGAAAAAACCACAGTCCAAGGCTTCAGGAGATTAAATCCTGTGAGGTGTGACACAGCAGTCAACAGATGATTAAAATGCCCTTTAGCACAAGCTACAATAGGGCTGTACAGACCTCTTATGGGAGGTATGAGCATTGTCAGGGAACACTTTCTGGAGGAAGCGATGTCAAAGCCAAGTTCTAAAGTTCTAGTCATATTAACTAACAGTAGGGAGCTTGCAAAGGACTGGGAGGAAGGAGGGGCATCAGTGTTAGGAAAAGTTCAAGTAAGTATTCTTGAAGCCTAGAAGTCCAATGGCTAATGAAACTGAAAATATGGCCAGAGCCAGGCCATAAAGGAACTCAAATGCACCCCTACTGTATTTGGATTTTATCCTAAAAGATCACTATCGAAGCAGAGTACAAGGTAACTAAGATTGATTTAAGACTAAAGACTGCAAGAACAATTATGCAAATGTCAAAAATATGAAAGAACTAAAGCAGTGGAAGCAAGAAGGTATGCAAGGAAACAGCCAAGAGATTAGAAATACTGTTGACAAGACTTAGTTCATTCCTTATCCGGCTGTCAGTTTACAGCACAGAAAGTTCTGTTCCCCCGACTTTCTTTTCCATTTATTTTTCTAAAATCTACCATCCTCTCTATTACCAAATATGTCTCTTTTACACTTCTTCCAGTTAAATGGAGGAAATACGGGTCTTAGATTTACCTGCTAGACAAGTGACTAGGGTACAACACTTAAAAATGTATTAAAACCCTCTCCTCAGTACTGCGAAAAATCTAACAAATTTGTATATGCCACAAATCAAATGCTTTTGTTTAAGTAGCATTGCTGGGTTGCACAAATGGAAGCATCATTCAAATACAATTCAATGATCCAGTAGCCCCACACTTGGTTCAGATTGCTAGACTAGTGAGCAGATATTACCAAGACTTCCTTGGGCCTCTCTATACAACTTCATTCTGGCTTCTAGTGTTAGAATTCAGACCCCAGGAAGAAGTTTAATTTAAAAGACACAGAAAGACAAGATTTGCTCTTCCATATATTCTGGACATTAGTGTGGTTCTTCACCAGCAAGAATAACAGGCTGAAGTAAACATTTGTATGTAATTTCCAACAATATTATATTACTGTCCTTGTGCTTCCAGAATGAACATCTGATTACTATTAAACTTTATTCTCCTGGAAAAAATAATCCTCTCCAATCATATAAACATTCCTGAGTTGTAGCCAAAGAAATATGTTTCAGTAGTTTCTTACAATATACTTTTCATTATGTATTAATGAATCAAACAAATCAATGTTCTAATAGACCATTAGATGACTTTTTCATGCATCCATCCTTCTAAACATGCAATCAAATAAAGTTAGATCCACATCATGGCTGCAGATTAAAAGCATCACAACTCATAACTTTATCCAGATCTAATTTCAAGTAAGGCTAGGAAATGTGCATACCAAAATGATACTTAGGAGTTCCAAAAATCCCATACTTTTACTACTGCCATATTACTCTGCTTTGTCATCCTATCTTTGTAATAACTGAGTGATGACATTGAAGCCACATGATAAATGAACAAATGGACTTGGAAAACTATATATAAAAGCCAAGTAAAAGAGAAGCGTATGTTCATAACCCTCAGTTAATAATTGATGGCATTTGGATATATGAAATACTCTGCTAGCAAAATGTTGCAAGGGAAGAGAGATGAAAGAATTGGCATCTGTAGTTCAAGTGATCAAGAAAATTTCACTGTAGATATTTGAGGCCCCTTTTTCCCTACTTTGAAAAATCAATATGAAGATCACAGTATGCAAATTTCAAATTATAGCACTTATTCGAAAGAAGGCACAAGTCCTTCAAAAATCTCTTTTCAATATCCCACTCATTATAAAATCGATAATCTGAATAAAGACCTTGTTAACTCCAGTTTTATTTTAAGTAACAGGTTCTGAACCGGGGGCGATTGGCCTGAGGTTAGGCCCCTGCTCCTCCACCATACCATCTCCTGCCCCATAACTCCTGCTCACTATGGCCTAACCTCCTGGCCTTCTTCTCAGGCCCTCCACAGTAGTAAGATGCTTCAGGTCTTTACTGACACCCAGATGACTCCAGCATGACTACTGGGTGTGGGGCTCTTTACAAACAGATCCCCAGTGATTCTAATATGTGGCCCACTTCAAGAACCCTTAATAGCTCCTTGAAAGCAGGCTCTGCCAGTTTTACTCACCTCTCTATAAATCGGCCTAAAATATTGTAACATTCAAGAAATATTTGTTGAATGAATAAATGTAAGTGACTAAAGAAAAAAAACAAAGGAAGAGAAATATTTTTAAAAATAGGGGCTACCCAACCAATTGATAAATTTCCCATGACTTCTTTATTTCTCATGAATAAACATGTATTTCTTCTAATTCAATAATGGCAACTCTTTTAGCAATTTGAGCTTACAAGAGCCTCTGGAGCAAAAGAACCTTTTAATAAAGTAGTTCCTCTTTGTTATAAATCATTCATAGTGTAAGAGACTCTTACAGGACTAGCAGTGTTACTCTCTTTGATAAATCTCATAAAGATAAAAAGTTTAAGAACAGACTCATTAAAGGTTGTTCATAATGAAGTCCAAAGGCCTATGGCTACTCATGTACACAGTGCTTTAGGATGTCCAAGATGAAGAAATAACAAATTTGGAGGTTGATTAACATATCCGAACAATTCAATGAGTTAAGACCTAATAATTTCTCTTGAAAAGGAAAGTAACTGTCTTTATAGCCATGAGCTCTCTAGAACAATATTGATGTAAAATGATGATAGTCTTGGATAGAAAGAAAAGCTTAAGTATAATCATCTATTCTGTTCCATTTGTGTCCTTTCCAGAAAGATAAGTAGATGCCTCCACAAAAAAGCCCTAGAGTTAAATCACCTCTTAAATGTTTATCAGCTGCTATGGACCTTGTATGTTATATGTGTTATGTCATTCGATTCTCAGAATAACTCTTTGAGATAAATACTACTACGCATCTTTGGGAGACTAACCGATCTGCTGGCAGCTTTGTAGCAGTGAGTGGCAGAAGTAGATCTGATCCTGAAGTCGTTGACTGCGGGACCTTACTCTACACTTCTTTTCTCCATGCACCCCTCAGAGGACCCCCAGGGATGTCTACAAAACAAATCCCAAATGCACGTGGAGGAACTTTTCTTGCTGTCTTCTCCTCCTGGGCTATGGGCCTGCTTGAGCATGTGGGCTAATTCTTTGAAATAGCTTCAATGCATACACAACCAAGACATTTTAGAATTGGTGATAGGTAAGACTGACAGAAACCGTTTTCTCATTTCACATAGAAAAACTTTAAGATCTAAGTAATTCAAGTGTTCTGATGATATTTGCTTTGTATTCTTTTGCCATGACCTTAAAATACCATCCACTAGCACCAGCAGTTTCCCTGAGTGTCTATGTTCCAGCCACCTAACTAAAGAGTCTACATGTGTCATTTCTCATTTCATTTTTGAATTTATCCTTTCAGTTATTGACATTACCTGATGAAGCTCAGACATTCAGAGGTTATGTAACTTGCTCAAGGTAAAAGAGCTGGTAGGTAGCCAGCATACAAATACAGATCTGTTTTTCGCTACACCAACTGCCTGCCAGAGAAGTAACTGGATATTTCTGCATTAGACAACAGTGTATGCACTGCTTTTTCTTGACTTAATTAGTAATTTAAGAAACTTCTTTCCACAGCTCATCTTGACAAATGCCGTTCTTGACCCAAACAAGTAGAAAAATGTTCAAATAGGTGTTTGAGTTTCCAAAAAAATAATAAAATAATGACAAGGAGGGGTAAAACCTTCTCTTTTAAAATGCCAGTTAAATAAGGCATGCCGCAGTGCTTGAATGAAGGGTGATGCTGGTCACAGCCACCTGGCTCCAACTGGAGGTGCTCTTCAGAAAAGAGCCAGTACTTGAGTAAAACGTTTTTCATCTAATCACAGCCAAGCAGTATTTTTTTTCCAAGCAAAACCAAGTGCAAATTGTGTTTGTTTTTGAATATGATCTCTACTTTACAAGTGAAATTCCACACACCAACGTGTGAGTTTACTTTGATAAAACCACATTTCAGATTCCACATGCAACTATAAAATCAGGACATGTGGTGTAGGGTTTTCATAAAAGTCAAAATCTGGTAATTAGCACCAAAACTGTTCTTTGAAATCTGAAAGTATTGGAGATAATAGCAATAAAAGCTTATGGAAATGCCAAAATTTTCTTCTCTTGCTAAATCCTACCCAAATACCATCAAGCACCAAGGTGATACACATTTTGAACCTATTATACCCTGCTTATAAGGAAAAAAAAAGACAGGACTCTATTTTTGCAACTTTTTTTATTTCTATAGAAATTTCTCCTGGTTTTAAACTGTTCAAATTTAAAGTTGATCTCTACCAACTGGGAAACTACAGTCTAGACCTGAGAACATATATTGGCCTTCAGCCAGAGAAAGAAACATTGCATAAAATATGTAAAGGTAGTTCCACTGCATCCAAATAGATATCTTGATGTGAGCAACAAGGAAATGATCTGCAGAATAATTTAGGAGAGGTTATATGAGAAGAAACTGGAATCCCAAAGTCTCCAAGCCCTGACTAGTATTCATTTTTGTCCCTATTTGCTATGTGTGTGTGTGTGTACATTTTAATTCTGCCAGCTTTAACAGTAGTTAAAAAAAATAAAATAAAATCTACCTTGGCAAGTTTCCAGTCCAAATTGGCAACTGGATGTCTGATTCTGTTGATTTCAGTAGCTGCATCACCCTCTATTCTCTGGTGCACCTCAAGCCTATATTATTACTTAGTGGAGGAGTAGTAGGATTTAATGTTTTAAGAATTGGCAGCGGATTATACCAGCAGTCCTTAAACAGCAGCATACTGTATTTATTTGTATGCTGCATTTAATCCAATGTATGTAATTCTATCTCCAAATTCAACATTTGTTGGCCATTAAATAGGGAATGATTCTATTTAAGTCAAAACAGCAGTCAAAACAAGAACAATGCTGTATTAAAGCTTGGATGTGAACTAAATAGTTGATACCAATTTTTTGGAAAACAACCAACATCTTTTATTTCTAATAATACACCTTTTTTGTATAGAAAGCAAGTCAAACCTTTAGTTAGGTAGGAAAACCATTTTAAATACTTCAAGGGAATGAACTTGTAATAAAGTACCCCAAAATAATTTGTTAGAAAATGGTGATACATGTGAGACTAAGAGTAATGAAATGCTGACATTCTAATATATGTACAAGAAACTTACAAGCATCATCAATTTTAAGACATTTTTTAGCACTAAAAACACAATATTTTATATGTATGTATTTATTATATAGAAGTGGGAAAATGACAAAATTTTGTTGGACAAAGAAAAAAAGGTTTTCAGTTTCATTAAATACCTAAAGGTTTTAAATATTTTAAAGTTATTTAGACTTGAAAACATAAAAATATAAAATTGATCTGCACTGAGTCTTTCTATAGCAGCACACAAATGCAGTTGATTAATTAAAGGAACCCAGATTATTTATGTTATAGGTTCCAAATTATTTGTCCCACTCAAATTGCATTATTTTCTCTTCTTATTGAGTTTGAACAAATCATTTAGCAGATTCTGGGCATGCGAAATCATGCTACCATCTGGGACTATGAGAACAAAAGGTGGAGAGCCAAGGATCACCAGCCAAATGATGGTCCCACTGCCCAAAATCTCTCATGATGTCTCCAAGTGGCCTCATAGGCTTAATGTGTTCCTCTCTGGCTGAGTCTGCACAGCACAGAGTGAGCAAAGAGTCTATGGTAGAAAAAAATAAAAGCTTGTCTAAAACTGACTATCTTGGAAAGCTGGGCAAGTCATTTCACCTTCTGGGTCCATTTCTTTCTCCATAAAATAAAAAAGTTGGATTAGATGATCTGCTTGGGTTTGAGAAGCATTTCTTCCTTAGGATCTGTTATATTAGGTACTTGAGATGCAAAGATCGAAAAGACATATCCTAGTCTTGGAGGAACTTACGGCCTAAGGAGGAACTATATGTAAAAAGATCATGTGGAGATTATATGGGATTATATGGAACATATTCACAGGACTCTGTATCTATTTTTTTAATGAATCTTTGCTAGTAATACTTCATAGTACTTTTCCTCATAAGAGGAGATTTTGTGCTCTTACCTCAGGCTGGAGGAGGGAATATTAAGAAGAGTTGGGGAAAGAACACAGGACAAGAGCCATGCTTTTAGCTTCCAAGGAGAGACAAGGGGAAAAAAATGGGAAAGGGAAGCCAAGAAAGCTCACATTCAAATGACTTAATTATCTCTCAGCTGGCTTGTGCAATGCTGAAGTGATCTATCCATCCAGCTTGGTCTCTAAGCAGCCAAAGAAATGCTCTGTCTCCTTTCCTAATAAATACAACTTCTGCACTCAACAAATGATCAGATAATTTTGGCAGTCATTGAAGGGGTCTAAGAACCAAAAGGTGTGTTTGACCTTGTTCCAGACAAAATGTAATGGAGGTTATTGATGATTTGTGTGTTGAGTAAACCTGCATTCTGATAACCATTTCATTTTTAAAATCCATAAATCTCTGGGGCTGAAATGCTAGTAAAATGCAGTTTTGATATTCTGTAATTTATTTAAAACTGCTGAATCTGATCCCTTTTCTTTACAAAATTCCAAATAACTGTGAAAGGCTACCTGTGTAGCCGTATATGCATGTTTTCACTCCTTTGGATTACTCCGAACAGTGATGTACACACTGATAATTTATGTTGCCAAGATTTTGAAGGTAAGAATAATACTTTAAATTAGAAGATTGGAGGTTTTCCTGAAAAGAGATTGGACTGTAGCCTTTGTGATTTTCAATACGCTTTTCTTGCCGTGTGTTAGGTTCAGCACTTCCAAATGGGAAAATACATATCTGAGAGTTGAAGGGAAAGAAGTCCTAGCCAAGCAGATGTTGGTAAATTGCCAGCTGAAACAAAGTTGTGATATTGGTGACAAGATTGGTTTCTAGAGGATATTCAGAAAGCAGAGTCTGGCTTTGCTATCATTTCCCTCAGGAAGGGCCTGGATGATGGGCTACAGCACATTACCAGCTAGTATCTTTCTTCCAAACATCTGGATTCCTAGTCTTATCCATTTAAAAATGATTTACTCACTGTAGCTTGTTGTGTGTTGAGATTTCAGCCCAGAGAGAAAACATTCAGCCACCTCTTCTCCAGACATCCATTTCCTAGCTTGCTCTACTATGATCCTTTCAAAAGATTCAAAGGATCTCGCCTTTAAATTCATTTCTTCATACAAAGAATCTAACATTAAAATTTCTATTGGTTTTTACTTTTTAGAAGATACCTTATCAAATCAAGGGTAAAAAGGAAACCAAGCAACGATGTCCAAAACAGTGAATGTTTTTGCCTCCGTTACTCAGACAGTTAAGAGGAAAACATATTTAGGGCTTGATTTTACACAGGAAATTGATTTGTATCTCACATAAATTCATTGGTATAAAACAATGGTTGATAACCAGGACTTACCTCAGAATCATTTCAGAATATATATGCTCAAGCCTAAGCCCAAACCTGCAGAAGCAGATGAGGCACAGGAATGGATTTTTGATAAAGACCCTCAACCCTCATTAAGAAACTCTAGCCTCTAGCATTGAACATGTGGCACAAATTGAACTAGGGCTACTTTCCATGTGTGCCACAAAGGAAAAGAGGCAGATTGTGAACATTAAATGTATAAGAGATTTCACAGATAAATTATTAGAACAAGTATTAAGTTTAGCAAAATTACTAGATCCAGTTCAATAGAAAACCTCAATAATATTTCTATATACTAGCAACCAAGATTTAGAATATGAGATGTTTTAAATTATAATTTAAAAGCACCAAAAAATCAAATGCCAAATGCTAATGAATAAATCCACCAAAGATGCGGGAAAGAAAATACAAACCATTATTTTCTTGCCTATTTTTTAACTTATTCAATTTCTTTAAACAAAAAAAAACATTGAAATAAATTTCTCCTACCCACCACTGCTTGCCTCTGACAAACACCAGTGTGTTCTCTGTATCTATAAGCTTGAGATATATATATATATATATATATATATATATATATATATATATATAGTGTGTGTGTATAAATATATACATACACTAAATTATATATAAATACCATATATATAAATACTATATACAATATTACATATATAATATATAAGTAATATATATATTTTATGAGATTCCACATATAAGAGAGATCATATGGTATTTGTCTTTCTCTGTCTGAATTATTTCACTTAGCATAATGCCCTTAAGATTCATCCATGTTGTTGTAAATCGCAAAATTTCATTGCTTTTTATGGCCAAATAATATTCCATGGTGTATATATGGACACATGTTTCCTTATCTTAGTTAGTGTAAATAATGCTACAATGAACATGAAGGTTCGTGTATCTTTTGGGAATAGTGTTTTCATTTTCTTCGATAAATACCCAGAAGTAGAATTACTGGATCATAAGGTAGTTTTATTTCTAATATTTTGAGGAAACTCCATACACTTTTCCATAGTGATTGCACCAGTTTTCATCCCCATCAACAGTGCAGGAGAGGTCCCTTTTCTCCACATCCTTGTCAACACTTGTTATATTTTGTCTTTCTAATAATAGGCATGATAACAAGTGTGAGGTGATATCTCATTGTGGTTTTGGTTTGTATTACCCTGATGATTAATAATGCAGAGCATCTTTTCATGGACCCATTGGACATCTGTATGTCTTCTTTGGAAAAATGTCTATTCAGATATGCCTGTTTTAATCAGATTGTTTAATTTTTTTTGCTATTGAGGTGTTTGGGTTATTTGTATATTTAGTCCTTTATTGGATAGATGATTTGCAAATATTTTCTCCATTTCAGTAGGCTGCCTTTTCATTTCACTCATGGTTTTCTTTACTTGTGCAAGTCTTTTAGTTTTATGTAGTCGACTTGTTTATTTTTGTTTTTTTTGTTTTTGTTGCTTCTGGTGTCAGTTTTTTAAATTTATCAACAAGAGCTATATCAAGGAGCTTATTATCTATGTTTTCTTCTAGAAGTTTTATGATGTTAGGTCTTATGCACAAGACGATACATTTTGAGTTAATTTTTGTGTATGGTGTAAGATAATGGTCCAGTTTCATTTTTTACATATAGCTGTCCAATTTTCCCAACACCATTTATAGAAGAAATTGTCCCTTCCCCCTTGTATATTCTTGGTTCCTTTGTCATAAACTAATTCATCATGTGCGTGTAGGTTTATTTCTGGGGTCTCTAGTCTGTTCCATTGAACTATGCATCTGTTTTTATGCCAGTACCATTCTATTTAAATTACTTAGTTTTGTAATATAGTTTGAAATCAGGGAGCATGATGCCTCCAACTTTGTTCTTCTCTATCAAGATTGCTTTGGCTGCTTGGGGTGTTTTGTAGTTCCATACAAATTTTATGATTTTTTTGTTCTCTTTCTATGAAAAATGCATTCGAATTTTGATAGGGACTGCATTGAATCTATATATTGCTTTGTGTAACATGGACATTTTGATACTTTAATTCTTCAAATCCATGAACACAGAATATCTTTCCATTTATCAATTTCTTTCATTAATGTCTTGTAATTTTCAGTATCTGAAAGACAAGGATCTTTCACCTCCTTGGTTAAATACATATCTAGGTATTTTATCCTTTTTGATGCAATGGTAAATGACAGTTTTCTTTGTACCTCTCTCATAGTTCACTATTAGTGTATAGAAATGCAACTAATTCTTGTGCATTGATTTTCTATGCTGCAACATTATTGAATTCATTTTTTTAATTCTAACAGTTTTTTTAATGTATTTAGAGTTTTCTATATATAACATCATGTCATCTGGAAATAGTAACTGTTTTACTTCTTTTCTAATTTGGATGTCTTTATTTCGTTAGTCTTTTGATGTTGTCCCCATAAGTCCTTTGAGCTATCTGTACTTTGGTTTATTCTTTTTTCTTTGTGCTGCTGTGACTGGTTCTTGTTTGCTGCTCTCAGTTCCACTTCTTTGTCTACACGTTGACTAAACCTTTCTTCTGCTTCATCAGGTCTGCTGTTGAACTCCTCTAGTGTATTTTTCAGTTCAATTATTGTGTTCTTTGTGACTTTTATTTTGGCACTTTCTTATATTTTTCCATCTCTTTGTGGAAGTTCTCACTGTGCTCATCTATTCTTCTCCCCAGTTAAGTGAGCATCTTTATGACCATTACTTTGAACTCTTTATCAATTAATTTATTTATTTCCATTTCATTAAGGTTTTTTCTTTCCTCTGAGGGAGCAAAAAATATATTATGTTCTTTCATTTGGAACATATTCTTCTGTTTCTTTATTTTGCTTGAATCTCTGTATTGGTTTCTACAAGCAGATGAAAAACCACATCTCCCAGCCTTGAAGTAGTAGCCTCATACAGATGAACTTTGTTGTTCAACACTGCCCCAGCTCTTTGTTGTCCTTCATGCTTTGTATTTGTTGAAGCAACCTATTATATTTTTCATAGCTCCCAGTAGTTGAAAATGTGCCAAGAACTTCCAGTGTCCCAAAAAGGAGGATCTCAGCACTGATTAGAAGTCTGATTCTTCTAATTGCGGCTGATTAGAAGTCAGACCCTTGTAAAAGTATGCAAATCAGCTTGTAAAAGTGTGCACATATATACAGTCCTCTGGGACTATAAGCATAAGTTCCACTGACCCCAGAGCCAGGCGATCTGGAGGTGTCCCTTGGGCATTAGTTGCAGAAATTGGGGCTCCAAACAAGAGTATAAGCTCTTTTCTGGGTGTTACCAGTGACCTAGAACAAGACAAAGGGATGCCAAGATGGCATCCACAGCCTAGGTTCCCTAAGAGCCACTCCCTTGGCCACTGAATGTGTGCCAGACCTAAAGCCTGTCCCTCAGGCCAAAGCTCCAAGATAATCACAGAGGCTTCCTACACAGAATGCGTGAGGAGTGTGCCCTGAGCCCTGTCCAGTGCTCTGTGGGTGGTAGCCTGCCAAAGATCATCTCTTCAATTGCTATGCCCTGTGGGGCACAGGAATGCAAGACCCCTAGCCACCAGAACCAGGTAATCAAGGGGAACCCCCTGGGCAGCAGCCACAAAAACCAGGGTAACCAGACCTAAAAATTAGGGCACCAGACACATATAAAGCTCCCCTTAGGAGACACTGGTACTCTGGAGAATGGCAGAGGGTGTGTGCAAAGGTAGCACCTCCCTCCAAGGTCCCTGGAAAGAATCACAGTCAGACCCAAGACGCATGTTTAATTAAAAGCCTATCCCATAGGCCCCACTCATGATGATAACAGGCCTCCTTCACAGAAAGACCATTCTCTTGCAGTGCCGTGAGGGTGGTGACAATTTAAGAACTCTTTCTCCATTGGTTACAGTCCTGTGGGACCCAGAAGCATTAGCCCCACTGGCCACCAGAGCCAGATGATATATGGAGGTGTACCCTGGCAGCAGTCACAAAACTCAAGGTGCCAGACAGGGATATGAGCACCTTTCCTGGAGACACTAATTATCATAGTTCCCTGGGGCTAAGAACACAAACTCCTCTGGCTTCCAGAATCAAGCAATCAAGAGGCAACTCCTAGGTGGCAGTTACAAAAATTGGGGCACTACATGCCTTAAAAGCCCCCTTCTGGGTGACACTGGTGTTCTGGAGTCCAGCAAAGGGAGAGATCAAGGATGGTGCCCCAAGTATCCATTCCCAAAGGGTGTTCAAGCAGGCTCCTACATGTGTGTCTCAAAATAGATGTCTGCCCCTCAAGCCAATGCTTGATTAGAAGCAGACGGGGCTCCTTTAAGTCTAGGCTTGACAATCTTCTGAGCAGGGCCATGGGCTGGTTACTCCAAGTGTGAAAGACCTTTAAGAGTAGTTTCTCAGATCACTACAGCCTTGTGGGTCTGGAGATGCAAACCCTATTGGTTTTCAAAGTTGGTGTTTGGGGGGCTCATTTCCCAAGCATATGTATTAAAATTTGGGGTGTCCAGAGTGGGGTTTGAACCCTTTGCTCCTCAGGGAGAAACTATGCTTTGAGTTCCCTCCCAGTTGTGGGACACCGTGCTGAAGTTGGGGTTTATGGTGATATTATGTCCCAGCCTCTTTTACCCACTTTGATGTGGTTTTCTTCTCATTTGCCAATGTATAGTCATCACTCAGTCAGCCTTTAGGTTTTTTAAAGTGGAAATTGTTCCATATGTAGCTGTAGATTCAGTTTGTCTGTGGGAGGAAGTGATTCAGGATCTTCCTACATCACCATCTTGAGACAGAACAACTTGTAAAGCATTATTGAGACTAATTAAAGGGATGTAAATGAGTGGAGAGATACATCATTCAGAGACTGGACTCAATACTGGGAAGATGTCAAGTCTCCCCAGTTTGATAAATATAATGCCCAAAAATTAACAATAGGTTTTTTTCTTTTTGGAACTTGACAAGCTATTTCTAAGATATACAAAAACAAAACACGCACACATAAGACAATGCAAAGGACCAAGAATGACCAAGGTATTCTAGAAAAAGAACAAAAATATAGGAGAACTTCCTCAAACAAATACTGACTTTTATAAAGCTACAATATTTAAGAGACTATGGTCTTGGTACTATATATATATATATATATACCTTTATTTAACCAGAACAGAATAACTATATATATCCACAGAACAAACTTGATTTATGATAAAATGCCACTGCAAAAATGCAGATAAAAGATGGCCTCTGTTTTGTTTTGTTTTTTCTATCCAATAAATGATAGTGGGATGCTTTTGTATTCATATGGAGAAAATGAAATTGACCATATTTAAAGCTTAACTTCAAAAGGATTAGATTTAAAAAAGAAAAAGTAAAACAATAGACATCTACAAAATAGTATAAAAGAATTTTTATGATTTCTGGATCAGAAATTTTTTTAATCATAACTATAAAAACTGATAATTTTGTCAAAATTAAAAATGTTCATCTATGGCGTCATTGAGAGAATGGAAATGCAGACTAAGGAATGGAACAATGTATATACAATATATACATTACATAAACAACTTGATCCAAAAAATAAAGATTTTCTACAAATCATTTTTAAGAAAAAGGTAATTCCGTTTGAAAACAAACAGAAATCCACAGGGTGGACCGAAATGTGGAAAGGTGCTGAACTTCATTGAGTCACGACTATGTAAGTAAAGCACCATGAGATTAATATGATACACTTACACTTACCAGGAAAACTAAAATTAAAAAAAGACAGATCATAACAAATATTGGAGAAAGCCTGCAGCCACAAGAATATTCATATATTACAGGTATAAATTGCTACAACTGCTTTGAAAAAGACTTTGACGTTATCTACTGAAGGTGAATATACACAAGCCTTACAAATATACCCTAGGTGATCACCTAAAGAGATGTGTGCACATGGGAACCAAGATGCATTTACAAAAAGGTTCATGTTGGGACTGTTCATAACAGAAAAAAACATCAGCAATATAATGGCGCTATATTGGTGCTATATTCATACATTGGAATACCACCTAGCACAGCAAATTAACTGCAGCAATATTCAAGAACATGGGTGAAGCCCATAAAAAAGATAGTGAGCAAGAGAAGCCAGACACAAAAAGCACATTATTTTATTTCCATATACTTTAAAATAAAAATAAAACTATAGTGATTAGAGATGCGTTATTTTAGCATCAAAAGTGTTAAGAAAAGCAAAGAAAGAATTATCACCAAAGTCGGGATGGGGGATACATCCAGGAGGAGAAGGTTTGGAATGTGACTTGAAGAGCCAGGCCAGGGGCTTCTGGGGTGTTATCAGTGTGCCATATCCAACCTGGTCAGTGACTACATGGTTGTTCATTTTATAACACTATATTAAATTGTACAGGAAGGGTTCTATACACTTGTGTGCATGTTATATTTGAAAAATTTTTAAGTGTAACATAAAAATAAAGCAAGATATTTCTGACAAAAATGTCCTACAAAAATGGATGCTTTTGACCACTGATGACTCCATCATTTATTACACTCTATAAACAAAATGGGATATATCATAGTTAACAATCACTTGTAAAGGGAATGGTCATCATTGGCAATCTGAGAAATGCAATTACAAAATCTATGCTTACGAAATATCAAACTTCCTTGATGTTCCTATTATTCCAGTCACTTTTTTCTCAGCATTCTCCACCACTCCTCAAATTTTTTGAGCCTCAGATTTTGCCTGAACGCATTATGTCTCTGCTCCAACCTTCTCCTGCTTCCCTGCCTTATTGGACTTGTTCATTAACAGACTTCTATTGAGTGCTATACTTGAAGTGTATCCTCAGAGTACTTTGCTAGTCTCTGATGATACAAAGATGCGAAATACACATTTCCCTTTCCTTAACAATGTACTTGAAGTACAGTAGGTACCCAATAAAAATTAAGTGAAGAAATTCACTCCTAATCACATTCTCAAAATATTTACAATCTAATGGGTCCACAAGTTCATGGTTTAGAACATAGCTCCAATATTTGGACAAGAATTCCCACGATTTGGTTAAACAAATCGAATGTAGATAGTATGAAATAGACTAAGTCATTTAGGGACTAAATATTACCCCTGTGATCTGAACTCTGGGTTGATCTAAATTGTTGTCTCTTTCAACAGAACGTAGAAATCATGACGCCTTCACCCCTCTGCTGAAACACCTGAGAGAGAGGGAGTAACTCACCATTTAATATGTGATCTTACTAATCTGTCAACAGACAAATACTAACAGGCTCTGGAGCTAGCCTGCCTGAGCCCGAATCCCATCTCCACCTCTCACCAGCCAGTGACCTGGTAAATCAACTACCTTCGCACCTCATCTCTGGACCTCATCTCGCAAAGACAGCGTGAGCAGCTGCAATGTTAACACCACCAGGATTGAATAGCCTAATTCGAAGCTCTTACAGCTAGGCCTGACACAAAGAAATTGATGGGTGTTAGTTTATTGTCATCCATCTAGCAAATATATATTTTAAACACCTTTCATTTGATCAATATTAGGAATACATTAATGAACAAAACAAATATAATTGCTGCCTTCATGGACTTTTCAGGACAAAAGAACCAGGCAAATAGACAAGGAAACAAAATATATTATATCCTGAATAAATTACTATTTTTTGCTTTTGCTTTTTTTTTTTAAATTAAGGAGCTGTTCTGTTTCTTTAGAGGTGTATGACTCCCTTCTGTCTACAACTCCTGAAGTAGTTTCTGAACTTAGAATCAGAGGGGGCCTCCCCTGAAGATAACTATGTTACCTAGTCTGGGGGTCAGAGCTGGAAATGATAGTGGAAAGCAGCAAATAGCTTCCAAGTTCTGTTCGGAAGCTAAGCTAACGATATCCCCTTGTGCTTATCTCCTAGCAATCTCCATTTCCATTCCATTTTTTTCTCTATTTTTGTGAACAAATACATGTAAAACAGGAGAGAAAGATGGAAAGATGATGTTTCTGAGACATAAAAGAGAGGGGCTGTCCTGAGTTGAGTCAGAATATTTATGGGATAGATTTTTTAAAATTCTGAAACTGAATTTTAATTACTTTCACATATATACCTCATTCTTCCTTTAAAGGAAACCGAGTGAAACTACACTGACTCTACAGATACACTGGCGAAATAAAAATGCTTCTGTTTTTAAGACAATAAATCAGCAGGAAAAAAAAAAAAGCAGCAGCAATGTAAATGTGAAAACCAGCAGTGGGCTGTTCATTATCTCGAATCTGCAGTATTCTTTCTTCACCGAGTACCTTACAGAAGAAAAGGGAACATTTTCCACACTAGTCATTTATTATTTATTTTTATGCCTTAATTATCTGTGGAAATTCTTGACAGCTTCTTATTCAGCTGGTTCTTCTGACAAAGAAGTTTGTACCTTATGGAGAAAGAGGACAAAATACCAACTCAAGAGGAGAAAGCCGAGCCAGCAGCAGCTGAGAGGTTATGAACTGCAGAGCTGCAAATTTAGAAAACAATTTCATTTAAGGAGGATGATAACAACAACAAAAAGAAAACGTGAGGCTAATGACATAAGTTGACGTCTTTCCTAGGAGATGCTTTGAGTATTTCTGTTGGTAAAAATGTAGCTCAACTTTGCTAGACTTGGGAGATACCTTTCACACTGTTCCAAGGGTCACATCATGGCTGCCTGTGACTATAGGAGACATCTGCACATTCCTGGAGAAGGGCAGCACTTGGTTCTGGAGCAAGGACATGATGATGGGATAATAATGACTTGGGAAAGTTAATCTGGTAGTGTGAGGATGTATTGGAGTCCATTCATTCATTCATTCACAAATACAGAGCACCAAGCTACTCTATTTAGTTTTAGAGATTGGGAGACTATTTAAGTAATTCTGATTACAAGAATGAACTTTGTACAGAACAGTGGCCCTATCTCCTTCCTATTCCTACAAATGTATTTGTTTAGGTCAGAAAGGATTTCTGTTTTCTTGTTTGTTTGGTTACTGGATTTAGTTTTGGTTTACTGGGGTTGTTTTTATCTTTGTTGCTATGTCTCTGTTTTCATTTCTTTGTTTTCAGATATGAGCAATGATGTTCACCTATCCATACACAAAGACTTAACCTCTCATCTTAAGGATCAATAGGACTCATTACTTGTCTAAGGTAAGACATATTTTGAAGACTTCACACAAGTCTAATTCTCTTACTGTTATTTCTAGCAACCAAATGATACATACCATTTCTGTAGACCCTCAGTTCCTGACTGTTCTGGTTACTTTAAACCCAGTATCTCTACTCCTTATAACAGAAAAGAAAGCAGATTATTGTTACTCCCATTTTAAAGATTTAAAAATTGAGGCTCAGTGAGCTTAAAAATCACTCCATAACTAGTTCACAGGGGAGCAGTGTCTTAACGAGTCTGGCTCAAAGACCACGTTCTTCAGAGTTTACGTGTTGTTCTTCCTCTCATAAAAACTTGACCTTAAAGAGTAGCACAATGACAATTACAGTTCCTCTAAATTTATACCAAAATGTGAAACTGCTCTTGGTTTTGCCTTCTTTTACAGCAGAATCCCTGGAGGATTTAATCCAGCAGCTCTGACAATACAATGAGCGCACAAGACAGGCATTATCTGCTCCCCAAGCACACGCGCCAGGGTCTCGAGTCTCCTCATTGCCTTGCACATCACACTCTTGTCTGTGAAGGGAATCCCATTTTCCCACCTGCATCCATCATTCATCTGTCATCCCGTTCAGCTGGTGAGGTTTTTAACTAGATGATTTTTTTTTTTAATCTTTCTAGGCTAACCTTGTCTCTCAAGGTCTTTGCTCCGACTACAGTTTTCAAGCTCAGCTCATTTTCTTAACCTCAGTTCACCCCCTTGGGAGTAGCAATTAACACAGGCACCTGTTTTGTTGGGTTCTGCTTTTTACATATTAAAGGGCAGAGACAACCTGCTTGGGTTGGTCTAAGCATCCTTGTGATCTTACAGGAGCCACACAATAATATCCATCTGTACAACCTGAGCAGAGCAATTTAGTAATAGTTTGAGGAGGAAGCTTCTAGGTGCTATTGCATGGGGTTTGAAGAACGACCCATACAGCAAGAGCATGACCCTTTCCCAAACACATCTCGGAGTAGCAGATGTACTCTGTTGTAATCTCACCTCCCTCTTCTGATGCAGGAGATGAAAGCGCTTCTGAAGAGGAACAGACCTGCACTATCACAAAGCCTAACATTTTTCCATTTCGTTTGAGCTGAGTATATTGCTCTTTCAGTTTTGCTAAGATTACACAAAAATGTAATTACCTTGATACAATTCACCTGGAACCCTAAGAAATGAATGTTAATGCAGCCACACTGGGGGAGGGAAGCTGCTAAATGGTGGAGACACTTTTTCCCTGAATTTGGACTTCTGTCTGGTTTCATGAGTTATAATGAACCCAGGCAGCACAAGAAAGTGGTATGCATTGTGTACTGCTCCAGAACCCCTTAGTTGTTCCACAGGAAGCACATGTGGTTACTTTATAGTGTAAGTTTTTGTGGCCAAAATGTTCTCCTTTCCACTTTTTTCCTAGTTAGTCTGCCTAGAGGTCTTAGGAATACCCATGTGTTCTCTGCAAGCAAAATTCAGTTTAGAGCTAGCTTTATTTTAAAATAGAACTCGAATCAAGTAATATGAGCTTGGGAGCTAAATGAGAACTCAAAATTCTGATTAATATCCCATGCCTCATATTGAGACTCCATGCCTAAAGCATGCAAGGCCAGACATAGAGAAATACTGTTTTTTGATTTGGAGGTTTTTTAGTGAAAAGTAAAATTAGAGAAGGTATGATTCTAGTTGTTTAGCAGCTGACCTTGTCATCTCAATACCCCCCATCTACACATGGGAAAATTATGTGTTATAGAGAAAAATCGAGACTTTTGCATGGCTTGCTGTTTCTAAAACAAAAAATTTGTACTTGAGATCGACAAGTATATCACTTCATTTGAGGCAATAACAAGTCTAGGTAGGTAGCTAAGATAGGTGGTGACAGTATTAGCATTACAGCTAATGTGGGTTGAGGTCAACAGAACCTTTATTGCACACCAGCTAGGCTATAAATGTCCCAATGTTAAGGAAAATGATGCTCAGTGGCTATTAAAAGCATGAAAAGAATAATTGCAAATGGAAAAATATTAACCTTAGTAACAATAAGAAAAAATAAGATAGGAAACATAGATGACAATGCTCACTTGTGAGTAACACTTGCACAGGCATGTCAGTGAATAATAGACAATGAATAATGATCTAATAAATTATAATATGACTATATTTGAGAGGATGAGAGAAGCAGAGTAGGTAGTCTGAGGAAATTAAGTGTAGGAAATCAGTAGATAGCATGTAAAACAATGATAGCAAGAGACACACATTATTTAGAAATACAAAGGTCTGTGAATGCCAAAACAAACAAACAAAAAGAGCTCAAAAAACAAAACTGATTGCCAGTTGGAAGGGTCAGGCTGTCAAAAAGGCACAAGGGGTGGGGCACTTCATAGTATTATTTAGTTTTTAAACTATGTGTATGTATGACACCAATCAAAACATTTTAAATCTTAAAATGTCTAGCTTAATCACCATTTCAACTCTAATACCCAGCACAGTGACTCACAGTGACTAGCATGTAGTAGGCTTTTAATAAGCATTTATTGAAAGTGAAAAAAAGGACAAGCTGTGATGCTATTCCCGAGGATTCTGCAGCAGAATAAATGGAGCAGAGGGAGGGAATATAACAGAATAGGATGCAGTTAGTTATACACATCTCTTAGCACAGTCAGAGCTGCTGAATAGAGCTGACCCACTTCTTTGCTCTGCCTGAGTTTCCAGGGCTATGGTATAAGGCAGCATACCGGGGCAGCATCATGTGCCCTAAGGGTGGCGATGGAGCAGCAGTGTGCACCATCACAGTGTTACGTGGCTTTATGTGCCCTGCTCATCATCACCATATTAAAAGCCACACTATCTGCAGATACAGCTTACATTTTTCTAGGGCAGTGGGGCATATGGGAAAGGCTACAGCTTTGAAGCAAGACAGACCTGCATTACCTTGGAAAAATTACACAACCTCTCTGCTTGTTTTCTCAACTTTAGAATGATAATAATAACATCTACCTTACAGGAGTTCTAAAAGCCTAGAAGAAAATCTAGAGCAAGTATTCAACATAGGGAGCTGTTTTTACTGTAAGTTAGACTGGAATAAAAGTTCCCTGAGGATCTTACTTGTTTTGTGCTACAGAATCTGAAACAGTCCCTGGTACATAATAGAAAACCAAGAGTGTTTGATGGATGAGTGAAAAATGAACTGTTGTTTCAAAGGGAACAGCATTTATTTTGGGACTGGCCACTTCAGTGGACATAGCTCAGCTCTGGTACCTTTTAATACAGCATCTTAGGTAAACACTGTTTTGGGGAAATCAATTTCCTCCAAGAATAACACTGACATCTGCAGAGAAACATTGGCCCAATCACAGAATGCCTCTTCTCAAACATTTCGCCAGCTTTGACGGCCTATGAGATCTGCATAGTAGGAGCTGAGGCTATAATGAAAAGGCCACAAAACTCCCATCTCAACAATGTCCCAATGTATCCTGGCGTTTTGTTTAGTGTTGCTTCATTTAGTCTCCAAAGGTGTCTTAATGGGCCTAAATTCATTAGAAATATTTTTCTTATCACCAATGTTAAGGTATATTGACTTACATGAACAATGATTGTGTGACCCAAGCATTTTGGTCACTCTAAAAGGCATTGTTCCTGTAGCTCCACTTTAGATTGTGGGCATCAGTACCAGGAGAGCTCTCTTTATGACAAGGAAACCATTCCAGATGTTTCAGCACCTTTCAATGAGTGAAAAACATTTTTCTCTAGAACAGTTGCTTTATTACCCTACCTACAAAATCAGATTAAATTAAGGAAAAGACAAAAACAATTTAGCTTCCTTTCTCTTTTTTTCCCTGCTTTGTATTCCTTCCTTTTAAATGTAGCCTTTCTGCTGTCCATGACCATCTGGAGAACATAAACACCCATTGCAGAACCCAGATGCCCAGCCAGAAGAATTACCTAATTGAGTTATGCTGCAGTCCTGCGCAGAACCACGCCCAGAGCCTTGGGCCGCCCCACCGCCCTGCTGCGGAGACTCACAGACATTCTGAAGTTTCCAACTGGGAGGTGTGCTGCTTCAGGAAATATCTGTTCTGCCCTCCCTTCAATTTCCCATTTGCTGGCATTTTTCATTGATCATGGAAAACACATGGCCAGCATCTGTGAATAACTATTTGTCATTGTGTAACACATCTATGAAATGTTCTGCTTATAGAGGTTCTTACAAAAACAAAACACAGGCTATGCCTTTTTGGTGGAATTGTTTCTCTGAGCCAAATTATGAAACAACTACAATAATATTAGGATGAAAGAGATAGGTATCTTGATCACACCAAAAGGAGAAATGTCCCTTATAAATAAAATTACATGCTGAAATAATTATTTCCATATTTATAGTGTTCTGTTGTTACTGTTTGTTCACAAAGAGAATTCTTAAGCACCATATCAGTAAATTCTCACTCTAACCCTCAGATGGGAGCCTTATGATAGTGTTGAAGAAACTGTGGTCCAGGGAAATTAAGTAACTGAATTCTTAAATTAACATCACACAGCATTCTTTCAATCATTTGGGCTTTTTTTCATCTATTTGTTCATCGATTCATTCAATAAACATGTTCTGTAGAATGACTTTAATAGAATCAAACTATACAATGAGACTTCCTAATGGTTGTGATCACTTTAGGTGAATTCTTAGAGTTATCTTATGTGTGACCAATTTTGAAGGTAAAGATAAATAATAATAATGATAGCATTTAATCATAATTTCAAAAGGGGTCTTCTTACCTAGATCCAAAGCAATGTCTTATTAGGGCAGATACATACACCAGCATCAATCACAAAAGTTTTCTTCAGTTCATTCAATAGCATTGTTAACCGCTTAACAGATATTTGATGCTGGTTCTAGATGCCCATATGGGAAAGATGACTCAGCCCTTGTTCTATGAGGACTTTGCAGTTAGTTGTGATACTGTGATTTATAATAAGAAAAATATACTCGGAACATCCACTGTTACTGGCATATAGCTCATAAAGCACTTGTAATTTCCTATATGAGAGGCATGAGGTTATTTTTTTGTTATTGATATTTAGTCTTTTGTAATCAGTTCCTGAAATAGCTCCAAAGCCATAAAAGAGCTAGGAGTGACTTGTTATTCATAACAAGCCCCTTTCAAACACACCTGAGTTTATGTAATGAGGCGCCTTTTGGAACTCCCCTAAGGATGGGGGCTGGCTGCCAGAAGGACCAGCCATGATTAGAGGGTTGGAGCTCTCAGTCCCACCCCCACTCCTTGCCCTCAGACGGGGAGGGGGCTGGAGATGGGATCAATTGCCAGTGGCCAATGATTTAGTCAATCATGCCAATGTAATGGATATTCTGGGCTGGAAAGCTCTGGGAGAATGGTACACTCAGGGAAAGCATGGAAGCTCAGAGCCCATCCCACATACTTAACCCTATACATCACTTTGATCTGCTGATCCTGAGTTAATAAACCCATAATCAAGTAAGACAATGTTTTCCTGAGTTCTGTGAGCCACTTTAGCAAATTCATAGAACCTGAGGTTATAGTGTGTTGGTCAGAAGCATAGCTGACAACATTCAATTGGCATCTGAAATGTGTAGGAGTGAGAGAGAAGAAGGGTAAAAGATAAAGTGTGACATATTAAAAATTTTAAGAGTTAATCTGGGCAAAATTATATTGGGCAGTGCCAATCCAGAAGTAGAAGCACTCCCAACAGGAGCTAGAAAAATGACTAACATAGGAAGTATAAAAGCAGAGAAAGGAAGTTGTTTGATTGGATACAGCTTAAAGCCTAGGTGGCTGTGATTTATTGTCCTTAGATTTCAATTTCATAACTCTGAGTCATTTATAAGCTTAGATTTTGGTTTGCTCCCACAAGCTGCCACAGCATTACAGCCACCTCAGTCTAATGGCCTCCTTGCCTAATTAATTTAATAAGGGGAAGGGGGCAGTCTTGTTGGACCCAGCCCTTACCTATGGGATATGACACTTATCTGTAGGTAGACAGTGTCAAATTTGGGTTAAATTGTACGACACCTAGTCAGTGTCTGCCGAGAACTGGAGAATTGTTTGGTAGTGTTAGAAAATGCACATCAGACTAGTGTAAAAGACAGACAGCAAGAAAACTAGGACACATACAATGCAAATCCTACAACAAGCTGCCAGAGGCCAGAAATGGAAGCAACCACATGCCTAAGCAATAGGGAAAACTTCATAGAGGAGGAGAATGGCCTCTTAATGGGTGATTAGGAGCTTTGCACACTAAGAAAAGTCGACAGGACCTTCAAGGATAGAAAAGAGCATGTACAAAGGCACAGAGGCATAAAGGAGCCTGGTATTCGAGGCAGGATAAGAAGTCTGGTTGGAGAGAAGGTGTTGGGGATTCTGGAAGACGAGGTCACCCAAAGGCTGTGTTCTATGTTATGAAGTTGAACAAAACAGAGCACCATAGGAAGGTTAAAACAGAGGGTTGACTTGACCAGATGCATTATTTCAGAGCCATGATGCCAGAATGAAACCAAGAAAAGAGAAATGAAGATGCAGGTGGAAATATGGATGAGAAGCTTGAGAGACCACTATGACTGGAGATATGGCTTTGGGAGTCATCACTGAATAAATAAAGAAAGAAGGTGCCATTGATTCTCATTTTTCATGGTTATTATGGTCTATAAAGTCACCGTGAACACTAAATTAGCAAATACTGTGGCACTGCTCCTGGGGGAATACATGGTTAGGTTCCTTTGAGCTTCTTATCACAACATTTTTGTCAACCAATCAATACACAATCTTGCATCTGTCTTTCCGCTAAGGACACCTTATTTAATACATATTGCTAGTTAACATTGAATGGCCAAAAGCACTGTGACTCATAACTGAATAAAGCTAATCTAACACATGTATTTTCTTGTGCTAGATATCCTAGGCAGAACTTCAGCACTATGCTTAGGGCCATTATACACAGATAAATTGCCAAACAAAAAGCACAAAAATGCAAAGAAGCAAAGCTCTAAGTAGACTGTGAAAAGGACTCTTGCCCACAGAATCAGAACTGAAATGAGAAGGCACACCATTGCCTGGTGCAGCCTCAGCTGGGAATGTGGGCAGGCATGGGGTGACTTACATTTTTTTCCATTCTCTGCATGTCTGTGATTAACCCTGAAAGTGCCACAAGTATTGATTTGGGCATTGGAAATAAATTTTAGCAAGGAGGTGAATTTGCGAATATGAAACCAGTGAATAATCAACTGTAGTTTAAATCAGAGGATAAGATGGAACCAGCATGAGAACCCTAGTGTACAGGAAGAAAGAGGAGCCGGCAAGTGCACGGGGGCAGATGGAAAGACCAGAGACTTAGAGGCCAAGAAGGAGAGGGTTTGAGAAGTAGGATGTGTTCAGTAATGTACAGGGCTACAGGCTGGTCAACAAGGCCAGACAAAAGGGTCAAGACCACAGTGACCTTAGTGGGGTGTTCCAGTCAAGTGGACAGTGGCAGTTGAGATAACTGGGGCCCCTCTCAGTGCTGGGTGTAGGGAGGATGGGAAGACAGTACCCATGCTCCTAAGAGGCTTTCTGAATCTGGAGAAATGAAGGAGGCATAAAAAGTCATTTGCTTATTCAAAAAATGTTTATTGAGTATTGCTATTGCCAGACATCATTAAGCACTAGGGACAGAATAATACACAAAGTAGGCAAAATCCTTGCCTGCATGGAGCCCCCATGCAGTTATAGTCAACAGTGTGGGTGATAGTCAATAGATGAGCAAATAAATAAAAATCTTAACGTTAAATACTGAAAGTGTTATGAAGAAAAATAGAACAATAAAGGGGGCGCGATACTGATAGAAGTTGCTATTTTAGCTAAAATGGTGAACGATGAAAGTTGGCCAGAAACCTAAAGAAAGCGTGGAAGCCAATCATGTGCATATCTCCAGGAGAAGAGTCCCAGGCAGAGGGAACTGTGAACTCAAAAGCCCCTCCCACCTGCAGGAACTTGCTCGATGTATTCAGAAATAGCCAGGATACCAGGGTGGCTAGAAAAAGTGAGCGAGGAGGAAGGTGATGGGGGAGGTAGTCAAATGACAATTACCACAGTGGCTTAGTCAGCTTGGATGGCTACAACTTACCATGGACTGGTGGACAGCCATTTATGGGAAGTCTAAGAACAAGGTACTGGTAAATTCAGTTCAGATTCTCTGGAGAGAGACCACTTACTGACTTGTAGACAGTCAATTCTCTCTGTCCTCACGTGGCCTTTCCTGCATGCATGCTGTGGAGGGAAACAGAACATCTCTCTCTCTCTCTCTCTCTCTCTCTCTCTCTCTCTCTCTCTCTCTCTCTCTCTCTCTGTATAAGGGCATTCACCCTTGTGAGTTAATCTAAATCCAATTAAGCCCCACCTGTGAATACCATCACACTGAGGTCTGAACTTCAACATATGAGTTTGGAGGGGATTCCAACATTCCAAATGTCCATAACATATAGCAATCCAAACTAAGGAAGTGCTGCAGGAGTCTAGATAAGAGAGGAATCACTGATAGCTACCAGAGTCAGAAAGGTTTCAGACAACAAGTCAAACTTGAGCCAGGCTTTATAGAAAGAATTAAGCTAAATATACATGAATGGAGGGGCAAACAATTGGGGGTGGGGGGTGCTGGATATCATGAAGCAAAAAAGCAAAAGTGAAAATGTCCATTAAGCCAATCTAGCTGGTCAGAACACCAGTGCCCGGGTTATTGAAGAGGAAAACTTAGAAGTTAGATAGTCTGAACACGGGAGATTTGAAAGCCAATCTGTCCAGCCACGGAGGATTCTGAATAGTCCTGTGATAGATGGTGCTTTGGGAAGTTGAAAATGGAAGTGGCATGCATCTCCGATGGATAGAAGAGAAAATACTGAGAGACAGGGAAACAAATTAAGGGACCGTCACAGTAGCCCATGAGGAGCTGATAAGGTCTATGACTAATTCCTCTCCTCCAGAGTGGAAAGACAGCAGCATACATTAAGAAAGGACAAAGGTCAAGTTCAGAGACTGACCAATGGGGAAAGATGACTAAAAGGATGACGGCACAAAAAACTGCAGGGGAAGAATCAGTTTAGGGAATGGGTGAGGAGAGCTGTTATTGTCAGATGAGAAAATCCTAGAACATCAAGATGGAGATGGCCTGCAGCACTTGAAGTTGCAGGATGGATATTCAGAAGCAAATTAAGGCTCGTAGGATAGAGTAACCAAGTATGGTCTGATTCGTTTTGAATACCTCTCCCCCCCACCAACATAGCAACTGAAACTCTACAGTAAATGCTTACAACATGAATGAGAAGTAGCCATACCATGAGCTTGCTTTGACGTGGAAGGGCAGTATGTAAATTACCAAACTTTGAAATGAGACGGTATTTGGTAGAAGGCAAAAGAAAAAGAAAACCAAAGGATCAATCACAAAGTAGTCTATAAATTGCACAAAATAATGCCAAGCTCATTTTAGAAAAGAGCCAAGTGGACAGGAATTGGCAATGGAAATTAAAGGCTTAGAGGTAGAGAGGCTACAATGAGGCCCACAGGAAAACGTCCTATTCTTTAGGTCCCGTAGAGGTAACTTTGGATAAAGGGAACCTACAATTCTCCTAGCTGGTGAAAGGAGTGAATTTTTCTTAAGGCAAGAGTGTAAATAGCATCAGGAGAACTGTAAGCTTTCTGCCCTGCCTCCCTGCACGGATGCAGGGAGAATTTTACATAGTTCTTGCACAGCTTTATTTAGGACTGGAGGGGAGCCAACTTCTATTGTTCAAGTTCACATTTCAGCTGATGATGGAAATTCACACATTCTGCACGAGGCCATCCTGAGGAGCGGTCCTCAGTGTGTGACTTTGGCAAAAATATTGCATTCTAGGACAAACATGCTTTTCAGAGAGGGTAAGATTTGTCAAAACAAACAAACAAATCAGCCAGCCAGAAAATGGATCTTTGTTCTAAGTATTACCACAGGGAAGATATCTACTGAAAAGTTTGAGAGTAGTGATAAGCATCACCTTCCGCATTAATTATGTTGTTAGATTAAAAGTGAACACCAACCACACTGTCCTGTCGTCTTCCTGTGACAACAGGGCAAGGCTCACATTGACTTCCAATAAGCTATAATTTCTTTACAAACCCAGACTTTTTGAAAAGAAAAAGAGAAATTGCCAGTATCAAAGGTATTAAAAATCTTGAAGTCCAATATGAGTTTGGGAAGGAAAAAGTAAGAGGGCTATGTGACCTTTGACATATGCTTAACCTCACTTAGCTTTGGAAAACAGTGTACTGTTACTCTCAGGATCATGGAAGAAGTGAAAGATTATACATTGTCATCTCCACAGGAAAACCATCCCTACCCACCCCACCTAAAGTAGACAGCTACCCACTCTCCATAAATCACTCTGGTTCAAACGAGTGGGTATTACTATCTAATATGTGTTTGCTGACTTAGCTGTTTAATATCTGCCTCACCTGAGCAGATTATAATCTCCAAGAGACAATGATTTTGCCCTTTTATTACTCTATCCCTAGTACTTCAACAGTGCCTAACACATAGTAAGTGCTCCATAAATATCCACTGAGGGCAATGGTTACATGAGCATATATGCTTGTCAAAAGTCATACATTAAGATTTGTGCATGTTATTGTATGTACTTCAATATAAAAAAATAATTAATAAATATCTATTGAATAAGTGAAAACAGGTGGCTCATTAAGTACTAGCTCTCTTCTTTGCCCTCCACCTCAAACTCATGAGGCAAATATGTAGTTTGTGTACATGGAAACAGATCTAGCCTTTCAAGTGGGGATGCCTATGTAACTGGGAGACACAGAAGGATACATGACTGATTGCTCTTGCAGCCAGCATGGAATGTATGCTATTACATTTACATTGTGTATGCTTTGAGTCGCTATAGCAACTCGTGCTCCATCTACATTAAATGAGATAATGCATGCACCCTGAAGGGCCCCCACCAGTAAGATGGCGAACTTCTGGCTTCTCTTCCGGGTCCTCAGTTCCCCACAGTGCCACCTAAAGACCAATCACCTCTCTCCCCACTCCCACTCCCAGCACCTGGCCAATAGCCACCAGCCCCGTAGAAGTAACACCACAATCACCCCATGCCCCTTCCTATATAACCCAGCACCTTTCCCTAATAAAGCGGAATTCTCCGGTAAATTGCTGCTGTGTGTCTCTCCTTTCCTTTCATTGGTGCCGAAACCCGGGAAATGGGACACCCCAACTGGGCCCCGTCTTCCCCCCGACACCAGCAGCAGCTTGCCCTCGTCCTCTTTTTCCGGCGCTGGCTCATCACACTCACCATCCTTTCTGGCCTTTAGGTAAGTTTTCCCCCGGAGTGGGCCACTCTTCCCGAGCTATCACAGTGCCATTGACTGTGATCGTCCGGCAAGGCCCTGACACTCGGGGACGAAGAAGGAACTCTTCCCGCCTCCGGCCTTCACGGCTGCTGCAGACCCTCAGGCCCCCTCCAACAGCCATAAACGAGGTGACTCCTTTGTGAATGAGAACGCTCCCTTTTCCACTCCTTCCTTCCGTTTTACCTGCCGAAATCAGTTCCGTCCGCCGAAAACTCCTAGTACTAGGTACCTCGGACTCCGGCACTCTGCCTTCTTAGAGGAGTCTGGGTGACGACCCACACTTCCTAAGAAACCGACTCGTATACGAGTTTCCGCAGACCACCAAGGATCATCGGGGACGCCCTTTGTCTCCGTGCGGTCTGCTCCCAGTCCGAGGATCTCCGTTCGTCTTCCCCTGTTTGTCTCCTTCTCTGTCCTTTAGCCATGGGAGCCTCCTCATCCCTCCCTGAAAGTTCACCTCTTGAATGCCTGCTCAAGTATCTAGCCACCCTCTCCCTGATGCCTGATATAAAACCAAAACTTCTCCGCAAATACTGCTCCCAAGATTGGCCGACATACCCCCTAGACAATAACAACCAATGGCCCGCAGGGGAAACTCTTAATCCTAACATCACTCACGATCTCTTTAACTACTGCCAGCGCCTGAAAAATGGAAGGAGACTCCCTACACCGAAGCTTTCCGCCTCCTCCCCCCACCCCCCCCAAGTTCTTCTAGCCTGCAAGCCGTCTCCCCCGCAGAAGCCTCCCGTTCACTCCCTTCCCCCTCCTCTCCTACAACAACCCCTCCCCCTTCCTCCACCACCATCTCCTCTCCCACCTCACCCCCCTGCAGATCAAGCCTGAGCCTTTCAGCTCCCCTCTAACTAAAAGTTCCAAAGCCTCCTCTGTCTTTGCCCCCATCACCTGTTTCTCCCCCACAGACTGAGCCAGAACCCTTCAGTCCTCCTCAGACTCAGTCCCGAGGGCCTCCCAAAATTATCGCCCCCCCCTCCGAGAAGTAGCAAGATCCAAAGGCATCGTGCGTGTTCACATCCCTTTCTCCTTAAGAGATTTAGCCCAACCTGAGAAACGCCTACGTTCCTTTTCCACTGATCCCACAACATACATCAGAGAGTTTCAATAGACCCTCCAGTCATACAGCCTCACACATCATAACATTTTCATGCTCCTAGCCAATACCCTCCTTCCTGAAGAGCATAGAAGAGTTTGAGACTTTGCCCAAACGCACGCCACCTAAACCCACAGGACTGACCCCACCTATCCCCCTGGCCCCACCGCTGTCTCCGAACAAGACCCACACTGAGATTATAACACCACTGTGAGTCTCCGCTCTCGAGATATCTTTGCCTCCTGCTTAATAGCAGGTCTGAAAAAGGCAGCTCATAAAGTAATCAATTTTCAAAAGCTCTCTCCGAGTTCTTAGACAGACTCACTCAAGCCCTATTACAGTTTACCAGCCTGGACCCAGAAACGCCTGACGGGAGACATGTCCTTATGACATACTTCCTGGCTCAAAGCTACCCCGACATTAAAGCTAAACTCAAAAAGTTAGAACAGGGCCCCGCTACCCCACAGGCTGAGATCTTAACGGTGGCCTTTAAAGTCTTCCATAACCGGGAGGAGGAGGAGAAAGAATGCCGTAAACAAAAGGCTGATCAGGCCAATTTCCAAATGTTGGCCCAGCTAATAAAACCACAACCTGGGCGCCCTTCTACAAACAAGCCCCCCACAGGAGCTTGTTTCAAGTGCAGACAAGAAGGACATTGGTCAAGGGCGTGCCCCTCCCCCAGATCTCCTACCACCCCATGCCCCAGATGCCACAAAAAGGGCCACTGGAGGTCTGATTGCCCAGCCACCCGAAGGGGAGGCTGGACGAACAACCCTCATCCTAAGCCCTCCGTAGTGGGGCTGGCAGAAGAAGATTGACGGGGCCCGGGGGCTTCTCGCCCGACCATTTCCATCACCAAACAGGAGCCCAGGGTCACTTCAGTAATAGACGGTCGCCCCATCTCCTTCCTCCTAGATACAGGAGCCACCTACTCAGTCTTGCGAGAATACCGGGGCCCTACCATGCCTGCCATTACTCCTATAGTCAGGGTAGGAGGTAAACAGATTTTCCCATTAAAACCCCCCCTTTTATGCACAATCCAAGACAATCCCATACCTTTCTCCCATTCCTCCCTAGTTATGCCCCAGTGTCCCATCCCCTTACTAAGACGGGACATCCTTTCTCTCCTCCATGTTTCCATAACTATATCCACTCCCACAGCCCCCAGTACTCCCTTTCTGATGGCCCTCATAGCCGACGACCCCCCTCTACCCAATGAAAGCTCCAGTTTCGCCCTCATACATCCTGTAAATCCCAGAGTTTGGGACATTACAAGCCCCTCCGTGGCTCTATGTCCTCCTGCCTCTATCAAATTACGTGACCCCTCTCAGTATATCTGTCAGGCCCAATACCCCCTAACCACTTCAGCCCTCATAGGCCTCCAACCCATCATCCAAGATATCTTAAACAAAAATTACCTCAGACCCACTCACTTCCCTTTTAATATCCCCATATTAGCTGTTAAAAAAAAAAACCAACAGATCTTTCCACCTCATCCAAGACCTTCGCCTCATCAACATGGCCATTGTCCCTATCCATCCCTTAGTCCCAAATCCATACACCCTGCCTTGGCTTCCCGAGACCCCTCCTCCCAAGATTTTTTTGCCTTCACCTGGACGGACCCATACACAAGACATTCTGAACAACTCACTTAGACAGTTTTCCCACAAAGCTTCCGAATCCACCTTATTACAATCTGCAGTCCCTGGTAGGAACAGTCTCAACTTGACACTGCCTCCCTGCTTAACCTTCTAGCTTCCAGAAGTTACCGAGTATTCCCTGTCAAAGCTCAAATCTCTTCTCCTTCTGTCACTTACCTCCGATTTCTTCTATCTCAACAAAGAAAGTCCATCACCTTAGACAGAAAACGGCTTCTCTCTGACCTGCTCGTTCCCAAAACCAAGACAGAAATCCTTTCCTTTCTAGGCCTGGCTGGGTATTTTAGAGCGTGGATCCTAACTTCTCCCTGTTGGCTAGACCCCTATACAACCTCAGCAAGGGCCCCCCTGAAGAACCATTATCCTCCTCACCCCGACACTCCTTCATTAAGCTCTGTGGAGCCCTTGTGGAAGCCCTAGCTCTCCATCTTCCTGATTTGTCGAAGCCCTTCTCATTATACATTCATGAGAAGTCCAGTCAAGCTCTAGGAGTCCTAGGCCTATATTATAGCCCATCCTTTGCCCCAGTAGCTTATCTTTCCAAGCAATTAGACCCCACAGTTCAGGGATGAGCCCCCTGCCTACGGGCATTAGCCGCTGGACAGCTCTTGCAGAAGGAAGCTCATAAACTGACATTCGGGGCGCCCCTTACCATTCTGTCCCCACATCACCTAAAGGATCTCTTAACCTACAAAAGTTTACAGACTCTCCCTCCCTCCAGACTCCTGACCTTACTGTCCTCTTTCCTCCAAAATCCCGCTCACCCCCTTTGCCATCCATACCCGAATCATGACTTTTTCCTCCTTTACCGCTCTCTTGCTTTTTCTCCTCATTCCTGTTGTCTTCCCCACCACCCCAGCCTCCTTTGTATAGTGATTCAAAGTAAGAAAGACTTACACACAGCAACAAACAAAAGTTACTGCCCTCATTGCCACATCAGACTGCCCTCTGAAAAGCTGCTCTGAGCCTTTATACCTCCACTTTCCTCCCTCCACCGAAGTGTTCACTAGCAGCTACCTTTATTCTCCCTACCTCTACTTCCTCTATGACCAAAGACAAGCCTATTTCAGGCGATGGCAAGACACCTACGGGGGATGTCCCTACTGGTCTTGCACCATTCACTACATGAGTAACTCCCAGTACCCACAGTATTACTCCTCCAACCGTTTCATGAAATACCCCAACAGCTCATTCTCCTTATCAATCCCAGATCCCTGGGACTCTCGATGGGCCGCCGGGGTCACAGCCTCAGTTTACTATGGGGGGTCCTTGACCCCCCACGGTACCCGTCATATCTCTTGAGAGTATGTTCCCTCTCACTCCCAGATCTCTCAAGTTGCATCAGATATCGGACATTCCGAAAAAGTCATTATCCAAACTCTTGACGGCACTTCTTCATCTTCTTATTCCTCCTACTCTTGGTTACAGCTTGTTCAAGACACCACCATCTTTCTCAATCACACCCTCAACACCACCAATTGTTTCTTGTGCGCATCACTACAGTGCCCATTGCTGGCCACCGTGCCCCTTAATATTTCCAACTACTCCTTCCATGCAGAAGGACAACCCCTCCGCTCCCTGGCAGACATACCCCTATGGGAACCAGAATATGCAAACAATCTCACCATCCACCACTGTGTAGGCCCAGCTCCACCCCCCTCCAGCGCACTTCACTGCCTCTCTATCTACACCCCTACCTCCAGCTCTAAGACTTTCACTCAACCGGGACACTTCTTTTGGTGTAATGGCAGTCTTTTCAACTCACTGCCTCCCAACTCTGATATACCCTGCATTCTCATCACCCCAATCCCACAGCTTACACTTTACAGCATGGCAGAATTTCTTGAGCTCCAACCTCCCTTGCCCTCACGCACAAAAAGGGCTGCTTTCCTTCCCATCACGGTCGGTATCTCTTTAACCACCTCAGCCATTGGGGCAGGGTTTTCAAGAAGAGCCTTTAGTCACTCTCTATGGGCAATTAGAAATCTCAACGACAAACTTGAAAGAGCCCTGACATCCACTGCCGATTCCCTGGCCTCTCTCCAAAGACAGGTCACTTTGCTAGCTAAAGTCACCCTTCAAAACCGGCAGGCCTTAGATCTGCTTACAGCCAAGAAGGGCGGCACCTGCATCTTCCTTCGAGAGGAGTGCTGCTATTACATCAACGAATCCAGCATTGTAGAAACTGACATTACCAAACTCACCGACCTTGCCTCCAGCCTCCACTCTGCTTCCAATTCCAACCCATTCTCTTCAATACTAACAAACCCCCTCCTTACCTGGCTCTGGCCCATTGCAGGCCCTATAATAATCATTCTTCTCGCCTGTCTCTTCTTACCTTGTATAGTAAAGTTTATCAAATCCCAAGTCGGTAAAATCTCTAATCAAACTTTCAAACAGCTTTTACTCAGGAACTATCAGCTTCTGGCCACAGAAGATCCCTCACCCTCACGTAACCTCCTCACCACACACTGAGATGGACCCCTCTCTCCGCTAGAAACTGTTCCTGGAAACAATGGCCGCAGACGCCTGACTTCTGGCACCCGTATCCTCTTGGCACCATTGGAATCAACAAGTCCTCGACCTATGGTTACAGGGAACCTTCACTGATTTCCAACCTGAAGAAGTCCCCATCTACTCGTCCTTACTGTGGGGAGTCCTATCAACCCTTTCCCCCCAATCCTCAAGCCCTCACTCCCTTCTCTGCCCCCGTTCAGCAGGAAGCAGTCAGAAAGAAAGCAACGTCCACAACCCCATAGAGGAGAAAGGGGGGAATGAAGGGCCCCCACCAGTAAGATGGCGAACTTCCGGCTTCTCTTCCGGGTCCTCAGTTCCCCACGGCGCCACCTAAAGACCAATCACCTCTCTCCCCACTCCCACTCCCAGCACCTAGCCAATAGCCACCAGCCCTGTAGAAGTAACACCACAATCACCCCATGCCCCTTCCTATATAACCCAGCACCTTTCCCCAATAAAGCGGAATTCTCCGGTAAATTGCTGCTGTGTGTCGCTCCTTTCCTGTCACACCCAGCATGATTTTGGTCCATAAAATGGGTGCTAAACACATCCTAGTTTCCTTTACTTTCCACTGCATGTACTTCTACTGCTCATAAAATATTTTGGATTAGAAATCAATTTATAAGGACACTCAGGGGAATCTCACAAATTTGACTCCCACAAAAACTAAATAAGAAAGGAGCCAGAACATTCCAGTTGACTCTAGGGTTGCTGCCTAATTTCATTAAGCATGACCTGATTTCTTTTAGTTCCTGGAAAAGTGCTATTGTCATAGTACTTCTAATGTGCTTTTAGCTCTGCCTAAGAAAAGCTCCATAGAATTCTGCCATAGATTTTTTTTTTTAGGAAGTCTTTGAGATGGCAGCTCAAAGGGTATTGAATTCAAAATACTCTAATCTCCCAAATTCTGCTTTGTATGGAGGGGGGAAAAAAAACCTTGGCATCCCAATTCATTGTATAAAATTTCTCAGCACTTCATTCTAGGAAAATATTTGTACTAAAACTCATTAGCTTTTAAATATTATACTTGCTCTAGTTTTGGTATAGCACACTGAAGTATGAGTCAGTTCAAATAAGATCTAAAATAGGACTCCGTTTTCTTACTTCTTAAGAGGACCTAACTATGCTTAATTGCATAGAACAAGTTTATACTGCTTTTGTCCAATTAAGACAAAAGGTAGAAAGGATAATCAAAAATAAATCAAAATCATCAAATGTTACATTTGTAACATTTGTAATTTCACTTTAGATGGTGTTGGGGCTTCCGTTTTGTTTTGCTTTGTTTTTAAATCGGGCTTGGAGGAATAGTGAATTTAAAGGAATACTCTCAGTGTAAGAAATGTTACACAGATTTCTCCAGAGAAAAGAGATTGATTTTGTCTCAGAAAATGAGCCCTGAACAGTGAGATAAGAGGAAATTTACTTCTCTTCCCAACTCAACCTATTTTATAAGCTGCTAGAATTGTTTCTTCATTTGTAAAAAGGGTCATTTACACAATCACAAAATTCCCTGTACTTTCTAAATGCTGTGAGTCTGTATATAAATATATTTTTAATTGGCCCCAGTTAGAATTATAATTTTGATCTGCAGCAATTCTTCTAAGGGATAGTTACTTAGAGTTACTTCAGTATTGAGAAATGTAGTTTGAAACATTCGGGCCATTAAAAGATTTTGGAGCACTAACAAAGAGTTAAGACTGTTCCCTTTATATGAAATTAACTCTGCTTTTCTATTAAGGAATAATTAGAAACTGAGAGATCTGAGAATTCACTTATTAATTAACCACTACCAATAATGCTGGTTTGGGGCTTTACATTTCTCTTCGTTAACATTTTTTTCCCACTTCAATAAAACTCCCTCATAATATTTTTTAATGATTTAAAGTCTTTATGGTCTCTGTTTTTTCCAACCTTTTTAAATCTAATAAACAATAATGCAAAGAACATCTTTCACAAAAACTATCATTTCCACTTCCGTATTCCATATAAAGACATGCTTGAGAGGCAATTACAGAAGTCTTTTGTAAAAACTTATTTTTGGTGCTTCTCTGTGGACTGAAAAGCATTACATATTAGAAATGGAAAAATGATAGCATGGATTCCAATAGAGTTCTCTTGTATAAAAATTATTCAGAGGTGAACGCATCACATGGAAGACATGTTTGTGACTCAATCTTATGCTTCACTCAGGTGCCCAGAGGATATAACCCGGCCCATCCTCTGGTTAGCTCTATTCTTCTCTGGAGTTCTTGAGATGATAAAATAATTCTTGGTTCAAATACTAGTATTTTTGAATGAATTATATTCTGTACAGAGTAGTTGACCAAAAAAAAAGTGTTTGGAATTCTCCAGCTATATGAAAATTTTGTTTGGGTTTTTATATATATCGACTGAATAAATTGACTGAGTAAATTGAATTAGGCTGGAAGCAAATAACACAGAGGATCTAGTGTACTTTTTATAAGTAGTTAAATATGTATGTCCCTGTTTCACAGTTAATATTTAGAAAGAATCTGATGATGTTTACTCACAAAACAGTTGCACAAAGTAATAGCTACTTTTTGAGAAAGAAATCTCATACAATTTCTAGTTATTAATAAACATATACCAGAAATCTATTTGAAGAATGATATCATAAGCAAGACATCCAGAAGATTCAGAGGTTACCTCCATATACATAATATACTCCATTCGATAGATAAGCTTTGCCAGGTTTTGCTTGACCGTATCTCTGAAAACTATTGTGTGACTATCAAAACTTCAATAATCATTTCAAAAAATAAAATGTAAGAGTTCATATTTTATCATCTCATCCAGAACCATCCTGAACCATTCTATTGAAACCACAATTAATTTATTTAAACCAAAGTTGTTTTTCTGTTAATAAAAGTAAACCCACACTTAAAAATGTATAAATTATAGAAATGTATAAAGAAAATAATGGGTCACCCATAATCACACTGCACAGTGATATCCTTAAAAATAGTGTTTCCTAATTACTTCTTTTTTTCTACAGGTTTTTCTTTTGGTATTCATATGTCAGTATATCTTCTGATTTCTTTCCTATCTTTTCTTCTCTTAATATTTATAATCACACTGTATATATAATTTTGTGTGCTGCATTTTGCTTAACATTACTGATTATTAAAAGCATTTTCATGTCATTAAAGCACTCTTCATTTTTAATTACTACATAAATATTCTATTGTGCAACTGTACCATAATTTACTTCCTCTAATTCAGGATATTTAAGGAGATTTTACTTTTCACTGAATAAGTAATGCTGCAATAAACAGTCTTGCTTCCAATTTTTTCTTTAGTATTTCTTATTATTTCCTAATGATAGGCTCCTATAAGTGGAATTAATGGTCACAAGGTATAAATGTTGTAAGGCTTCTCAAACAAAATGTGGTATCTACTAATTTACATCATTAAATTTTAATGAAAATATTGATTATAAAATCTATGCTAAAAATAAAAAATATTAATCTTTAATAGATGTCATTTATTAGTTTACATATAAAAATCCTTAGATATTAAATTTATAGAAAATTTCAAATAGGCATCTAGTTCTCCCCCCATAAAATGATTAAGTGACAGCTTAAGACTGCCATGGAGGAAGCAATTATTAAAGACAGTGTTCTGAGTGGCCTCACAGACAAGGTGGGAGCTAAGCAGGACCTGGAAGAAAAGAAAAAACTTGGCAGAGAAGGAGAAGAGCATATTAGACAACAGATACGTTGAGAATCTGTTGGTCTATTCTGGGAACAGTTGAGTATCACAAAAATGATTCATCTAGAAAGAACCTAGGAAGTGGAGGACTTTAAGCAGCAGACTTCTCAGGAATTTGATTGTCTGTAATCACCTGGGAACCATGGACTCTGAGAAGGACAAATTAGAGTAAAATGTAAAAGATTATATACCATCACTAATTTTCATGATTTATGTTGGGAGACATCAAAGACAAAAAGTAAAATAAAAGATTATTCATGAGGCTGTTGAAATGTATCAAAAACACCAGTTCTAGGATATTTCATACTGGTAGAGATTTGTTAATTTATACCCTTCCTCCCTAGAAATTCTTTTCTCTTAGTGAACTGTAATATGGAAATAACTTTGCCTGGCCTAGTCAACTGAGTTTGGCTTTGAATTTTATTTTCTTTGAGAGTAGAGCTATAAAGGCATTTGCTAAGCTTTTCTTTTAAGCCTAGAGCCCTTATTTGACCAAGACAGAATAAGAACTTAAGGGACTTAATATACATAATTTGAGACTTCAGATGTTTAATAATATCTTATATGTCATTCAGAGGCTAACAGTGCAAATATAATGAGTGCAGAATAGAAGGGGTACTCCTTGGCTTGAAAAAATTAGGTTTTTTTTTAGAAAAACAGAGAGTTGACTATTTGATTAGCAGATGACCCACAGTGTTAGGATCTTGGAGGCTGATTATGAGTTTTCCGGTGCCCTTGTGGAATTTGAAAAATGGCTCAAATCAAAACACAACCAATTGAGAGACACTTCTAGGAGAGTCTATGAAGCATTCCTCTTTGCAAACTTAAGGAGACAATTTCAACTGTCCTTTTCTAATACAGAGGATTTGATAGTTGAATGTGGCCTTTTACAACAACTCTGAAAATGAACACTGGCCAATGTAAATAAAAAGAAAAAAGAAATCAGGATAATTGTAGACATTAATTAAAATCTATACAATATGTTTTGCTTGTTTTTATGGGTTTTTTTAAATGAAATTTTCTTTTTTGTGAAAGATGTGAAACATTTTTTCCCTGAAAAGTCCATTATCTTTAAAGCATAAAGACATCAGCATAAAGAAGGTAGAGACGTATCTATTTTTCAAGCCAAAAAGAAGCCTGTAGGTATAATTGATTCTGTAAATGAATTGAAAGGTTATTTTTAAATGATACTGTTATTGTGATGGTGCAATATTATGTAACTTTGCTGTTGAATTACTATGTGACCCTGGAAAGTGTCTCCAAGCCACTGAACCTGTTTCCTAATCTATAAATGAAGGTAAAAACAGCAGGAGAGTGATGAGGGCACATGCCATTAAATGCTTATAAGGTTTCTTGCAAAATATAAAGCATTGATAATCATTTCTCTAGAACAATTCACCTGCTATAAAATTATGTGGCTTACTCAGTTCTTTAGAGATTGCTCAGGCCAAGTGGCATCTCTTCCATCAATACATTGTGCATTGAACAGCATCCTCCCTTCAACTAGCAGTCTGAAACCAAATGAGTGTTCAATTACTGTGACACTTCCCTCTAGGGTGAGCCCATATTGGCTATGATAATGAGTCCCAATTAAGGCGAAATTCTTGGAGGATATATTTGTATTTTCCTAATATGGAAAGTTCTGTGAGGGGGCTATGGATGCTAACCATTGATTATGCCTGAAAGACTATTTCATCCTCTTTATTTTCATTCCCCTTTTTCCCTTCATGTATTTTCAGCCATTCTCTGTTGCCTCCCTGGACTCCACGAACTAGCATCGAGCCCCAGAGTTTCCTCTTGATGAAAGTCCTGATAGTCCAACCTTGCTCTACATTTTCAGTCTGCCATTTGCTAACATATTACATGACCAGCTGAGCCACCGAGCTAGAATAAACAGAATGCACTTTAGCATACAGGGATATTTTGCAAGAGATATATTCTCAAGTCTTGGAAACTTAACTGTGTGTTACCATATTGTCTTCCTTATGCTCCTTCTGTTTCTTAATTTCACACATCACTCCATTCTTTGAAGAAATTTTCCCCCAATGTGTTAAGAAACTGAGTCATGTCCTAAATTCTGTGGAAAGAATCAGAAGGATGGCAAGAGCTTTAGATCCGCAAAGAGCAGTCTTGTTTTTTTTCCTCAGTAAGTTCATTGACGTGGTCATTTCACATATGAGTTAATGGATGCAAAAGTGCCTCGAAAACTCCATATTCATACAAATATGTGCTATTCCAGGATTCCTTTTCAGTTGTGGGCTACAAATGGGTCACATGCCAGCCCTTTTGTACTCACTAGGCTCATTTTAGGTGAAATGGTGTCTCTGAAGTTCTCCAGCTGAAGGCATTTCAGCTTTAACAGGTCAGTTTATGCTTGGAGTATACAGAGCTCCTCACGTACAGGGAGAAGACCCAAATAAGCCTTGTTCAAACTGCATGAGCTGGGATGGTCCACTGATAATCAATCGGTTGATCACAAAATCAAAGGATATGTCTGTGAGTGTTAGAATACATTTGTGTATGCTTTATTAGCTTTGCTAATCACGTGGCACACTGGCCTTGCAGGCTAATATGCCTTCTCACTGAAACAGATTTTCTTTTAAAGAATGGACTCTCTCTGATCTCAGAAATAGACACCTGAGCTATAACTAAAAACTGTTATTGAAGCCGGTAATTTTTTTTTCACCTTCATAATTCTGTTTCTCAGTTACATTCTGTGCTGTCCTGACATATGTTAATCAATGCATTTGTTACCACACAGCTTGACTATTGCTTTTCTCTGGTTGCTGGCTTATCATCGTCTATAATTATTTCAACTCCAATTAATTCTGAACTTCTTTGCAAGGTTATTTACTTGCTTTAAGCAGTAAGAAAACATGACACCTCTTTGATTTCTAAGCATCTGGTCAACTACAAATTGAATTCAATGCCCTCTTCTTTGCCTGAAGAGTCTATTTCAGGGACCTTCTCACCAGATCACTGGAAGTAGAGTGCCTAATTGGAAAAAAAAAATGCTAGTGAGAAAAACATTCTCATCATGACAGTCTTGGAGGCTACAAAAGCAGCACTGGAAATAACACTAGAACTGGTGAGGGGGGCAAATTAAAAACTGTTACAGAGGTGGGTGCATCCATGGGTACCAAAAAAGAATCAGCCAGTCTTGGTTTTCCACCCAGCTTCAGGAAAGAAGAGAATCCTGTTACATCCCAGGCATTATTTGTGGTGCTCTGATATCCTTAGGTCCTTCCAGGGTCAACACAGTGCTTGAGAGGTAAGAATTCTTAGCCCTCCACAACAGAGGGACAAAGGGAACCTCAGGGTAAGGAGAGATTTGAGCGAGGACACACAGCTAGGATGGCAGTGCCCCAGATGGAATTCAGGCTTTCTGACCACAATGCTATTGCAGAAAGAGCTAGAAATAGCAAATAAATTTTGAGAAGTTTATGTGTATGAAGAAGTGAAAATAGTGTACCCAGGAGATGTAAAAGGCAAGGAACCAGAATTAAGAAGAAACAAACTGCTAAATTCAAGTTCAAAGCAAGGATGTTAACTGCTAGGCAGAATGATATATGGAGGTGGAGCTAAATGGGCCCAGAGTCTTTTTCTTAAGGAGTCAGACAGTAAATATTTTCAACTTTGCACCCCACACAGTCTCTGTCTTAACCGCTCAACTCCATCCTTGTAGCGCAAAAGCGCCATAAACAACATGCCAATGCATGTTCAAGGCTCTGTTTCAAGAAAACTTTATTTACAAAAACAGGATGTAGCTCTTGGGCCATAGTATGCAGACACCCTAGGCTAGAGTAATGTTTCCAAACACAAGCTGGTACCATCCCCTGGAATTGTCTGGAAATGGAGGGGGAGCTTTTCTGATTATCACAGACATGGGGAGCTTGGAAAGAGCTACTGGCATTTAGGAGATTCCGGCCAGGGATACTAAAGTTTCTGGGAAGATCCTGGGGCCATCTCAGCTAAACTAGAATTCTCTTCACCCTAATGATGACAGCATCACCATCGAGAAACACTGGATTAGAAAAAGGTGACCACATACATGTTAAAAGTCGAAGCCCTTATTCTCATTCCTCCTCACAGGGATCAGCAAAACATGGAAGAAGCAAGACCTTCTGGAAAGAAGGCTTTTAGAATGAGACCAATCTGCCTTTTATACAGTTTTCCAACCTAGTAACTGTGTGTTTTAAGCAAGCTCCCTGATGTCTCTGAGACTTGGTTCCTGTCAATAAATAGGGAATAATCATAGCTCCCTCACCAAGTTGCGATAAATATTTAAAGAAAGAGTACCTATGGAGTGACTGGCATCAGATATGGATTATTTAGGCCATGATATTCAGTAGAAATACCACATGAGCTATGTGTATAATTTTGAATTGTCTAGTAGTCACACTAAAAGGGAAAAGAAACAGAAAAATAATTTTAATAATGCAGCTTATTTAACCCAGTAGACCCAAAATACTATCATTTCAACATGTAATCAATATCAAAAACTATTAAGATATTTTGCATTCTTTATTCTTTTTAACTTGTCAAAGTCCAATGTGTACTTTACAGTTAGAGCATATCTCAATTCAGACTAGCCACGCGTTAGGTGCTGACTAGCCACATGTAGCTAGTGGCTACTGCCTTGCTTAAATTATTAGCTAAGATCACATCCTTCCTTTCAGTTCCCAGCAGGCCACTGGTTCCTAGTCAATGTGGAGAGTCCTTCTTGTCACCTAACCTTTTCCCATTCCTGTCTCGCAGAGTGGGGTCTCCCAAAGCTTCCCAGGTTTCTGTAATGAAGTAATGGAGTAATGAACTACTGCCCAGACAGCACTGCCCATATTTAACTGAATGCAAAATTAAAATACCTATACTTTCTTCCCATTAAAATCGCCTGCTGTCCAAGAGACAAACACAGCCAGAAGGTTGGAATTTAGTGGTGCCTCCTTAACAACCTCTATCTTGGGCAATTTTCTGAATAGCAATGCAATAAATTCTGATTACCCAGGAGTAACTTTAGTATTCCTATAACTTTAATATTCCAACTCCAAATAAGGAAATACTTTTGAGAAGACTAGCAGAAGGGTAGTCATAGAGTCACACAATTGTTGAAAATGATTAAACAAGCCCTGTTGGTGGCCCATGGATGTTTATGATTAATGTAGGTTTAATCATTAACATGCCATAAGAATTCAGCTCCTCTAATTTGCTTTTTTTCCTTACTGAAACAAATTAATTCCTTCCCCGTTTGTGTTTTGAATCTTGCCAATTGAAGAAATTTATGAAAGGATTCTACATGTCCATTCTAAATAGCTATATATTATAAACTTATCCCCACAATGCTTATGTGCCCCTATGCTTAATTTGGCATCGGTAGTTCAAGACCAAAAGATGGAAAACCAGAAGTTAGTCCCCCTTTCTTTCTCTAATTATTTCGTGCTGAATTCACTGAGAATGAATATGAATACAGTTCTAGCTTCTAGGATTATGGAGGCGCCTAAAGCTTGCAGTGACTTTCATTAAGGCAGTTGCTCTCTCCCGAGAGAGGCTTGACTCTGCAGGTTCCAAACCGACTGATTGAAGCCGGCACCACTTGGAGAGAGGCAGGTCTTTTGGGGAAAATTAGCAGTCGAGGAAAAATGCTGTTTTTGTTTGATTCAGTTTTCCACCCTAGTCAAATTCCGCCTTCCCCAAGGACTTCCCTTTCTGTCTTTTTGTTTTGAGTAAAAGGCAGGATGAGAATGGATAATATTTGCTTAGTTGAAAGGACTTTTCTCCAAGCACTTGCACCTCTAAATATAATGGTGGTTGGAACACTTGATGCAACTGGGGCAGGCTCTATCAACCTCCCATGCCCTCTCCCTGCTACTGTCTCTGATACACACTTACATGCACACAAACATCACAACCACCCCAGCAACTGTTGGTTTGGGAATACAAGAAACCTTTTTCTAAACAATGTACTTTGGGGCAGTTCCTGGAAATATTGATCTAGCAAAAGGCACGAGAGGCTAATGAATTTCAATCCATATGGTCTGCTAATGAGGCTGGAATACCTATTGATTAACCTGTTTAATATCTTAAAACCAGTGTCTCACCATGGCTAACGCCCACCCCGCTGCCTATCCAGAAGAATAATGCCATTGTTGATTCTGCACATGCCAGGAGGAAGGCTCTGCTGATTCCCTAGATGACAAAGGTGCACCAAGGGCTTTCTCTCCCCGTTCATTGGCAAAAAGCAAGCTGCCCCTCCAGATGATAGGGTCCTTCCTCCTTCCTGCAGGTAACTGTCAGTCAGGCGGGGTGTGAGGTATGATAATTCCATCTGTGCCATTCGGATTGTCAGCTGCATTGTTCTGCTCAGTGTGCTGTGGATTGTGAAAAACAACCAGGACGGATGATTTTAAGTAATTGCTCTGACAGAGACTGATTACTACAGTAACAACAGTCAGTTACAGTTAAGGAGTAGCCTTGGCATATGGTCTACATTTGCTGTGGGAAGGAGAGTGGGGGAGAGGAAGGAAAAAGCTGTATAATTTTACAGATTGCTTTATGTTTTATAATGACGAAGTTTTCTTTTCCTTTACTTGATTTGGAAAATATCACCAACAGAAGCTTGAAAAAAAAATCTAAATATTGTTACAGATAAAGGAATTCAAGGAACATATTTAACTGCTATTAAGACAAACCATAAAATGTTCAGAACTTGTAAGATAGATAATTACTCATTGCCGCAGCCTTTACTGTTCTGGCTTTTGGGATTTTTCAGTGATCACCCTTGGTGAAATCCTAGCCATTCACTGACTGCATAAAACTATTGCATTCATTTTGAAAGGTGAATCATTAACACTAGTGGCTTACCTCCAAACCTGTCTGATATTTCATTCATTCATGAAAAATGCTCTAACAAAACAAATTATCCAATTTATATATCTTTCAGAAAATACTGCATGTCTAATATTTAATGTAATAAAATAGATTGATTTGTTTTGCTTAATGAGAGAAAAGAATAGTAAAAGTAACCACAAACATATTTCACACACACACACACATGCACAAATACACATTTGCCTTGAATAAACTTGAAAAGAGAAATCTATTTTCTTTACCTTTTGTAGCTACACATAGAGAAACAAAACAACTAATAGGTTTCATCCTTGCTGGGTTTTTAGTTTTTATACTAGTCCTGTTTTTAATTTTTTATAGTACCCAAGAAGTGGCACGTGAGATTATATTCAAAGCAATGAACTGGAAAGCTCCTTCAAGAATAATTGAAATGATAGTGATTTTTTTAAATAAATGGTAATATGCTCAATAAAATAATTCAATACCAGATAAATAGGAAAGTCTTTGGAATGAAAATTAGGGTAATAATTTAACACTATGGAATGTATGATAAAGTACATCTGAAGGACATTAATTACTTATATTGTGTGAACCGTCTTTGGGCACAAAAAGGCTGATCTACTTGCCAGCATAGCCGTGCTGCTCCCAGTATTTTAACTCATTACTTTGTGAATCTCTTCTGTGATGCCTTGAGGAAAGAAAAAAAAAAAGGTGCTATTTTAAACCTATTCCTGTTTAATATTAATTAGTATTAAGCAAAATAATTTTCTCCAATTACTACTTAAAGAAGGGAAAGTTCTGGGCTAACTAATATTTTCTAATATGTTTGGGACTAGCCAATGTTCATGAATTTCAAACACGGTTATGAATATCACCTTCATTTCCAAAGGAGGAGTGAGATTGGGCCACTTGTACAGTTGGGCTTTAGAAGCTATTTCAATGTGCTAAGAAATCTGTGAGTTGAGGGAAGTTGAGAAAAATAGAAAGCTTGTATTTTTCAGTGATTTGGGTCATGACCTGCTTATGAAGAAATGCAAGTCACATTGCAAGTTGACCTTCTAGCTATTGCAAACCATCCACACTTGATAAAATTTTCTGCTGGGAAAACTGGCAGTTACTCAGGACACTATGGCAATTGGTTGTAAATAGTGCAGTTGCTTAGGACTTGGGATTTCTAAACATCTCTCTTCTCAGATATGCTTGTCATTCTCCAAACATATCCATGCTTCAAAGAACTGACTGCTTACACATTTAGTTGAATAAGCAAATTGGCCATAATTAATTCAAATTAAATGTCTTCCTTTATGATTCTTTGAAAATCTTTAGATAGTAATGTGGTACTGAGACTTGTTTTCATCAAATGGAAGTTCTTTTAAAACTAATTTGAGGAAACTTGTAGCACCTTTGGTAATCTCTGAATTTTAATTGATTGTATTTAAATCTCCTTTGGGAATCTTGAGCACATACGAATTTGCAGAATATAGTTAAGAATTTAAGTCATTCTATAGTCTTTGATTCTTTGAACTCAGTCTTTTTTCCCCAATTACCTATCGCATTATAATCCATAACAAAGCCTAGAGGCTTTGAACAACAACAGTATATTAATCCTTAGGATTCTGTGGATCCAGAATTTGAGCAGGGTTCAGTTGGTTGGATCTTCTGCTCCATCTTCCCCTGACTGAGGTCACTCATTCAGCTGGTTTTAGCTGCCCCTGGGCTGACTTCAAACGTCTAAGAAGGCTCCACTCACATGGCTGGCATTTCATTGCTCATTCCCTTGGCCCCTCTCTGTCTTTCTGCCTCTCTCCAGATGCTCTTCCCTCATTCAGCAGTCTTGACTAAGTTTCTTTATATCATGGTGGCTGAATTCCTCAGAAAGAAGTTGTCAGTCCTTATAAATGTCGGGCCCAGTGTTGTTTCTGCTGTATTCTGTTGAGCAAAGCCAGTCTGAAGGCTGTCCCAGATTCAGGAGGAGGATGAATGCAGTCCCCCCAGTGGGGAGAACGACCTGCACATACAAGGAGGAGAGGAAGGGCAGAAGCCTTTAGAAATGATCTCCATAATTCCTAAGAAATTATCTGTCTATTCAACCAGATAAGAAAATATTTCAGCCATACAAAATATACTTCATTTCCTTAATTTCATTAGTTATCATCATGGAGAATGACGATCCAAAAAAATACTTGCTTTGTAAGTAAATGTCTAGTCCATCTGCGCATATCTGTGTTTCTTAATGGTTTTTTTAATTTTCAACTTTAAAGATGTTTGTTTTGTTTTGTTTTGTTTTTAATATAAAGTAAATTTCATCTCTGAGGAGTGATTTCTAACAGTGTTTTCCAAGAAAGCATATTGACTTCAATGTTCTGAAAAATAAAGTTAACTTTGGGTTTTGGAAATAACTTTGGGTTTTTCTATATCTCAAGACAGCTGAGGAGCTGGTCCTAACAGTCTTTTCGTTTTGGCCTTTTTCAAGATCAGCACTCAAAGAAATTGTTGTGAAACACATTATTCTCTAAAACTGGTTATTGTGTGGGTTGTTAAGACCAGAGTCCATTTGTTTTTTAGAAACATATTTGGCTTTATTCTGCTCTCATTATTTCTCAAAAATAAAAGGATTTAAAAGTTATTATTCCAGGTTTAGGTCTTCCCAGTAGAATTTCACAGCCTTTTATACAGCTTAGGTTCGAAATCATTTCTAAATATATTAATAAATAAATCAAAAAAAGTAAAATGAATTTAAAATTAAAATAAATAAATAAATCTGTTTACAGGTTCTCCTCTGGAACAATTTTTAATGCTTCCTTATGAGAAGCAATCCGTATACTAGAGTATTTCTTTAGCACTAGACTCATTTAGGTTTAAATCCTGCTTTTACCAGTTATAAGGTATGTGACTGTTATTCACTTTTAGAATGAGAATATGCTCTCCCACTATATATAGGGTTGTAGGAAAAATTAAATAGATGGTGTATACGAAATTCTTAGTGAAGTCTTTGGACATAGCACTTGGTTAATGGTAGCTTTTACTATTAAACTCTTTCAAGTAAAGAATTTTTTTAAAATGACCTTTTTTAATTGGTTTGCATCCAAATATATGGATATAAAAATGATTGTTTCAACTTTCTTAAGCCTCAATAAGATAGGCACTATCAGTTTTTTTCATTAGAATAGATGTGTTCATGATCACTAATCTCCCAAAATGCTCCTTGAAAAAGGTTATTATGGTCAAACATATTTTGGAAATATTTTATACTCCTAATTCTCCCACAGAGAACCATAATATATATTAAAGGCTCTAAAATATATTGTTTAAAATTAAGAAATATCCTTAACATTACCACAACCTTTAGTAAAATCTAGATGCATGACAATCAAACTGAATCATGGGATTGAAAATAATCAACCCAATATGAGGCATACCTCATAAATATTAAAAGTTTGTTTCCGGACACCGCAACAAAGGAAATATCACAATAAAGCAAGTCAACTGAATTTTTTGGCTTCCCAGTGCATATAAAAGTTGTGTTTATGCTATACTGTAGCATAATAAGTGAGCAATAGCATTATGTCTAAAAATAGTACATATCATAATTCAAAAAATACTTTATTGCTAAACAACAGTAACCATCACCTGAGTTTGCAACGAATCATAACCTTATTGCTGGTAGAGGGCCTTATGTCAATTTTGATGGCTCCTGATTAATCAGGGTGGTGGTTGCTGAAGGGGTAACTAGCGATTTCTTAAAATAAAACAATAATGCAGTTTGTCAAATCAATTGACACTTCTTTTCATGAATGATTCCTCTGTAGCATGTGATACTGTTTGATAGCATTTTACACACAACAGAACTTCTTTCAAAATTGGAACCAATCATCTCAAATCTTGCTGCTGCTTTTCAGCTAAGTTCACATAATGTTCTAAACCCTTTGTCATTTCAATAATCTTCACAGCATCTTCACCAGGATTAAAGTCCATGTTAATAAACCACTTTCTTTGCTCATCCATAAACCATAAGTCCTTATACATTTAACTTTTATCATGATATGGCAGCAGTTCAGCACATCTTCAGACCCTACTTCTAATTCTAGTTCTCTTGCTCTTTCTACCGCATCTGCAGTTATTTCTACCACTGAAGACTTGAACCCCCTCAAAGTCATCCATGAGAGTTAGAACTAACTTCTAAACTCCTGTTCATGTCGATATTTTGACCTCTTCTCATGAATCATGAATGATATCTCTAATTGTGAATTCTTTCCAAAAGGTTTTCAATTGACTTTGCCCAGATCCATCAGAGGAATCACTATCCATGGCAGCCATAGCCTTAGGAAATGTATTTCTTAAATTAAAAAGTTTGAAAGTTGAAATGACTCCTTGATTCATGGGCTGCAGAATGGATATGTCATGTTAATAGGCCTGCAGATAGCATTCATCTAGTTGTACATCTCCATCAGAGCTCTTGGGTAACCAGGTGCATTGTCAATGAGCAAAAATCATTTGAAAGGAACCCTTCCTCTGAGCAGTAGGTCTCAACAGTGGGCTTAAAATATTCAATAAACCATGTTGTAAACATATGTACTGTCACCCAGGCTTTACTGCTTCATTTATAGAGCACAGGCAAAGTAGATTGAGCATCATTCTTCAGAACAGTAAATAAGCACTGGTTTCAACTTAAAGTCACCAAGCTGCATTAGCCCCTAACAAAAGAATCATCCTGTCCTTTGAAATTCTGAAGCCAGTCACTGACTTCTCTCTAGCTATGAAAGTCCTAGAGAGTCCTTCCAGTACGAGGCTGTTTCATCTATGTTGAAAGTCTGTTGTTCAGTGTAGCCACCTTCCCTGATTATCCCAGCTAAATCTTCCAGATAACTTAGAGCCTCTACACACCACTTGCTGCTTCACTTTTTACTTTGATGTTATGAAGATGGCTTCTTTCCTTTAACCTCATGAACCAACCTCTGCTAGGTTCAAACCTTTCTTCTGCAGCTCCCTCACCTCTCTCAGCCTTCATTAGGGCCTTGCTCTAGATCAGGCTTTGGCTTAAGGGAATGTTGTGGCTGGTTTGATTATTTATCCACATCACTAAAACTTTCTCCATACCAGCAATAAGGATGTTTCGCTTTCTTATCATTCATGTTTTCACTGGAGTAGCACTTTTAATTTCCTTCAAGAATGTTTCCTTTGCATCAAAACTTGGCTTACTGTCTGGTGCAAGAAGCCTGTTTTTCAGTATCTTGTCCTTAGACATGCTGTCCTCACTAAGCTTAATCATTTCTAGCTTTTGATTTAAAGTAAGAGATCTGCAACTCTTCCTTTCACTTGAACACTTAGAGCGCATGGGAGGGTCATTAATTTGCCAAACTTCAATATTGTTGTGTCTCAGAGAATAGGGAGCCCTAAGGAGAGGGAAAGAGATGGAGGAATGGCCAGAGGTGGAGCAGTCAGAATGCACACAACATCAATCAGTTAAGTTCATCATCTTGAATGGGCATGGCTTATAGAACCTCAAAACAATTACAATATTAACATCAAATATCTCCATAAAAATATAATCATAATTGAAATATTGTGGCAGTAGCAAAATGTGACACAGAGACATGAAGTGAGCAAATGCTCTAGGAAAAATAGCACCAATAGACTTGTTTGACACAGGATCACCACAAACCTTCACTTGTAAAAAATGCAATCTCCACAAAGCACAATAAAGTAAAGTGCAATAAATTGAGGCATGCCTGTATAGTCTACGCACTTTGAGGCTGATTTTGTTGTTGCTCTTTTTATCCACAAAAGACATGATAACATTTCAGTTTGGGGGTACACAATAAACTTAATCTCTTATACTAAATAACCAATGAATACCTTATATATTTTAAGAGGTTCATGACATTTCAGTGTAATTATTAAGAACATCAGTTCTTGTATTCTTTTATTCTTTTAGTAAACTTTAATATCTTGTATGAGGTTGTGTGCTCTTAGACTTAAGTTCTCAGATGACTGTTTTAGTATTTGAGATTTATCTATTTATATATATCTGGCCATAAAGGATAAGATAGGTATTGATATATATACACACACACACACATGCTTATGTATATGTACATGTTTCTCTTATGGTCAGCTCAGCTTCTTAGCATGTCTGCTTTAAAGTTTCCTTCAACTGCTTCAGTATTACCAGAATGTAAGGAAAGAGACAAGATTTCCAGGAGAATCAAATGATCCATCTTGTTTAATCAATAACCTCAGTTTTATTCTCAAAATGAATTCTATAAACTACCCAGAGCATGGTTGCCTAACCCATAGAGCAAAAAGCTAAAGTTTTTATGACAGTTTTTTTTCCTTAATTTCATATTTCCTTTCCCACCATTTGTTCATTAAGTTGTAACTTCAAAGGAATAAACACTATATTCTGATGCATATCACAATATCTATTACATAGTAGCAGCCCTGTGCAATTGGATGGTGTAGCTCCAGGGGTAAAATTATTCCTGGCCCAGTAGGAATCTCCTATGAAACTGGTGAAACCAAAATGTGTCCGGGGAAAGGGTAGGTTGGAGAAACCATTTGTTATTGCTCACAGCCTGCTGGACTTTGCTCGCTAGTCCCAGCCCCATCAGTCTCCTCTAGCTGCGGCTAGCACTCTGCCCTGACAGCGCACTCTCTGCTTGCCACTGGCCCCTTCCAGAGGAACTACATTGGCCGGTCGTGGGTGACTGGCAGAAGCCAGACCAATTGTGTACCAGGAATGGAGGAGAGGAGAGAATGGCCGTTTCTCCACCCCTTGGCCTGAAGGCTGTGGGAGGCTGCAGCCCTTAACACCTATTGATATGTAAATGTTAGGCCAGGCAGGAGATTCTGGAAATTCTGCAATTTACCCCACAGATGGCTAGATGGATATAGAACAGTAGCTGAGTGGATGGTAGATAAATGGAACGAAGGGAAAGAGGAACAAAGGAAGGAAAGCAAAAAGAAAGGGAGGGAGGGATAAAGATAAGGGATGCAGGGTAGATAAAAAATACATTAAAAAGACAAATTTACAAGTTCATAATTGTTTTAAAAGAGTCATTAGAAATCTACACAAAGTTAACCAGATGTCCTTTTAAGTTGAGAACCAAAAAACCAACCCTGTAATGCGAAATCATATGCATAAGGACAATGTCTAGAGAATGCAAATGCACAGATTAATAATTTGTTTGCTTCTTTCACTAGAAATAAACTCTTTGCTAGTAAGGTCAGTGCCTTAACTTAGTGGCTGGCACAAAGAAAGGCACTCTTTACTTGTTGGTTAACTGGATAGCTTATAGTAATTATATATTATAAAGCATATAGTTTCATCTGAAAAAGGTTTATCAATCAAAAAAAAAGAAGAAAGAAAGAAAGAAATGCTCTGAGTGAACAAACTTTACTTATTTCCTATAGTCTGGTACCCCATGAAGCTCCGCTGTCTTCATTTTCCTGTCCAGGCTTAAGTGTGGGGAGTAGAGCTACAATGGGGAGACCTTTAAGAGTGAGTCTCCAATACTGCGACATTTTGCTCCCTAGACCAAACAAAATTTTCTTTCAGTATGACAGAAGACATCAGTTTTAAGGAAATATTTGGGTGAAACATTTCATGCAAGGAGTCAATTAAGCTGTGTAGAAATAGCTACCCACAAATGTATGCACCAATTTAGTTTTTTTGGAGGCATTTGTCTAACACAGGTTAAGTCAGAGTAAGTCAATGAGGGAGCATGTAAATCTGAATGACAAATAGAACGCTTCTCATTTTGTAGAGATTTGTCAATAAAAATAACATTTTTTTTAAAACTCTGTACTCTCCACTTTCACAGAAAGACGTTGACTACCTCACAAACTTCACATACATTTTTTTTACAATTAAAAAAGAACAAGATCAAAATAGCATAAAAGGGAAAGTGAATAGGAGGACATGGTTTTCTTACTCCTTGGATTTCCTTAAAAAAATTAATTTTCCAGAGATGGAAGCATGTCTTCCTAAGAGAACAGGATGCTTAATAATACTTTTTGAATATTCTAATTTAGCTAAAATAGAGAAGCAAAAGGGAAATGACCAAAAACTTCTCCATGGGCAAAACGGGGAAGAGGCACAGAAAAATCACACACAGTGCATTAGTTACAAGTTAAGTCCTCTTAACTGATTTATTTTACCATTTTTTTTGTTCAAGTAACCTATTAAAAAATGCATCCATGCATAGATTGCCCCTATTATTAATAGTAAATGTACATTTCAACCTGTCAGTTTCTCTAGCCCCACTTTTACAAGGGGTTTTTTTTTTTAAGGAAAAAAAATTTAAAAAGCAAAGGCATTTCCTAGGGCACATGCTGCCAGACACCCAGCATTTATCTTATCTCAGTTGATGACTTTCCTTTTATCCTGAAATGATTTGACAATGACTCTATGATTTCCTGTACAAATTACCCTTTGAAAGTGGCAGTGGCGCTTGGCAGCGATCTTCACTTAATTACTGAGTGGATTATTAGCATACGGGTCCCCCCACCACCTTCATTTCTTTCTATCTTCTAGATTGCGTTGACAGTTCCCTTTCATTGCCTGCTTTAACTCACTGAATACTAAACATTATGCAGATTGCAGCTGAGAAGTACCCAGGCTACTCCAAACCCCTAGTCTGCACCAAAACCTTTTTGATCAAGAGTAATTTACAGGTCAGAAATCAATAGTGTGTCTAGGAAGTGCATTTGTGGTTTTTCTTAATTTAGGTTGGGATGCGGTAGCAGAGCACTAATGTTCACAAGTGAATATTCCTCCGCGATCTTTCCAAAAAACAATTAGTTTTGTTTCTTCCTTTAATATCTTCTGTCTTTAAATAGCCTGAAATCTTGAGATTCTATTTCTCTTATACTCAAAAGGCTACCGAACTTGGAGGGAGGGGGTTAAGGAGTCCCGTTTTGAGGAATGGTAAATTTCACTCCTTATCAGTCTCTGAAGTCAGAGGACTGATAAACTGACCCCTTCGGTGTGTATAGTGTTATTTACTGTTTGCCAGGGCAAGACAAATGCAAATGATAAATTGCAAAGATCCCTTCGGCTTGCAGAAGGAACCTTCTCTTCTCTCTTGGCTCCCATCTTGTGGCACAAATTCGCACATATGTCGGGCATTCTCCATCCAGATCTTTATCCTTTCTTTTTCTTTCTCCCCCCTGAACTGCATTCTATAGCATCTTCCTCGTTTCCCAGCGTAGAGGAGGGACCTGAATCCTTTCCCATTTCAACCTTATGGTGTAGCTTAGTTTTTGGGTTGTTTCTGTGTTTTGTTCTTTTCTCTCTGTCTCCTTGGGAAGAGAATACAATACATGAGTGATTTCAGGACTTGGTGGAAGTGACACCAAAGCAATAGGAGTCAGCGCGGGTGGGGGGAACAGCTGGGTGCTGACTCTGTCATCTCCATTCCAGGACTATCAACCACCAGCTTTATTCTTCTACTGTTACATCTGCTATGAAATTTGGGTCTTCCAGGTGGCAGCCCAACATGCTGTCCAGTGCTAAGAGGCCATTTAAATGCTTTGAGCTAATGCTGCATATCCATTTTCTAAACAAGTTAGCAGATACCATATGCAGCAATTAAAGTTTTATTGAGTGGTGCCTGCTTACCATACTGAATTTGGATTGGCTACCATCTGTCTCAAAGCCTGTGGTACCATCCCTGTTGCTTGAGAGAGCATTTGTAAAGATAGGAGATTTTTCTCAACTTCTGAAGAAGCTGCTTGCATTATTTTTTACATGCAAGCCCACAAAAGTGGAATTGGTACAAATGAAAAATACCAGACAATTAGAAGTTAGAAGTGAATGCATATTTTTGAGTGGTATAGGCCACTCCACCAAGAACACAGAATCTTGTATTTCCACTCTGGCTACGTTTAATGTCTAGTTCTTGCTGAGTATGCTGTTTTTCAGAGATACCTTCTATGGGTAACCCAATGAGTCAAAATTAGGACAAGGCAAAGGACATGGGAATTGTTTTGCATCCAGAAGAACTAATGCAATTGTTCTCATTTTCTAGGAAAATTTTACCTGGAACCACAGGGGAAAACTAAAATATAAATTTATATTTTATTCCACCAGTAAATCTCTATGGAGATAAAGCTATTTAAGATCAATCAGAGTTGAACAAAAGGTTTTGAGGAAAGCATTTATTAAAATTTAAGTAATACCTAAATACTTGAGCTTTGATGGTTGACTAATACATTGTTAATGTTTGATGTTTTCTCAGGCATATTTACCTCTGCACCTTTGACTTTCATGAATGCTGAGAGGGAAAGACATATGACAGAGAAATTCAAAACCTTTTTAAAATTTTAAAAAAGCTGCTGACTATTAGTGTAGTCTACCAGAGTAAGGATCAGAGACCAAATCTCCTGACAAGCTCTTGTTTGCATACATCTTGGATATATTGTTTTATATTTTTGTGAATACTTTTCTCCATGAGAAAAAATAGATATATCAACACCTATTGATTCTGTCCCTTTTAATTCTAACTTGAAAATTTCTGAGCTGAGGCTTTGAATCTTGAAAATAGTTGGTGAGAAACAGCTCTAGTTTTTGTATTAGCTTCTTTATATTATGTGGTCATGTGATTCCCCACTATGGGCTTCCTCACTATTCAGGTCTTGCTAAGCAATGTCATATTTCATGAGTGACAAGTTTATAGCATCATAGGTTTAAGGCTCATCTACTTAGAGGAGCTGTGATAGGTTTGAATGAAAACAGTACCTATGATTCAGAAGGCCCGTATGCTAGGCTCAGCATTGCCATTCACTGGCTAGGAAAATCATTAGTCTCTTTGAGTCCTTTCTCCTATATTATGAAATGAACCTCAAAATCCATGTCAGCTTCTTCAGATTATTGTGAGATTTAAAAGAGTCTGTAAGATATCTGTCAGTAATTATTGAAATATGAAATGAAAAATTACTTGTAAATTGTAAAGTGATGTCACTCATTCTACCCACCCTTCAACTGAAGGTCAAATGTCATGTCTTTCATGAAGTTTTAGTAACAAGAATCCTCCTTCACTGCTCCCTACTCAAATAGTAATGTATTTGTATCTATCTAGATATTCGTTCCTCTTGTAATCTAAGAGAAGATATCCCCAACAGCCGTCTACATCTTCACTGTTTCAGCTTGTATGGTCCATGGAACCGAAGCATCATTACATGGGAACTTGTTAGAAGTTCAGAATTTCAAGTTCCTCCCGGATCTACTAAATAGAAATCTGCATTTAAGAAGATCGCCAAGTATGCTGTATCAACATTATGGTCTGAAACACACTGCTCTATATAATAACTGATTCTCAGGAAGTTCCTCACTTTTTTCTAATTAAGATATTTCCTATATGAGGATCATCTGAGACTTCAACAATTCCTAACACAACCCCATCATTTCAAGAATAAGAAAAAGCACATCCAAGCTGGGATTCATATAAATTATGATTTGCCTAAGATTTAATATCTGGTCCACTTTTTTATTTATTTAGCAACTATTGAGTGCCTACAGTGAACAAGACACAAAAGCAGGCACGGAGGATGCCATTTAGAATAGGACACGATGCCCTGCATCAGAGGGCTTGCAGTCTAGTGAGGGCAGATGAAGTGCCCACGTTCCTCTGTCCCAGCACAGAAACCTTCTCTAAGGGGTGTCTGATCCTGCCTAGTAATTAGTCTTTATTTTTGTCTTACATTTCTTCAAGACTCACATATTTATCTTCACTCTTATGACACTGGAAAATCTCTGATTAATGAATTCAGTGAAATCAAGTGTTATTCCTTGGTTGCTCATGTATAAGAGAAAACCAGCTCATTGGCCAGCATTGTATCATTGCGCTGACAGGTACATATTATGGTATGTGGTTTTCACCTGTTCTCCGACCTGTGCCCACCCTAACTTAGAATTAACATCATTGTCAGACAACAGCAGTAATAACTAACATATACTGAGCCCTCCCCACATGCCAATGCCAGGCATGATTCTAAGCATGTCCGGTGTGTTATCTCATTTAATCTTTACACCTATCCTGAGGCAAACATCGTCTGTGTTTCACAGATGAGCTAATTGAGGCACTGAAAAATCAAGCAACAGAGTGACAGAGATGCTTTTGAACCCTGGGCAGTCGGACTTCAGGAGCCTATCATTGTATACACAACCTGAAGGAAATGATTATACCTTTTGGAATAATTTCCAGCAGGATAGGTTGTCTCTGATTATGTAGTCTATTCTTTCTGTCCTGAAACTGGCAGATCTCCCCCTGATGCCAGTGGGGGCCCTAGACATATTAGTTTTAAGCAGCTCTTTCACAAGAATTAAACAAACTGATGAAGATCTTAAGCTTAATTAAAGTACGTCCACTTTCTTGATTGAAAGGTCAGTAGAAGTGAAAAGGAGCTGCAGTTTCAATTATTTATTGACTGCCTAGTATTCTTTCTTCATGAACAGTTATTGTCTAATTTTTATAGCTATAAATATCTTGTAATCATTTTCTTTGTTACAAAACATTGGATGAATGCCCATGTTTGCTCCATTTCATTTTCACTGAAATGGTTTTTCTTAAGAGTATGTGCTCCTCACCTTACCTGTTACAGATTCTCATCACTGAGTTATTTGTCTCTAAGTGGTCTAAAAGAATATTTAAATTTCAAGAGCTGATTAGACTTTTATATAGACACCTGGTCATCCAAGTCAAAAGGGTAACTTTAACACCAATCTAAGAGTTTCTGGCAACCATCTCCTTGTTCATTACTGTCTCACTTTTATAATTGGACTTGATTGTTGTATGGACAGAAGCCAGGTCTACAGAAGAGTAAATGATCTGACTGTAGTGAGTTACAGATCAAAGCATCTTTTTCTGTGTGTTGTCAGTGTGGAGCAACATTCTGGCCCCTTGATTTATGCTCTAGTTTCAAAACTGCTTGTGTTCTTTGTTTTGGCTCCTTCCTGCTCCATTTCTCTGATTATTTGTATCACTGGAGAAGATAAGTTCAGAAATTGTGTAAACCACTGAGGGTTGATGCTGTAGCAAAGTTTGAGAAAGCTGTAAATATTGATGGAAAATAAAGTCAAGGGATCATTTACACCTTCATTTGCCCTATTCTTCATGAGCTGTGGCAATCAGATGCTGCACTGCTATGTCGTCAAAGTCTCTCCAACATTAGAATATGCAAAGGATGTATTTAGTACATGTTGTCCATTTGAAATAGATGTATTTCTACAACCTCACTATAGCATTGCTCATTCTACTGAAAAATTCCTCTGAAAGCCTGGACCAGTTCCAGGAGGATTATGTAATTAAACACCAAAAGATCTCCTTAGAAAGTAGTAGTACCACAGGTGATCTCATGGTGCAAGCACCAAGGTCACGTGGTATACAGAAGCTCCAGGCAATTTCCTTCAATGATCTGAAGATATCAACCTATAAGCAGTAATCATTTCCAGCCCTGGCCTCTGTTTACAGAGGCTGTCATTGATTGCAACTTTGCGCTTGGCGCTACAAATGGCTTTGTTCAGATCTTTTGTTGCCAGCTTGATGTGTGGTGAGAAATCTCTCAGCAGTCCACAGGTGTACTGCCCTGCTTCAAGATCTTTTTTGGAGAGTTTCTGATCATCCTATATGCAATCTCATATTCCTTCAACAATAATTTACTACATATATGCTCTAAGAGATACCAAAACACTCATGATCAATAGCCTTCAACCGTGTCCATTGATTAAAATATATCATCAAAACTCCTTCAACTAGTAATAGAAATTTTCCAGGATCTGGCAACCACCTATTTTTCTAATGGGATTCCAATTCCTTCCTGCCTCCAACTCTCCCCTTCAACCAATCTGACTGACTTGCTCCCCATAAGTAGTAATAAAATAAAGACAAATGGGACCTTAACCTAGCAGAACATTAGTGGCTCACTTATACTAACTGGCAAGGCTGGGAAGTATTCTAGGCCTGTGTCTGAGGGTCTGTGGAGAGAGTGAGCCCTGAAAACCGATGACGAATGCTCTGCAGTGCCCCTACCTGAGTCCCTTGGGATGAAGCCTGGTGACAGACCCGCCTATCTTGCAGCCCCTTGAACTCAGTGCTTCTTCCCTCAGAATCTCCAGGAGCCGGAGTATGAAGAGGGGCTCAGCAAGTAGGGTCGGGCCTCCCTTGGCTCATGTGCCTCAATTCCTCCAGTTTGATCTTGCTTTTCTTTTAAGAATCTCTTAAATTTCCTCATGTAGATTCTCTCTATGAATTCAGATTACCTAATAATAAAGAACACTCTTTCCCCAGAATACTTAGTACGGCAGCCTTGGTTAGGCATGAGTTTGATCCAAGCAGCTATGATTTGTGCTCTGGGATACAGCACTCCATGCATTTCAGATCCCACCCTTCTGGGTCACTCCTTGCACTTCCTGTACTGGTTTTCCCTGAACCTCACTCGAGCACTACAGGTCAGTCTAGCCCTTCACCACTCTGTTTGCAATGTCCAGTCCAACTTACCAATGAGTCAAGCTGTGATTGCATATCAATAAAGAACGTATATGTACCTCAGACTCAACATGTCCATTCTCAAAGTATCACTTTTCCCACTCCTGCTCTGTCTTGATAAATAGAAAGATTTCCACTCACTTCAAGTTAGAAGTTCCTTTCATCTTTATGAATTATATCCAAGTCTTATCAATTCTTGTCTGAGAAACAGAAGCAGAATCCCAAGCTTAAAAGAGGAAAGTAGAAAAAAATCTAAATGTCTTTATGGAAGACATATAGCTTTTGGACAATATAATTTTTCAGACAATATGATTATATGAATTATATCCCAGTCCTATTAATTCTTTCTCCCAAGTGTCTCTTGAATTTAAATTGGTTACTACTTCATCACAACTACTGTCAGCTCATGAGATATCCATAAAATTTCTCTTCTGGCATATTGTAAATATCACGCAACTTGCCTCTCTGATTTTATTCCCTTAGAATTCATATGTATCCTTTACCCAGATGGGCATCAGATATCTCTCTGAATCACTACTATACTAATGACTGTCACTTTAAAGTACATTCAATGTTGCCAGAAAAGAAAGTGCAAACTCTAGGGCAGAAAATGTCCTGTAAGAATTACATCCAGTCCACCTCCCCAGCCTCATTCTGTGTTTCTCCACGTGCATGAAAAACCTATGGGGGGCTGCCCAAAAGGTCACGTCTTCATACCTTCTCTTCATTCTGTTGCCTCTGCCTAGAATGCCCTCTCCACTGTGGTTTCCTCTGATCCTTCTAGATCAGGTTAAAATGTCATCTCCTTTGTGAAATGACCCCGGATCACATCTGATATGTCTTCTCCTACTTTATATACACTTAAAATGTTTTATATTTCTCTATGCTTCTGTGTAAAAGGCAAAGGAAGTGACACAAATACCAGGTTGTCAGACTTTCCTGCCATGGCATCTTAAATCAAAGAACACACGGTTAAAAGTTTGGCAATCGGGTAGGCCTTTCAAAGCCAATGTTTAAGATCCACTGCACTACAAGCTATTTTAAAAACTCTACCTTCCTCAGATAGTCATCTGCTCAGGTTCCAAAGTACCCTACCTGGGAAATATGAGCAGCTTGGAAGAGAAGAAATCTGGAGTTTCTCCAGCTGGGCACAAAAAACAGACCTCCATTTGTTATTGATAACCTGAAAGTTGTATGTCCTCCACAGAGAATTTTAATTTTAGATTTTTTTCCTGCTTTCCTTTTTAGAGGTTAGGTTTCTGTTTCAGCTTCTCAGACAATAATCATCATCAGCCTATAGTACTAATTACTGTGGTGACACCATATATACCAGGCACTGTAGAAGTTATATACTCATCATAACTTTCTATGAGGTAAGCAATATTAGTCCTAATTTTTGGATGGGAATCTGATGGCTAGTCAACCCAGATGGTGACTAGAAATAGTGAATGATCAGTAGTGAACAGCCTAACTCCAAAGCCTTTGGTTTTAAGTACACCACCATGGTACTTCCTTGAATCAACCATCAATTAACTAATAGCATTATGATAATTATTCACCTCTCTGGATGAATACCTTTTGTCACCTTTGTCTTGATGGCAGAAACATACCGGGTACTTCTTGTAAATTATATCACATTGACTTTTTATGTTAAACAGGGCTCACACAAGACACATAGGAAAACTTCTAAAAAGCCATGCAGTATTATTTGACGCTTCGCAGATATTTGAACCAATCTTACTATTTTGTAGCATTTAAGTCAATTTGAGCATAAGGCCATTTTGTCAACTTGTTGTCTGCTGAATATAAAATATAACCATAAGTCTTATTTAATCTGCAACATGAGGAAGAGGGACATTTTACTGGCTTTTTCACTCTTTTTCTAGTATTTTATTATGGATGACTTCAAACATATACAAAAGTAGAGAAAACAGCAGGATAAATCTCTATCCCCAGCTGTACCATTAACTTTTGTTTCTCTATAACTTCCCATCTCTCTCCTCACTGATTATCTTCAAGCAAATCTCAGAAATATCCTTCCATCCATACATATTTCAGAAGTTATTATTACCATTCTTAAACGATTGCAATACCATTACCTACACCTAAAAAATTACTAATTGCTTATTGACATTAAGTATACAGGGTTCAAACTTCCTAAAAGTTTGCCTCATATGTATTACTTTTACAGTTGCTTTGTTCTAGCAGAAATTTAAACAAGATCCATAATTTCACTTGCTTGATATGCACTCCTAAATCTCTTTTAATCTATATGCAGTCTATATTGCAACTTATCTTTTGAAAAGTCTTTTGCTCTGTAGGGTTGCCTTCATTCCAGAATTTGCTGATTACATCCCATGGTGTTGTTTAGTATATTCCTCTATTCTTTGTATTTTTTGTAAACTGGTAGATAGATCTAGGGACTTGATCTGATTCAGGGATTTTTTAGGAGGTGGTAGTATTTTGTTTCAAATTTTATGAGAGGGAATATGTTTCATTGTAGTCATTATTCTTATTGGTATCTTAAATTGTCCTTGCTTTATATACTGGAAACCTCTTCAAGGCTTCTGAGGCCTAGTGACACAACCCCAGTTGTCTTTGATAGCTTCCTTATTTAATAGTACAAAATCTTTTCTCTATCTTGCTTTTTTTCATTTAACATATCCTGAAAATCACTCCATAACAGTTTATAGATATATTCTTTATATTTTAGTAGATGCACAGTACTTCATTATGTGGATGTACATGGTTTATTCAAGTGGTCCCAATTATGATAGACATTGAGGGTATTTCTACAGCTATTGCACATAGTGCTGTAATCAATAGTTATGTGTGTGTCTTTCATATTTTTCTACTGTATCTTTGGAATATATTTCTAGAAGAGGAATATCTGAATCAGATAATAAATGCTTATGGGAGTTTGCAAGATATACATTGCCAAATTCCCACCAATAATATATGAGATGGCCTTTTCCCTACAGCCTTACCAACAGGTATGATGTCAACTTTTGGATTCTTTTCTGATTGATATTTCTGTTATTATGTATAAGGTTAAACATCTTTTTGTATGCTTAGAGATTACTTGAACTTACTTTCTATAAACTGTTTATTCCTATTTCTGGTCCATTTCTCTATAAAGTTTCATTTTTTTCTTTTTTTTAGAAGCTATTATTTTATTAGGAATATTAACCTTCTGACTATTAAGTAAGTTTCATTTTTTCTTTCAGTTTGTCATTTGTCTTTATACATTACTTATGTTTTATTTTTTTGTGCTGTGGAAAGGTTTCTTTGGGGAAGGTGTTGATTTGATTGATTTTTACATAAGAATGTCTCAATCTTTTTCTTTATTGACTTCAGATTTTGAGTCATGATTAAGAAAGTTTGCTCTCAGATTACAGAAGAAATCCTACTGTTTCCTCTTAGAATTTATGAGTTAATTGCTTATAGTTACACCTCTTAATTCATATGGAATTTAGCATAATGGATGGTATGAGAATTAGATCCAGTCTTACTTTTTGTATGACTGTCTAGTTATCTTAACTTTACTTAATGAAAATTCCATCTTTTCATGACTAATTTGAGACAGCACGTGCATACTAACTTTCTATATGCAATGTTGAGTCTATTTCTGAATTTTACAACATATTATATTAATTTATCTGTGTATATTCATGAGACAACATATATTGCTGTAATTATAGAGGCTTTAAAATATATTTTAATCCAGTAGGGTTGGTTCCCCCTCATTGCTCCTATTTTTCAAGGTTTTCCTGGATGTTCTTACTTTTTGTGCTCTTCCAAATAATTTTATAATCAATTGTCTGGGTCCATAACAAAACATGATGGTGTTTTTGTAGAGATTGCATTGAATTTATAAATTAACTTACAAAGAACTGACGTTTTATTGATGATAAGCCTTTCAATCCAAAAACATGGCTATGTCAGTCCATTATTTTAAATTTACTTTTGCATTTCATAGTTTTCTTCATATAGGTCTTGAACATTTCTTGTTAAGCATTCTATCATTATTAGATTTGATATAGGCATAGACATAGACACAGACATATGCATAAAGATAGATGATAGATAGATATAGATAGATAGATAGATAGGTAGATAGATAGATAGATAGATAGATAGATAGATAGATAGATAGATAGATAGATAGATATAGATAGATAAAATGTTAAAGGCATTTAATGGCATTTTTATCTGCAATGCATTTTTATGTGTTCCCACACCCTTTTGCAGGAGTATTACACTATTTTTTAATATCACAGACTATTGCCGACAGCATATTAACCAACCACAAAAGCAATCTTTATAGAAAAGGAATTGTTCAGCAAAACAGTAACAAATGCAAAGTTCTTAAAGCTGTACTTTCTCTAGTTTTTAAAATGAAGTGTCAAGATATACATTTGTAATATGATGAGATACAACAAAAGTATATATATTTCATTTTCTTTGTATTTTTTCATTTATTTAGATTATCATCAATTATATCATTAGAAACCCTAAATATACTATGGAACTGCTTCTTAATATACTGATTTTTTTAAATAAAGAAACTGGGATTTTGGTAACCATAAGCTAACACAAATTTGCAACTTGTAACAATTTAATCATGACTTTACTGTTAGTTCACCAAATAAATAAAAGTTTCAACTAAAGAACTTCAGATTTTCCTCTTAATGGTTTTTTCACTCCAGACTAAATTCCCATTCCTCCTCTCCTGATATTTAGTGACTGAAAATAATTTGCAGGGGGGCTTCCTGGAAGCAGTCCAGTGCAAACAACCTAGAGAGCTATAGTTCTTCATTAAAAACAGGCTAATTTAGGCTTAATTATCCTTTGGCTGATCCTCCTGGCTCCAGACTTATTCATTAGTACCCACAGATATAGCACAGCAAAATAGAGCATTTTCTTCTTCAAAATTTATTTCCAAAACTATTTTGTCATTTGAAAACATGCTCACACCACAGTGTGGTAGATTGCATCACTGTCCCCAGTTGTTTACTATTCTAGCATCAGACACTCTTGTCATGGCCTCATTGTCAGTGGAGTGAATTTGCTCATCCCTTGACTTTGGACTTGTCCATATTATTTCCCTTAGCCAGGGCCTGTGGCAAAAAAAAAATGATAAAAGACTTTTTCTGTACTTCATGTAATTCCTTTCACCCTCTTACAACTCTGCTTTTGCCAGAAAAAGAAAAAGAAAAAATACACCCTGGATAACTTAAATTCTGACATCCGTTATGATTGTGATCACCAACTCCAATGTGGGGGGGGTTGGAGGGGTTTCCCCACACCACCAAGCAATTCACAGACACCAGCTGGATATCCTGCATTTCAACTTAACTCCAACACTACCCAGAGATAGTATGAGATCCCACAGACTGAGGGCTTAGTCCCACAGTACTGCCTTCCTGTTCAGGTGCTAATCATCAGTTCAGGTTGTCATCATGCTTCTGACTGGCTATAGATTGGAGGTTCCAGTGTCCCTTCCTTGGGTTCAATTAATTTGCTAGAGTGACTCACAGAACTCAGAGAAACATTTTACTTACTAGATTACTGGCTTATTATTTTAGAAAACATAACTCAAAAATAGCCAGATAGAAGAGATACACAGGGCAAGGTATATGGGAAGGGTTAATGCCGAGTTTCCATGCCTTCTCCCCACATCTCCATGTATTCACCAACCCATTGTCCATTCTTCTGGGGCTTAATGAAGGCTTCATTTATTACATAAGCATGGTTGTTTAAATCATTGGTCATCGGTAAATGAATCATCCTGCAGCCCTCCCCACTCCCTGATGTCACAGGTGTGGGACTAAAAGTTCCAACTTTCTAATCACTTGGTTGGGTCTCCTGGCAACCAGCTCCCATCCTTAGGTGTGGTCCAAAAGTCACCTTATTAACATAGTAAGGCACTTTTATCCCCCTCATCACTTAGGAAATTCCAAGGATTTTAGGAGCTCTGGCAGAAACAAAGAACAAATATATATTTCTTATTGTAGATCACAATATCACACTGGGACAACATTACACTTATTTGTACCTTACTATCCCCTGCTGAAGTGTCTCCTACTTAACAATAAGGACTTTGTCCTACTAATCAGGTCTAGCACGGTACTTGGCACTTCATGGACACAACACAGATTGGAAAGAGAAAATTACTCCCAAGAAACCATCCAAGTGGTACTTGAAAGTCGGCCATGCAATGTTTTCCTGTTCAATATGATTGTGAAAGAGATTTTAGGTGTTTTTTTTTAATTAAAAATCCTTTCACTTCAAAATTATTTAGAAATCAGAGACTTGATGAAGCTCCAGGGATACTATCATGCAGTAGTATAATTTGTAAAATTAAATGAGTTTTCAAAGTAGATTTTACACATGTTAATTAATACCATTTAAGGACTGCCTGATTTAATGAGAGACCATTGCATATACAAAAGTATTTTAACAAGTTAGAATAATAGAAAACTGATACCAAAAATGTGAATGCAATTATCATTTGAGCATGCTTATCTAAAAGCCATAGGCATTCAATGATTTATTTATGCAACAAAATAAACAACTTTCAGCCTTTGAATTAATATAATCAATTATAGCAAATATAAGCATTACTATAGTAAGTTAATTATAAAAGAAAGGAAAGAAATAGGTATATCATTTAGTGGGTTAAATATAGAATAAAATAACCTATTTAATGGACACATGAATCTATAGGTACTATTTATTCCAGAAGTATTAATAAAGTTTAGAAAGAGCAAAACGTAATATCTGTTGGGTAACCAGCACAGTTTATACTTCATGAAACAGGGCATATGACCTCTCAACAGGACTTATGTTCTCCATGTCACCACTCAACCCTGACAGAATGACCCTATTCGTTAGCTCAAAGATTCAGGAGCCTGCTTTCCATCTCAAGTGACAGATTTGAAGATAAAATGGTGTCTCTTAGATAGAGCGTTTGTCCACTAAATTTGAGGTTCTGGGTTATGATAAGAGCCCACTGGGGGCTTGAGAACTCAGATAAGGACAGAACCAAGACAAGAGGGTGTCCAGCACACATCTCTAAGCATGATTGCCTCTGGGAAGTTAGGAAAAGAGAGAAGTCTTGAACGTGGTCACCTACTGTGGTCACTTCTTTCTTCTGAATCATTTGTATTTCTTCTCTGTGAAATCAAAGTATAAATTTCTACCAACAGGTTTTTAGTCCCTAGAAAAGTGTTCTCCAAAGTGCTCTACACAAAACAATCCACAATGGCAGAAAAATAAAACACTAAAGCTTCTTTTTATATATATTTTATTTTATCCTCTTTAACTCAAATATATTTTCATATGTTTGCAATAAATGTGTATGTTTTATTACAATATTAAGTGTAATTTTTTTAAGCAAAAATATATATTGGAGTATGATACTATAGAACATTTTTACATAGACTATATGAACCCAAAATTTTGGAAGTAATACACAGTGTAAATCTCATGGGTCCAGAAAAAAATTATAAGACCTTTATTTATATTTATTTTAATCTGTAAATAAGAAATACATTTAAGCTTACTATATTTCATATGCAACTATCACTGGAGGTCTCCTTTGATGACTCTTCTTAATCCTTTGATTCAGAAAGTCAAGTGTCCCTTTTGCTATAAGATATCCTTGGAAAGACTGGGGCAGCCTATGGCTTGTTTCTAAAACTGTTTCTATACTGCAACATATTATAATCTTGGGATGTACAGATAAATTGGCTCACAGGTCTTATTATTTAGTATTAACTAAACAAACCATCACAAAAGTGGACAAGTGGCTTCCTCCCAAAAGCATGAGGAATAACAAGAAATTGGCAGACTTACTGTCTTACCAATACAAGCAAAATTAAGAAACTGGCAGAGTTAGTATTCTTCTGCTCATGGCATGATCTTACCATGTGCTCCATAGCAAGCTATAAACAATGGCCATCTAAGCAGATCTGATGAAACACCTAGGCTTTGCAAATTATTAATGGACTATTTAATGTATGTCATAATCCATATTGCTAATTAGGAACTGTGCCCTAAATTTATATTGTACCTTGAGATATTATCTCTATCATCCTCACTGTATTCTTTTCTAATTTGTAAATTATATGTTTCAAAATGTACACAATCATACATGTGTATAAATAAATATGTACAAATAAATTGTTATAATTACATAAGGACTATGCATCAATATTTATTTTTTTACTTGGAGTGCATGCTCAAAACTTCTCAGTATATGAGGATGCATAAATGAAAATTTGGATACTACAACTCTAGAGAACATAAAACTGTGCTTTAATGTTCTTGAAAGAGTTATTATATCAGTTAGTTACCTACATGAACCGTGTAAGTATATAACTGATAGAATATTCTATAGTGCTCCATCAAGTGCTCTTTTGATTTGAAGTAGAATGTTGCTTATTTACGTTTGGCCACCCAGTTGTTCTGTATGGTTGAATAAGTCTTCTAGCAAACCCAACTCACATGCATTGAAACCTACAAAGAACATAGTAATATTGACAAATATATATGACTATAAATCTTGATCTCCAAGAATTGACAGTTGAATATTTAGTAACAGGAAAACATAATTAAGATATCTTTAAGCAAATACTTTTGGACATTATTCTATACATTAAGGAAATTTTTTAAGTAAATAAAAGTAGAATTGAATTGCATTGCATCCCCAAACTGCAATTGATTACTTTTAACTTTTCATATTATTAAAAACAGAAGTTATAAAGACATATAACTTATTTCACATAAAATTAATAAAGATTAACAAGATATTACATAGATTCGTCCTTGAAAAAATTCCAAGGCTGTTAAGTTTTTACTACCAAACACTTACCTTGTAAAAGATAATAATACAATGAATGATATTTTGGAATAAGTACCAAAACAATTGGCCCAGAAAATGAATTTAAAAACCATGCTGTATTAAAGAATTGAATTTTGCCATCAAAATGTAAGGTTTTCTTAGTTCAAAAGGGTGTTTGTGAAGAACTGCCTCTAAACAAATTCTGATTTTTATTTTCCTCATTGGAAGAAGTGTTTGTTTAACAAACTAGCTTAAGGGCATGATAAAAATCTCAATAATATTTCCCAAATGTGTACAATTTCTAGACATTATTTGGGTTACCAAATCCTTTGTGGCCCACCCAAAATCTAGCCTTGCATGGTCATAAATCATTTCCATTCTGAGTACAGGTAGTTTTTACTCCTACATGTAGCCACTCTACTCTAGGGGGAAACTTTTCATAATGTTTCCAGTGTGTGTTTTTACTCTGCATTATGTGCATTATGTGGATATGTAATATGGGGCATAAAGTACAGTTAGGAAAAATGAAATGATGACATTCCCTTATATCAACAACCTTCTCTTGAAGTACTGGCAATTAGTACCAAAGATTACATCAGCTTCAGAAAATTTAGACAGTTATAGAAAAGCACAATATACAATGAGCTGCATTACTGAAGGAGCCAGTCATAAGTTAGGGAGAGCAGCTAACTCTGTATGATTTAAAATTTCAGTGTTCCTTAGTGGAACAAACCCACCTTTCTTGGCACCCTTCTTTATTCAAAACCCAAATGTGGCTACTCTGCTGCTTATTAGCACTTGATAGAGAGAGTAGGTAAAGAAAGTAAAGGAAGCAAAATTCTTATCAGTGAAAGTATCTACTAGCAATCCTCATTAGAAACTAGGTAAGATACTGAAATATTGCACTAAACTGAGTATGGGTTTATCTCATTACTGATGATGACACAGTTCCTATTGTTTCAATAATAGAAATCAAGCTTTCTCTAATAGTTATTATGTGACTATACGATTATAGAGAGAAAGCTTTATATGAATCACAATATGCATGTCCGCTTGCCTCCAAAGGCATTGAAGAGGCACCATAGCCTAGAGGACGTCAGGTGAAGCCTAGGGACCATGTTTGGAGGCCAGGCCAGGACCCAGAGGAAAACTATTTCTGACACTGAGTACTAACCATGTTTCAAGGGCAGAATCCCCGGCAGGAGGCTCGGTGTGTCTCCGATGTCTACCGTAGAGGTCCCACCCCGGGTGGAAGACCCGTCTGCGGGCCCTGCCGGTACCAATGGCTGCCTCTTGGTTCCCTCATCATGACTCCACAGCCAAGCAGACACAGAATAAACATGTGCCAAACACTTTTTATTTTAGAGTTCCGAGGAGTGCAACGCGCCCATCTCTGATCTCCCTTGCTTCATTTTCCCCCCATGGCACTTAATACTACCTGCTTTATTTATTTTTTTCTTCGTTCACAGACTTTATCTTTGTATTCACTGCTGTATCTCCTGCTTCCAGTACAGGGCCCTGTGCATAGAAGGTGCTAAACAAATATTTGTCAAGTGACTGAAGCGGTGCCGCTGCTGTCCGTCTCCCTGCCAGTGACCCCACACTTACCTGGGCCGCGCTGACATACAGGTGCCATCAGAGTGCCTTCACCACGGTCACAGTCTGCAGGACTTAGCTGTCAGAGAACATGGATGGGACCTCCTCCCCTTCCCACTTCCTTAAATCTCAATAAAAAAGTGTGGGGGAAAAAAGTACAAGTTAAGGATTCCTCGAGACGCCGTAAGTGTCTGCTTATTCGTTATCCAGACTTAACTGGTCTTAACATAAAATCACTACAAGGGAAGGGAATGAACCTTGGTACAAGTTCGGTGGTCCACGGCTCCCCACTGGCATCACTTCCAGTGCCTGACACGCAGAGCTGATGTCCGTTCCAGAGCTAAGTGTTACTAGCCAAGGACACCGACGTTTAGAGAGGTTTGCTGGAGCTGGAAATTAGACCCTGTCCCGTCTCTCATTGCTCTTCCTCTCACAGTCTACACTTCAGTCTCGACTACTTACAGCTCCCAGGTGCTAAATTCTGTTATTCTTTCCATGCTACAGAGGGAAACCAGCCCCACAAAACTCCAATGACTTATCCAGTACAACACAGTGTGGATGTGGGAGGGCTGAGACCCCGAAACACACACTCTTAATCACTTCACTACATGCTGCTTATTGGCTCTCACACAGAACTGGCAAAGCAAATACAACAGATACTTGGACAGCATTTTAAAATTACAAAACCTTCTCACACACGTGATCCCATTCCATTTGAACAACTTCTCCTGCAGTCATTATGTTGGGCTAGGGATCAAAGTGCATAGAAAATGATTGTGCAGAAAATGCCAGACTCATCTTTCATAGAATAAACAGAAAAAAATAGCTGAAGTAATCATTAATATTTCTTCCTTTGGTATGGACTGGCAGAGGCTGGACACTATTGTGCAGCAAATGAAAACTCATCCAATCCCTCTTTATTTTTAGTAGTTTCGCATTCATAACTAAACAGTTTGTTGTTTAATTAGGAAACTCCTATATATACACTGTATCTCTACATCCCATTATACTAGGCTAGATCTAGGCTATACCAACGGCCAATGAAAGTCCTCTTTATCTTAAGACTTTTCAACTGGTGTTTTTCATAAGCATCATCATACCTACTGTTTTGATTTGGAAATACTCTCTGTGTAAAGTACCTACTTCTCATAGACTGGGGGCTGACAGTGGTGGACTCAGTTCTTTCTCAAAATCACAACCCTGGAAAGAGTTCAGGTTACCCTGAATATTAAATTAAGGCTGGAGGAAGCCTTAAGAATACTGATTCTTAGAAAAAAGGGGTTCAAAATGTGCTAAAAATCACTCTGGGCAGCTGAAGCCCATCTGCCAAAGCACAGAGCCCTGAGCCAGTGCACTGCTTGGTTCTTCCCCTGAAGAAATGCATCTGTGTTACCATCAACAGGTGCTATTTTAGCAGATGATTTTAGTGTCTATTTCCCATGAGTCTGGGCAAGAAGACCATCACTCCAAGAAAGACAGTGTCATGATCACTGCAGATCTTTGTGACAAGAACAAAAAATGTATAGTTGTTGCTCCAGGCCTCCATGGATACCAGTTAAACTGCATTAAGGCTTCTAGGATCTGTTTCATGGATGCTGAATGTCTGAGGAAAGAGGGCACATGGTCTCAAAGGAGAGCATCTATGTGACCAAGCTGTCAGGATAGGATATCAAAGAGCAAAGAGGTAGATCTTGGTTTAAAATCACTCATGAGGTGTCTGCTGTGATATTCTTTTGCATAGGGGATGACCAGGTGACTGTTTACAGTCCCCACCCTTGTACACAGCACTCCAGCCTTTCATACTTGTAATTCCCAGAGCAAACCATCTCTCTTTGACCTTTGCATGTGCTATTTTCTCTCTATGGAATGCTCTTTTTCACCCTTTTCCATGACCCTGAGTCAGGCTAACTCATCCTATGCCTTGATCATTTACTTCAGAAAGACTTTCAGGACCACACCAAGACTGGGGGAGGGAAATTACTCACATTTTGAATGTTAATTACTTGCTTGTCTCTCTGCACCAGTGGCTCTAATTGAGGGATTGTGTCAAGTTTACCATTACCTCCCCGGAGCTTAACACAGTACCTAGCACATAGTAATAATTCAACAAATATGTAAAGGACAAATGAATAAAATAAAAGAGAAAATGTAATTGCTCATAGCATATATTACTCTTTCTTGGGAATTTTGCTAAAGCAAATAGAAAGAGAAATCAGTTGACAAGCTCCATGTAGTTGAAGCATTGATCTATCCATCTTCTGAAGTCTAAACTTAGAGCAGTAAAGCTGAGACCCCCATGCAGTCAGAAGATAAGTATGCATACCAGGCAGCAATGGGGTGAAACACAGTGAGAAGCCCAACTGGGAAATGAAAGTTGGAGAAACAGAATTAAGTTTATAGATAAAGGATGGATTCAAACTAATATAAGAAAAACTTTGGGCTCATTGTCAGGAACTTTACCAACAACAGAAATACTGTAATACACAGTTTTTAATAATGCATGTATCATCTAAACACATTTATTATTAACAGGCAGTAACTGAAATATATGTACATGTCACTCCATTACCAAAGAATTATTTTCTGATCTTTATAAAGTGCCAAGTGTAAATGATCACATTATATTTTAACAGGAAGAATGATCCAAACCAAACATATTCAGCAGATAATAACTTTTTATATGCCAGTTTCATTGCCCAGCTCTATGTAGGCATCACACTGACTCACACTGACAGCTCTAGGATATGGATATAACTATTACTTGGATGTTAAATAATTTCTTCTTAGTCATTCAGTTGGTCAGTGGTAGAAGCATGATCCAAAGTCCATGCTCATAATCACTTCATTGCACCACCTCTACCACAACTAGCACAAAGGTCATTATTTAAGTAAAATATTTAGGTAAACCTGGTAAGCATGTCCTACTAAGTGGCATCAATATTTTTGTGAACCAGCCCTTACATGTACAGAACATAAACACCAAATTTGTGGTACTCGAGGGCAATGACATCTGGCTCAGACTTCTCAACCACAAAAATAAGTGCCAAAAGTTACCTTCCGGCCAAATAAGAGAGATGATCCATTTTGTTCTCACTGCTACTTTGGCTGAGAGTCTTGATTCATGCAAGTAAATTGATGCAAATCGTACCCATGCCCATTAAAAACTCGAGAGGTTACCTTAGCGGAGATTAAATTCTAATAATATATGAGATGTTTTGTTAGGGTCACTCAGAAAATGCGTGTTCAGCTCCCAATTCAATTTAATATTCCTTTTAAGGTATGCCTGTATTGGTAATTCTTAGGCTGATTTCTAGAAATACTTAAAATCTGAGAAGCTGCATCTCAATGTAAATATATTACACATCTACTCAGGATGATTATTCGGTTTTCCTTAGGACTGTCAAGCATGCTAGGTGTCACTTGCTTCGTAAAAGTGACATTGACCAAAAGAAGAACTAGATACATATATTCAAAGTCACTCCTTAGTTCATCAATTTAATTTAGTAACTCTCCTAAGGAATGGCTAATATTAGATTTCCAGTTACGAGATGTTCTTTCATTTATCATGATGTGATCTTTTTTGAGTTCTTACTGGTTACCAGTGAAGGTCTGTGATTAGCTACATATCTTGTGATCTCACTCTTCTACTTCTTTCCTTTCCACAGAGCTCTAAGATGAGTTCATTTCATGAAACATTATTGAACACAATCAGATAGAAGGATCCTTATGGGGAAAGGATTAATAATAATACCTCCTCCTATTTATATGTCAAGCCATCAAAGTCAAAAATCATCTTCATCAAAGAATACAAATTGACTACTTAAGTAGCATGCACTGTCTCATGTAACTCAAAAGCTTATAAACGAAGACTCCTCAGAGATTTATATTCTGAAACCAATAATACACAGTATTCTTTAAAAACCTTATAAATCTCTCAGCTACTTTTATATAAGCCTCCTAAAGTGTTGGTATAAGTGATAGACAATGAATAGAATAAATTAATTGACTCTTTCATAGAACAAATTTAAAAATTGGTTTTTAATTGTTTTTAAAATTGGTACATAAAATGGCACAGTCACAATGCTGTTTATATAGTTTTGTATAGGTCCATAACACTATCAAGAATATCACCTTGGTCGTAGAAGATTGCAAAAAGCATTTATATCCCAACTATTTCTCTTCAACCTAAGGGCAATGTCCAAAAGTGCCCTAGAAGAGATCTTTGTTTATTAAGGTGTTCACAGTATTCTACAAGGCCAGGTTAATGGATAAAGAATTTCTCAGGTGGTGCTGACTCCCCTAGTTACATTTAATACTTAGAACTCACCTTCTGGTGGAAAAGTTTCTTGGCAGTTCCTGAGATGCCAGCAGGGGTTCTCTGTCTCCCAGAATACACCAAGAAATCTGCTTCCAGGGGCTCCTGTTGCTAAAAGTAACTGTGGCCTGTAGTTCATGGTCGTATAGTCTTCAGTGACTTCCTACCTGAGACTGGTGATAACAAATACTGAGACACCTTCTATGTAGCAAAAGCTACATGGCCCGTGCTACTCCAACTCCAGTTTGATACTGAACATATACCACCTTTTAAGCCTCAAATTTCAACAAATCCATTTATATCACTCTTAATAAGAATTAAAAAATATATATGAGTCATGCATCTTACACATATCATAAAACTACTATATTGCCTCAAAAATGCAATTCCCCTGATGTCATCAAACACTATCCTAAGAAGTCAAAACTTTCTTGACCATACAAAACCTAATAAACACTCTACAAGCAAATCAGTATACAGCCATGCACTGGCTGTGGTCTTGTTTCACTTAATTCTCTTAATCAGGAACATGTCATCTCCGCTTGAGAGCAGAACAACTTTTCTGTCTTGACTCTATACACCTGAATAACGTGCAGGCACTACAGAAACAATCAATGAGTAAATTTATAGGCTTTTCAGTACTTGTACTGCCACCACTACCACCATGACAATGTGCCTTGAAGGATGACAATGAGTTTGCTGAGCTCATAAGTCCAAAGAAGGACAACAGAAATGAGTTACCAAGGTCCTCTAATGCAATACTTGCTTTATTTGTACATCAGTTTGGTGCTCAAAAGTGGGAGATTCCTAAAACAATACCTGAATCTGTAGGTCTCCCACATTATACTGCCCACACAGTCCAGAAAGAGTCTCCCAAATTACTCTCGTTAACTCCTCTTCCTGTGTCATACTGCTTGACCACTGCCCACACTAATCAAAAAATTCCATTCAAGATAGCTTGCCAGAGCACCACCAGGTGTCACAAAATTAATCATCCATTTGTATCTCTCCAATGTCCTACTAGTAGAGTGATGGTAGAAGTTTGTAGAAATAAGGACTTTAGACATTTGGGCTTTTGTGGAGTTTATCAGATTTTGAACTTTATGCACTTTTAGCATGTGTTCCTAAAAATGAGCCCCCGTCTGAACATCCAATATTTCTAGCCCAGCCAAGCATATATTAAGTGAATGAATGAATGAATGAACGATGGAATGCTAGAATCAGAAAGCCAGTGTGGCCTAAAACTAGGGAATGATCCTTTGCTGTTGCTGTCTTCCTTCTATCAATCTTTATTTCCTATTTCTGCCCTGTAACCTCATTATAACATCCCCCAAACTCTCCTACAGAAAACCCCAAATCATCTCCCAAAACCTTGTAAATTCCAGAGCTTTGGTTATGCCATATACTATTTATCTTCCTAGGAAATGGAAGAATCCCCCAGGGCCATATATCTACATATACATGACAGAGGGGCAAACCTTCCAGGAGGTCAATCCATGTATCTGACTGCTTTGTAAGGGATTTACTAAGTGCAAAACAAATCATTCTTGGCGCCTGACTTTTGAAACATTTCCCTTTGTGTTTAGAAAGTGCAGTCACCCGGTCACTTGCATTCTGAGACATGAAGTCTTGCAGATGGTTTAGTGTATGCTCACTAAGATGGTCTTCCCCATTAACTCCTCAGCTCTCAACACATGCTGTTCTGAGTCTGTTCTGGGCGGTAATCTCATGGCCTAGCAATAGCCTAGTAGAATTAGTATTAGGTGCTTGGCTTAGCACTAAAAGATTTAGAAATATATTAACAGAAGTTCTACGAAAATGGCCCATCTGCACAGCCCAAATGTACAGGCTTTAAGAGAGAGAGAGAGAAAAAAAGAAAAAAAAAAAAAAACAGCCCACAGTAAAAGAGCAGTGTTTGCAAAAGAGAAAGAAAGTTTCAGAAAGCATCTTCTGCCTGCTCTACTTTCTTGGACTTTGTACTCCTATGCTGTTTTAAGTTGAGCTTATGAGAACAGCCTCTGAGTTAAAAATTGGAGGCCAGTATTTTATTGGGGAGTACTCTCAGAACTGATAAAAGAGTAAGGAATGCAGAATTTGGTAGAGGGAAAAGTTGAATAAAAAACAGCAGCTGGAATCAACATCCCAGCCAACCCCTTAAGGAATTCTGGAGCTGCAGAGGTCTTCAGATTTATCCACACTGAGGCAAGAGGGCCAGGCCATTTTTCCCTTGCATCACCCCCTCTGTCAGTGTGTGCTGCCTCTAGAGAGAGGGTGTAACAGTAGGCAAGGCAACAACCCTTGGCAGAGGGCAGTTGCTGGGAAAAGATTTGGCACTGAGCAGACTCAGCTCATTAGGTGACATTTTGATCTCATATGTTGGCATATAAACTATGCCAACATTCCTGGCAGCTGAGGGAATGAGTGCCTTGTTTCTGAAGGGAGAATCTGGGTAGCACACCACAGTGTCCACTACATCTGCCATATCTAGAATTAGAAATATGGGGGCATAATAACCAAATAAGTATACTCTTCATATTTTAAATATCATAATGATTTTCTTCCAAGCTTGACATGAGGAGAATATTATTAGAAGAAAACTGGTATCCCTGAAAATGTCACAGCTATTGACTTGAGCAAAGAATCCCAAACTAAAAATGAAGCACCAACCTATCACTGGATAAATAAAAGCTATTTTAATTATTGTTTAGACACTAAGATGATTATTTCTAGTTTCTCAACATATCTACAAGCTGAGAAAAATATTTGTAAATGAACTACAAATGTACATAGTTTCAGCAATTCCTGGTGTTCCCTCAGGAAAGATCAACCAATGGACTTGTGTTTCATAAACACCGAAGCAAAATTCCTTAGAGGTTCTTTTGTCAATATGGTAGAAAACTTTGTTTAGTAAAATTATTCATCCAAGCACAGGAAATAAGAAAACGCATGACTTATAAAAGTTTGTAGGAATAAGGCACTATTTTGTTAGATCAAGCTGGCTGGATTTTGAAATTTATGCACTGAATGCACAGTGTTATATCTGCTAGCACACTGAGTTCTTTGGAAATGTCTATTAATGTTATCAAGTTTTATGTTATATAGGTAATATGGTTTTTCATAGATATATAAAGCCCTTACTATAAAAAAGGACACTAATTCACTTCTTACAATGAAAGAAGAGGATTCTTATCAAAAATATACCACCAGCTATGTCCATGCTATTATTCTAACTTGATATTGTGTCTTTAAAAGATATTTACTTATCTCAAGGAGATTAAAAAGCAGTCAACACTACTTAAATGGTTTGTGAAGGTTTGGAGAATCTGTAAAAACGTCTTGTGTTACTCCTCTTGATTATGAAAAACCTGTCAAAGTCATCAGTGGCAACAGTTCTAAGCAATGACAGTTCCCTCTGGTTGCTAAGAGTTATAAGAATAATGTGTGTAAATTAATAATGTCTCCAATAGAACCTAAGAAACCTAAGAAAGTTGTAAGAATCCTGATTGCTGACCTCTAACCTTAAGGCCTATATCAAGTTTCCTTATTCATTCATTTGCAATTCACCAAGAAGCTTTGCAACCCCAGCTAGAGCATAACATGTCCAGCCCTATCTATGCTCTGCTAAGGACTATTAGATTGTGAAATGCAGGTCACCCAGGAAGGCTGAAAGTCAAACAACTGGGAAATATCCATGTCTTCATCTTTACAAAGTTGGCTGATACAAGCTTCAGTGGTCATGAAATAGACCCAGGGGCAGAAAAGGCAGCATCAGCTAATAATTAGGCTATGTCTTGACCTCTTGTTCTGCACAGCCACCTCCCCTCATAGCCCAGTATTCAAGGAAACACCATCTTTCCCCCTTGATCTATGCCACACCCATTTCAAAACAGTGCCATGAGATGCCACTGACCAGTTGGATTCATCAGAAGGGCCACCATTTTAATATCAACTCCAACCCAGATATTCCAGCAAGTCCCAGAAGGAACATGTGACAGAAAGAAATGAGAATTAGAGAATAACCCTTCTCCAAGTAAAGAAAACTGGGGAGTGGGGGATAAAAGAGAAAAAAATAAAATCACTTGGTTAAAACTATATTATTTACCCGCAAGTCCATGTCATGACTATTTGCCATAAAACAAAACCTTTTCTTTATTTCTTTATCTGTTCTTTGCAGAAATGAGGCTTTCCAACCAGGAAAGATCATGGGTGGTGTCTGTTCTTTTCAAGAACTATTTAACAAAGATCTTGTTCAAGTTAAGAGAAAAATTTAAATGCCCAGACTTACTGTATTCCAGTGTGTAGAAATTATACACTGTAACACAAAATGCAAAGAATGATAGACTAAAGGGGGTTCTATAAACAATAAAGGATGTTTGCTAATAGTATCTTTAATATAAAAACAAGCAGCTTCAAGTGTTTGCAGAGCTATAAATCAATGGCCCTGCGTCTCTGCTTAGGCCATTTGTTTTGGGTAACTTAGTCACTCTATTAGCTGCAGGTGCAAACTTTGCACCTGCAGTTAATTGCAGCCACAATTAGACCATTGTGGGAACAATTAGACACTTAATTTTGAGGATGTAAGTGACTGGCCCACAATTAGCCCTGGCTAAAGTGTTTATACCCACATGAAGGGAGACTGTGCCCTAACCCATCGAACTTTTTTTACCATGCACTTTTACATTCTCTATTTGCCCTTTGCTGATAGACTGAAATTAGGGAAAATAACTGGTCACACAGTGGTAAAATACATGTGATAGGAACGACCATGATGAGTGAAAATGAAGCTGTACTGACAGAGCTACAAATAAGGGCAGCAGCACATGTATAAACATAAACCAGGAAAGAAACTCTGTCAAAAGAGTTGCTTCAAACAATGAATTCCATAGTTATGTCTCCCTTGCCAAGCTAGCAATTTATGATAATGGCTCAGGGAAGATTGCTGTGAGCTTGAAATCATTAGGTGAGTGTTCTTCACCTATGATATGTTTATCCTCTTGAATGGAGAGGTTCTTAGGGATTTATGCCTATACTGAGGCAACATCCAAATGGACTCTTTCCAGGCCCTGACCCTATTTTTGCCCCACTACTGTTCCCCTTGGAACACCATCACCCCCAGCCATCCTTGGCTTTAAAATATAGATATATCCTACCTAGGCATAAGGGAAGCTAGTTTCATCAGTCACCAGTTCAAAAATGCCTATAGTTACTCTAACAACCTTTCTTAAACCATAGACTAGGTTTGAGAAAAGAAGACATGCTTTCGATGTTTCACTTTTTATTTGATTCTCACAAAATGAAAGACATGTCTGTGAAAAATTAGAAGTCTTTCAAGCACATTCTTTTACAGTTTACTGACTTCTATATAAACCTTAGTGTTGTTTATTTATTGTTCAACTAGAAAGATCCAATGGGGCCAAATTCATATTATTATAGTTAAATACCCCTTTCAATGTAAGATAAAGTAAATCTTCTTAGGTTGCCCTCCTATCATTTCATCTTCTTGAAAGGCTTACATTTCATCTATTATTTAAAATATTAATATATCTTAAAATAGAAATTTCCACATAGAAATGTCTTGCTTGTGCTCAGAGACAAGTCAGTCTAATACATTTTGCTGCAGACTTTTTTTAACTAAATCATTAATTGGTTTTCAGAGTTCCTGAATATAGTGGCTGAAGTTTAAATGTACCCTTAAAATCAAGTGAGAGGATATACAATAAATGTAGAAACTCTTTATCATCCCGTCAACTACAGACCACTGCTAAGTTAACGCTGTGCATCATGACTGCCAGTTACATAAGCTCTGTTTATAAATTATTAAGCAATTTAGATAGTAACACTAAGGCTTGTCCAATGGAAAGATGCAGTGAAGTTCAGCTATTTCTATGACTACGAACTAGCGAACCTTCCTTTGTTATAGCCACTGCACAAATGTCAGGAGAATGCTGTCAGGGATTTATCTCAACCTGAACTGCAACCTTTGCATGGTACCATCCGTAACCAAGTGACCTGCTGCAGCTCATTAAAGTTAATGTAATGGATCATTCCCTTCTAATTGTAATCATCAGCAAATTGCACTCCTTTCTAGGCTAGCCAGGCAGCAGGGAAGTATATGACAAAGTAGAATGCTTGAATAACTTTCTCTTAGTTGTGTGCCTTTATTCAACACAAAGGAGAATAATGCAAGGGGAGGAAGGGTGCATATACAGAAGTATTAATATATGCTAGGATGCGTTTATTTACATCACTGAAATATAGCCACAAGGTTACTTAATGATTTTCCAGAATTACACCTTCATCCAAAAACAGAGACAAGGGGAAGGAAAATGATGCATGTAGTTCAGGTGAAGCTCCTGTTTGGCTAATTTTGCAGTTATTGCTTCTTCCCTTCTGCTGACCTCTACCATTCTCAAACATTAAAGATATTATTATCTAACTACTTATAATTGTAAACTCTTTGGAAAACCCAAACTCTTATTTTGATTCTTTGTTTCATTTAAAAAATAATATATAGAAACAGGAGTGCAAAAATACATATGAAGGATAATCACAAATTCTCAGAATTAATCAAAATAAATTATCTAGAATTCTGGTTCTATCTAATTGTTCCTACTTCAGATACATTTGTCACTGAAAGATCATTACTATACATTTTATGATTGCCCTGTGCTTATGATAGTTCTCCAGCACTTGGAATGTTACTGGAAATTGAAGGTTAAAGAGTAATCTCATTAGATCATGACACTGTATGAAGGATTTTCTAATACACTGGGCTGAGCAGTCTCTACAGGAGAGCAGTTTCAGCCTAGACAGGAAAGGTGCTGGACTGTAGTGGCAGGATTTATTAGCTCAGTTAGCACAATGAGCCCTCTACCATTCCACCTGGTGAAGGTTGACCAGCCATCTTATGAATGGGTTCATAAGTTCAATGAGCATCCAGAAAAAGGGTGTGAAAGAATTGGGAAACATCCGTGATTCCTAGGGTATATAAATAACACAAAATATGCCTGCAACACAGTGGTACACACAATGTTGGCTCTCAAAACATGGTCCCTGAACCAGTAATACCATCTAAAACTTCTCAGAAATTCAAATTCTCAGCCCACCTCAGATCTACTGAGTCAGCAATGCTGGCAGTGACCCTGGCAATCTGTGCTGTACCTAGCCCTCAGCATTACTATGATGCATGCTAAGTTTTAAGAACTGCTATATTAGAAAGCCAAAGACAATGTGAATAATCTGTCACATTAGCCTTATAGACAAAGAAAAATATTTCAACATCATAATTTGGGGACATTTATTACCTCCAAATGTATTACCATAAGATATATATACACATATATGTCTACATATACATAATAAATGTGTATATGTATGCATGTGTGTATACATACTACCATTATACACATACACACACACACAATTGTATAACTACTTTTCTGATATGGCATTCTGGGCTTCCCAGGCACAGTACAAGAATCCAAATGATAAACAGCTATTGCTATGAAAGCACTGATCATGCTTGTCTTATCTACCCTCTACCTCAATACTTTAGTATCTATAGAACCTGACATACAGGGCTGTTCCAAAAATACTGAATAAATTACTATGTGATATTTGAGCTATGATCATTCCTATTTGAGAGTACAGATATTTCTCATATTAGGATACTTGAGTAAATAAACTTTAAAAAACACTAATAGAAATAGAAGAAAATGTATTTTAGACAACCACAAAGTAGGATATAAGACAGTGATTAGCATCATCATGAAATAATACATTGTGAATTATGGGTGATTATAAAAGGTCATTTGTAAAAGTTTTCTGTACTAATATTAACTGAGCAAGTAAATGCGTATTCTGTACATTTTACTATAACTTAAATATAAAGTTGAGGATATAAATATAAAGGATGAGGATGTCCACTCTCACCATTTCTACTCAATATTGCACTAGAGGTTCTAATCAGGACAATTAGGCAAGAAAAAGAAATGAAAGGCATCAAGACTGGAAAGGAAGATGGAAAACTATCTCTAGTCACAGATGACATGATCAAATATATAGAAAATCCTAAGGAATCCACAAAAAAGAGAGCTTTTAGACCCAATAAACAAATTCAGCAAGTTTGCAAGATTAATTTGCAAGAATCAATTGTATTTCTGCACCCTAGCAATGTATTACCTTAAAATAATATTAAGGAAATAATTTCATTTCTAATTGTAGCCAAAAGAATAAAATGCTTAGAAATAAATTTAACCAAAGAAGTGCAAAATGTATAAACTGAAAACTGCAAAGCATTGTTAAAATAAATTACAGAAGACCTAAATAAATTAAGACATCCTATGTTGATCAGAAGATTTAAAATTATTAAGATGGCAATAAACTAAAATGATCTACAGATTCAATGGAATTCCTATCAAAATTTCAGAGGTTTTTCTTTTTGCAGAGATAATAATTTAACCTTAAAATTCATATGGAAATTCAAGGACCCCTAAATAGCCAAAAACACTTTTGAAAAAAAAAAACCAAATGTTCAGGACATATTCTCAATTTTAAAACTTTTCACAAAGCTACAGTAATCAAGAGTACATGGCACTGGTATAAGGTTAGAAATAGAGATGAATAGAACTGAGTGTCCAAAAATAAACCTAAACCTTTATGTAAATTAATTTTAAATAAAAGTGCCAGTACAATTCAATGAGGGATAGAATAGTCTTTTCAACAAATGTTGCTGGGACAATTAGACATCCACATGCAAAAGAATGAATTGAATCTCCATCTTATACCATACACAAAAAGGAACTCAAATAATACCTAACTGTAAGAATTAAATCTATACAAATATAAGAAAACATGAGTAAATATTAATGAACTTAAATTAAGGAATGATTTCTTAGATATTGAAAACCTAATCAATAAAAGGAAACAGTAGTTAGATAAATGGAATTTCACTAAAATTTTAAAAGTCTCTGTTTCAGAGGGCATTATCAAAAGAAATGAAAAGACAACCCAGTTTTAAAATGGGTAAAGTAGTGTTGTTTGAAAATAGACTTGGACTAGTGGCAAATTTTTTTTTGAAACTCCAGGGCAGTCACTAAAAATAGAAGACAAAATGGAATCATCTAAAATTCTCAACTAAAACCACAGTAGGCAGAAAAAGAGTGGAAGGCAAAAACAGGAATAAAGAACAAAAGCAACAAATAGACAACAGTACTGAATGTGGGAGATATTAATCCAACTACATCAATAATCACTTTGAATGTTAATGGTCTAAGTGCAAAAAAAGACAGACATTATCAGTGTGGATCAAAAAATAAGACCCAACTATAAGTTTTCAGCAAGAAATCTACTGTAAATATAATGGCACATATGGATTATAAGTAAATGGATGGAGAAAAATATATCATGCTAACACCAATCAAAAGAAAACAGGAGTTATGTTGCTGTATTATATGCAATTTCAGGCAAGACAGGTTTGAGAGCAAGAAAAGTTATCAGAGATTTAAAAAAAGGTATTACGTAATGATAAGGCATAAAAATCCTAAACACAAATATAGATGCAAAAATTCTCAACATCATTTTAGCAAATTGAATTTAACAATGTGTTAAAAGAATTATACACTATGACCAAATGAGGTCTTTCCCAGGTATACAAGGCAGGTTTCAACACTTGAAAATCAATTAAAGTAAATCATCACATCAACAAATTAAATAAGAAAAATCGCATGATCACATCAATAGATGAAGTAAAAGCCCTTGACAAAATCAAACACCCATTCATCATAAAAATTCTCAGTAAACTAAGAATAAAGAACTTACTCACCTTGATAAAGACAAAAAGCTGCAGCTAATGTCATACTTAATGGTGAGAAACTTGAAGCTTCCCCACTAAGAATCAGGTGCAATGCAAGGATGTCCCCTCCCACCAATTCTTTTACAATATTGTACTGGAAATTCTAGCTAATGCAGTAAGTGAAAAATAGGAAATAAAAGGTATGCATATTGGGAAGAAAGATATAAAACTGTATTTGCTTACATATGACATGATCATCTATGTAGAAAATCTATGATTCAGCCACCCCCACCCCCCAAAAAGAAAAACTTCCTGGACCTAATAAGTGATCATAGCTAAGTTTCAGGATACAAGGTTAATACAAAATTCAATTGCTTTCCTGTATACCATCAATAAACAGAATTTTAAATTAAAAATACAATACCATTTACATTAGCACCCTCCCAAAAATGGACCACTTAGGTATTATCTTCATCCATTCATACTGACATAACAAAATACCACAAACTAGGTGACTTATAAAAAAACAGAAATGTATGGAAGCTAGAAGGTCCGAGATGAAAGTGCCAGCATGGTGAGGCTATGGTGAAGGACTTCTTCCAGGTTGCAGACTGCTGACTTCTCAGTGTATCCTCACATTGTGGGAAGGGCAAGCTAGTAACCTCTGGAGACTCTTTTATAAGGGTACTAATTCAATTGATGAGGGCTCTACCCTCATGACCTAGTCACCTCCCAAAGTCCCTATTTCCTAATAACATCACCTTAGGAGGTAGAATTTGAACATAATGAATTTTGTGGGGATTCATACCACAACAGAGATAAATCTGACAAAGTATGTATAAGATCTATATGAAGAAAACTACAAAATTCTGATGAACAAAATCAAGGAACTAAATAAATGGAAAGAGATTTTATGTTCATGGATAGGAAGGCTTAACACTGTCAAGATGTCAGTTCTCCCCAATTCAGTCTATAGATTAAATACAATAGATACCAGAAGACAATGGATTAACAGCTTCAAAGTGAGGAAGGAAAATAACTGTCAACCTAGAATTTTATGTCCAGTTAAACTGTCACTCAGGGTGTGGGCAAAATAAATATATTGTCTAACATTGACAGACTAAAAGAATTTACTACTGTCATTAAAAGATTCTCACCAAAGGAACTACTAAAAGGTGTATATTAGAAAGAAAAAACATTAACATAAGGGAATCGTGAGACTTAAAAAAGAGTGATTCAAAAATAATTTATTAAAATTCACTTTAATGTAATAATGTTATGTTTTAAGAGAATAAAGGTGAAAGTTGAATTTACAATGTATTAACAAAATGGGATGAGGTGTTGCTCTATACATATTTAAAGTAGAGTAAAACCTGTTTCCAGTCATACAGGATGATGGAAATTACTTACTTCAGACTTTATTTTTAAGAAAGAATTTAGTTAAATAACTAAATTTAAAATGAAGAATAACCACTAAAAAAATTAATATAATTTAATTTTAAAACTACAGATAGAAGAGGAATAAAGAAGAAAGAAATGAATAAGCAAAATATACAAAATAGGATGGTACAAAGACATCTAAATGAATCAGGAATATAATATAGAAATATATTAAAATCAACTATGAAAGACAAATACTATCATACTAGCCAAAGAACAAAATTCAGTTATGTTATTTGCTTTATGTAAGACCACAGAGGTTAGAAGTGAAAAGACTTAGATGAATACCACTAGGAATCAAGTACAAATGTTATAGCAATATTCTTAATGCTATATTTAAGTCAGATTTAAGGCAACTGCATTAGTAAGAATAAAAATTTTCATTTTCATGAAAGGAATAATAAATATTTAACTCTTGAATTGTATGTGCCTCACCTTCACCACTAATTCATCTTTAATCAATAGACTGATACCAACAAAATAAAGCCTAGATGAAAATGAGTACTTGATAACAAAATAAAAAAATTACTCACTCATCCCTGTTGCACATAACAATTTGACCTAAACTTAGACTACTATCCACAGTTAAATTAATTTCTCCTTTCAACTCTTAATCTTTATGTTTTGTGGATAAAATTAAAGGGCTTTTCTGTTATAAACACATATCTCTCATTCAACTGAGACTTACAAAGGTGAGGAAGATCTGTGTAACTGTAGGAGCCTGGGTTCCTATGAAAACAGACTCTGGGGTAAAACTTAGATGCCACTGTTTTATGAAGATGTGCAAACCCAGGATGCTGAGAGTGAGGGAGAAGGTAAGTGAATCAGGGAAAAATGGGAACAGATACAAGGTGGTACATTTCCAAGACAGTGCTACTTCAGAAACACACAGGTATTCACCCATAAAGATAAGCTATACAGAAACACACAACCTCAAATACTCTGTCGGGGGAAGAGTGGAAAGGGGCTTTGTTTTCTTTCTCCTGTCTCCTGTTCTCATTGGTCAAAGTTCATTCTGTGAGGAGTTAAAAGCTTTATTTTTCTAGTCTGCCTCACCTGTCACCTCTGGAACCACTACATACTTCAAAGTCTTGAAATGATGGGAGAAGCCAGAGACTCCAGCAGACAGCCTCAGGCAGCCAACATGCATGGACCACAAGCACTCGGTTTTCCAGGAAGTGAGTGGGCAGAGCAAGTGGCCCAGGGCCTGAAGGAAGGTGAGGCTGAGATGCTCTGCGGCAGCATATGAGGTATCTGATATAATTGCCAAAAGCTCTGGACACTAAATAGCTTTGGGTCCTTGAATAAATCATTTAATATTGCTGAACTTCTTAAAATTACAATTGGACTGTACCTCTGAGGTCCCTGGAAATTGAACTATTAGTAAATTTTCTTTTATTCATGCCTTGCAACTTTTGCCCTTATCACTATTAGAGGACAGTACCTACCATTTAAGATTCCGGGAATACACAAACATGCTTTCGCCTTGTCTTTTGGATAATATGATCTAATGAGTCAGATATCTACAAGTTGTGTGATATTCAGATTCTACACCTTCAATACCCTACTGAATTGAAATTTCAACACTAATTCTTACATGCTACATTACTTGACCTTCCTGGGTAAGAGAAAAGAAAGTGCTTTCAAAATAGTGTTTCTATTCACCAACCATCATAATGAAAAAGGAGCTTTTGTGGACAGGGTCATCTTGCCATGTATTAAGGAAGTGAAGTGTAAACAGTTATTCTTTCTCATTCTATGTAAAGGAAGAGCAATAATTGTGCTGTTCTGTGGTCTAAGGATACTAAATGGAACCTTAAGTCCTTAAAAAGATCATAGTTTTTGTTTATGACTATAAAAGTGTAGCTGACAAAAACATGATTCCTGAAAGATGAGAGTGATTTTATAAAACTGGTATATTACCATTTTGATATGTACAACTCTTTCTCCTTATTCATTTTTTCTCCTTATATTTTTAAATAGTCTTCAAAAACATGGGTCATTTGGCTATAAAAAAAAAACATAAAGAGTTCCTAAGTTTAAATTTCAAGCTTTGCTATCTTATATTTAGCAACTATGGTTTACGATTTCCTTGCATAACAATGTAAAATTTGCAACACTAAACACACCTACCAAGAAGCAATTATCCATAGTCCCCTTCTGAATTTTCATGTCTGAATTGTCTACCAATTTTTATCATTTATATTTTTCAAAAAATGTTACTTCTAATGTGCTTACACTTTTATATTTACTTCTTCAAGTAGCTTTCCTATGTGAACAGTTTTTCATATTTCATAGTTAATTTGAGCAAACTAAAGTAACATGATTAATCATGTCTCCATTTATTTCATTATTTATTACCTTTAAAATTTTGTTTCTGCAGGTATCTCTGAAAATGCAAAACCTTTAAAAATTTACTTAAATAAATTTGAGATAGTGGTGTTAGAAACTCCCAATAGTCTATACATTTCACTAATTGCCTTGTAAATGCCATATTTTTTTCTAAGAATATGCTTTAAAATCTTCCACTTTGTCTTTTTTCATCATTTGTGTATTTTTCTTTACTAGTTCTTTGTGTTTCTTCCCATTCTTTTAGGTTATAGATGTCCCTAAAGACTGTCACCATTACCTTCCTTCCACAACTGATTTCTGTCATTGAACTCTCTTTTACTCTGATGTCATATGAATTTCAATATTCTGATGCTAACAAGAAAGACTACAAAAATGATAAAAAGTTGCATGAACTCTTCAAAACATTGTATGCAAATATCTACCAGTCTTCAAAAGGGTTGCCATAGAAGATTTTTATTTTGGTTCAAAAATTCCACCATTCTGTGAAACATTTTTCTTATTTTGGAATTTCCTTGAAAATTGGCATGTTTTTCTTATAAACACAACCAAAATGTATTATTCATAATGATCACCCTCTTGGTTTTCCAGTAGTTAGCAGTGTAACACTTTTTGATGTTTGCTGTTTGGGGCCATTTAAAGATTGTCACAAATTCTGACACTCCTTCCATCAGAAATTAGTGTCTGTGTCTCGTCCCCATGAATATGGGTGAGCTCTCTAATTGCTCTGACCAAGAGAATATGATGGAAGTGACAGACATGATCCTAGTTCCCAGGTAAGTCATAAGAAACCGGCAGCTTCCATTTCTTTTCTCTTGTTAAGCTTGTTTTTAAACCCCTGAGTTGCCCTGTGACATGTCCAACTACACAGAGCCCAACATCCTGTGAAGAAGCACAAACTGGCTACATAGACACCATATAGAGAAATGCCCGGCCGACCCCGGCTGTACCACACAGTCCCTAGCTTTTGAGCTAACCCACCTGAGGCCTTGGACATGGTGGAACAGAGACAGTACATCCTTACTATGCTCCTGACACACCGAATCATGAGATCTAATAATGCATTTTGATTTTAAGTCACTACATTTAGAGGTAGTTTCTTACACAGGAATAGATAACTGGAACCTGAAGTGACAGTTAATTTATTTATCCTATTTTTGGTAAATTAACTTATTTCCAGTTTTTATATTATTGCTAGTGATTCTGTATTAAATACATTTGAATACAAATCTAAATGAATAGCCACTTATTTCCTCAGTATAAATTCCTATAAATAGAGTACCAGGACAAAGGACTTAAATACTTTTCAGTTTCCTGATATACGCTGCCAAATTTCATTTTAGAAAGATTATGATAAATTACACTCCTACAAGATTGTAAAAGGGTGTATATATATTCACATCCTCTCCAACACAGGTCATTAATATTTTAAAAATCAGTTGTCCATATGGTGGCCAGTAAGGGAACCATGTATTTCTGTATTATGAGTCAAGAAGAAACTTTTATTCTCAGATTATGCTTTCTTTTCCTCTCTTGCAAATTGCCACTTACAAATGAATTTAGGATTCTTATTTAATGCTCTATTGTTTGAATCTGGAACTTTAGCCATCAAAATTAAAAACCATCTCAATTATAAAATCAGATTTAATACTATTTCTTATAGAAATATAGGAAAAAAAACTCAGCTTCAGTACATTTCAAAATCAGATATTGTGAGAATTCAATATGCAGTATGTTTCATATGTATATATATATAGACAATGTTATTTTACTTCAAAGTGTAAAGAAAATATTTCTCTACTGAGAAGTATTTCTTTACCTTTTTTTCTTGTCAAGTTGGGAGACAACCTAATCTTGCAATTGACATTAGAACATTTTTTTATATACATATTTTTTACTTTTTTTCTTTTAAGCATATGTGTTTTTCTTTAAAAGTATATCAAATACTCAAAGGAAAGCATATGTCTATTAAAGTCACATAATAATAAGATGTATACACACTGAGTGAATCGAACAATTGACCCTCAAAGCAAGATGAAAAATACAGCATTAGAAATAAAGTCAATAATATTGTAATAACTTTGTATGATGACAGATAGTAGCTATACACACACACATATACACACACAAATAATAATAATGATGATAATGGTCATAACAATAAAGGACTCCCAAAGAGATATATCTACTTGCAACCTGTGAATGTGCTCATTTGGGTAAAGGTCTTTGCAAATGTAAGTTAAAGATCTTGAGATGAGATGGTTCTGGATGAGAGTGAACCCTAATTTCAGTGCCATGTGGCTTTATAAGATACAGAAAAGGAGAACACAGACACTGAGGAGAAGGCATGTGAAGACGGAGACAGACTGGACTGAGGAGTGTACCAGCAATGGAAGGCCCAGAACTACCACGGGAGCCAGGAGAGAAGCATGCAACGGACTCTCCCTTGGAGCCTCCAGAAAGGAATGACTCTGCTGACACCTGGATTTTGGATTTCTGACCTCTAGGACTGTGAGAGAACATATTTCTGTCCTCTAAACTATCCAGTTGGTGGTAACCCTAGAAAACTAACATGCCTTCATACTACCCTTTATCTTAAAAATCAGATTAAAGTGGCAACACCAAATACTAGAGAGGATGTGAAACAACAGAAATTCCCATTTATTGTTGGTGGGAATGCAAAATGGTACAGCCCCTGTGGAAGACGGTTGGGTGGTTTCTTACAAAACTAATCATACTCTTATACAATCCAGCTATCACAGTCCTTGGCATTTACTGAAGGAGTTGAAAACTCAGTTTACACAAAAACCTGCACACAGGTGTTTATAGCAGCTTTAGTTATAATTGCTAAAACTTTGAAGCAACCAAGATGTCCTTGAGTAGGTGAATGAATAAATTAACTGTGGTACATCGATACAGTGGAGTATTATTCAATGCTAAGAAAAAATGAGCTATGAAACCATGAAAAGACATGCAGGAAACTTCAATGCATATTACTAGCTGAAAGGAGCCAATCTGAAAAGGCCACACACAGCATGTTTCCAACTACATGACATCCTGCAAAAGGCAAAAGTAGGGAGACAGTAGAACTATCAGTGTTTGCCAGGGCTTGGGGGAGGTGGGGACAGAGAGGGATAAGTAGGCAGAGCACAGAAGATTTTTAGGGCAGTGAAAATACTTTATGATATTATAATGATGGATACATGTCATTATACATTTGTTCAAACCCATAGAATGTGCAATACCGAGAGTGAACTGTAAACTCCGGCCTTTGGGTGATTATGATGTGTCGATATAGACTTGTCGGTTGTAACAAATGTACCAGTCTGGTGGGTGATATTGATAACTGGGGAAGCCATCCATGAGTGGGAACAGAAAATATATGGGAAATCTCTGCACTTTCAATTTTGCTGTGAACTTAAAACTCCTCTGAAAGAAGTCAAGTATTTTTCAAATACCATATGATTTCACTTACATGTGGAATCGAAAAACCAATACAAATGAACAAACAAAACAAACAGATTCATAGACTACAAGAACGGCAGGCTGTTGGTTGCCATAGGAAAGGGGTAAGAGGAGTGAAATAGGTGAAGGGAAAAAAATTGGTGAGAATGTTTGATATCTTGATTTGGGTGTTGGTTACATAAATGCACACACATGTCAAAAATCATCAACCCCTACACAAAAATGTGTGCATTTTATTATATGAACCTCAATTTTGAACTTTAAGTCTTAAAATTTTTTAAAGTAGGGCTTTTTTAAAAAATGAAAATAAAATGAAACTATTTTCAGGTGAAAAAAAATTTAAACAGTTTCTTAGAAATTACCTTTGTGTCCCTTCCCAAAATATCATCTTCCTTCCCTACCAAAAGTAGCCACTATCCTAAATTTTATATTAAACATTCCCTTGTTTTTCTTTATGAGTTTCATAGATAAACAGATAAATGACAGATAATTAGCTGGATACATAGATATATAGATAAATCTATCATCTAAACTCTATTTTTTGGGTTTGCCTGTTTTTGCACTTTATGTAAAATGAAACACTGAAAACTTTATAGTCTTCTAATTTACCTTATTTCTTAATATTGTGTTGATGAGATCCATTCATGTTGATTTAGACAGACATAGTTTTTATTGTTTATCCCTTCTATTGTTTGTTAATTCTGTCGTTGATGGATATATGGGTTATTTCTAGTTTTCTCTGTTACAAACAATGCTGCTAAAATCATGTTGGAATTGGATCTCCAGGTACCTATATCAAGGATTTCTCTACTTAAGAAAATATAACTAGGATCAGAACTACTGGACTATAAGCTATGTTCTTTCACATTGTTTAGGTGATGCCAGAATATTGCTAGTGTTTGAACCAATTTTCACTCTCATTGTATGGGTGTTCCTGTTGCTCCATAGGCTGACAATAATTATTACTGTCTGTGACTGATTTGTTTAGATACTGTTCAATTAGGAATGTTTCAACTGAACATCAGAAAATCTTTTTTTTTTTTTAATATTCTAAGGCTTAGCTCTCTACAGTCAGATAACACACTTGCTTGAAAACCTACTGTGTTTTATACCTATATTATTCTATTTAATCTTCACAACACCATGAAGGAGATATTTTAATTGCATTTTGCAGTTGAGAAAACTAAGCTTTAGAGGAATTATTAATTAACCAGTTTACACAGTAGTTAACAGCAAATACCCAACCCGAAGATCCTGGCTCTTCATCTTTCCAGTACACCAAGTTAATTTTCAAAACTGAAACTTTGTAGAGCTGGCCAGTTTTACAAACCAACTTCATGTACCAACTTACAAAAAAAAAAATTCTAAGAACCAAATCTGAGTGGAAAACTGCCACTCATATTAGATATACATGATGTACTGTTGACAAAGAAGACATCCATTTTTAATGCTTCAGCGTATCATTAGGGAGGCAAGCTGACCGAGTGAACTGAGCCTGGCATTTATCGCTGAACCCAGATAAAGAACCGCTCAGTTGTGGTATTCTACGACCTTCTTTCTGACAGCCACTGACAATGTATCCAGTTACTTAAGCAGCCTTCAACATCACGCAAGCAGGTCTAGTGTTCGCTGTCCCACTTTCATGCAGGGCGGAAAAGGTAGATGTTCCAATAGCAGCATCTTAGGCATAGGGTCCGTCTTTCTTTAAATTCCCTATTTCTAGGTGTATCTGCACCCAAAACCCCATGTTTTAGTGTATGATCATGAAAATTAACAATCCATTTTTAATATATAACCAGAAAAATAATAACTGATACCTTCCTCACACTTCTCGCCCCTTAAGATTTCAAGCCAGGTAAAAAAAAAAGACAGCTTGTGGGAAACAACACCTAGTCCCTGAAACTGGATCTCTACTCCCCACCAGATACTGCTTAAAGATATAATATTGAAGATAATGTAAAGCATTGACAGTATGAGAGAAAATTTGCTGTCAGCTTAGGAGATCCCCTAGATAGCCATTGACAACTGACAGGTCCCTGTGAACAGATACGGTCCAGTCCGTGCCTGCCCGTTAATAGGCATGTATACAGGCTGTGTTCAGAGCCTGCATCCGCTAGCTCCGCTGTCCTCACAAGACCATCAGTACCCAATTTACAGAGAATTACCTCTGTTTGAGACAAAGCTTTGGAAGAGATGATTCAAAGAAACATTTTATTGGGCAGATGCACTTTTGCTGTTGAGAGAGCCCTGCCCACAGTATCTGCTGACATAGGTCCCTCTGAATAGCCTGGTGTTATAGACATGCCTTCTGTCTTCAGTGAAAAATGAATAAAGCTGGCCACAAAATTCTACCTCTGAAAAAGGTCTTTGTTGCCCATCACCTCATATTCTGGAATTCTATTGTTTAGCACTTCTATAAAATGATCATTGGTAGTTTTACTAATGTTCCCAAGGTTCTGTTTTCTGAAACGTTGAAGATTTAACAGTGTTGGTATTATGTGCATTACTTCGGTTATTTGGTTTTTAATACTGTTAAGCTTTAATGTAACTGACAGAAGAAACAGCTAAATAATTTTAAAAAGTTGTTTTTGGAGAATGGTGTCTGGAGCAGGAAGCAGCCCAGTGGAAGGGTATCAAAATGCTGGCAGAGGATAGAAAAGAAAATAGCTGTTTTTAATGATCAGGCTTTCAATCCCATGTGGTTATTAATCATTTTGCATATATTACTTCTACTTTAATAATTATTAAAATGAAAAGATGTCTTAAAATTTTACAGTTTATAAAACCTCTCCTCTGATTTTCCCAATAACTTTGTGGGGCAGACATGCATGTCTTTTCTTTCTTAATCAATGTATAATTATTGGACTTGGACAAGTCATTTAAACATTCCAAGTATTAGCTTATCTATGACATAAGGGCTCATTTTACCTGTCCTATTGATAGCACACAATTTTATATATCAAACTAGATAATGTGGAACAATTGGAGCATGCATATGCAATGGATTATTCTATAGCTATTTTAATAAGCATTTATTCTAATACCTATTTATAATTTGCTATAAAAGCAGACTTTAAGCATGGCTTCATCATTGTATGATTCAGTCATCAATGTATGAGTCCATTGAAAATAATGTAAGATTCTTTTCATTGACCTCATCTAAAACTTTGATCCTATATAAGAAACTGCTATTGTCATTGATAGTCATGACATTTATTGTATCTTGAATTTAAAAGGCTATCACTACATTTTTATACTTACTATTGTGATAATAACATTATAATGATTTTATTAACAATTTGAAATGTGGAAACAAGATAAAAATTGATGACTGAATTATGTACTTAAAATTCATTAATCGTACTTTTCTTCTCTTTAATTTTTAACAGAACTCTTTCTATTACTGGATTTGAACCTGTTTCATATGGTTTTGCATACCTAATTGCATTATTTCTGCTTTGTTTTTAATTTTGAAGGACTTAATGGGGATCTGTTATTTCTTATTTTAATCTTGTATGTAAATAAGTAATTTTTCAGAGCGTCTGTCCCCGCTAGGTTTCCACGTAGACTAGTGTACTCAAATAGAAAGAAAACAACCTAAATATTTTTCTGTACATGTTCATTGGTAGTTTGGAAGTCAATCCAAAGTTGGATTGTTTTCTTCTTCCCCCAAAAATCATCTCACTTTCTAAGAAGTATATATTATTAAAAGTAACAAAAAGAAAAACTTTCTAAGAAGTATATATTATTAAAAGTAACAAAAAGAAAAAAGGGAAAAGGGGAAACTTGGTTTGAAAAGTGAAAACAAAGTGAAAAATTTTAAGGAAAACAATTTACATTAAAACAACAGAAGAAAAATAATAAAGACAAAGCATGTGAAGTAGTTTTATCTTTAATATGTATATGTTAATTTTAGTACATAAAATTATTTTGTTAAACTAAGCCAAAAATAAATAAAATAATAAAATAAATATAAGTCCTTAAATTTTTCATGTTTTTAAAAAAATATTCAAGTATTATAAAACCATTAAGAATATAGTACTCATCCCACTCTCATGTTTTCATTTTCATTACTTCATCCAAAGTTAGACAGGAAAACATACAGGGTATAAAACAACTACCTTATGAATAATATCAAAATTTTATTTGCAACAAATTTTCCTTATATTCTAAAATGCTCTCATTTGGAGCAACTTCCCATTTGGTTTGTTGGTTGTTTGTTTAGTAATTTAGATTACTTTCATTTCTTAAAATTGAAGTATAATTTACTGACAATATTATATAACATAATGATTTAACAATTATATTCATTACAAAATGTTTACCATATGTGTAGTTACCCTCTGTAGTTACATATAAGTGAATCACATATTTGTGTTTTTCTGTCTGACTTATTTCATTTAATACAATACCTCCTAGATCCATCAGTGTTTGAGAATGGCAAGATTTCATTTTTTATGGCTGAGCAATATTCCATTATGTATATGTACCACATCTTCTTAATCCATTCATCTATCAGTGGATGCTCAGATTGCTTCCATATCTTGGCTATTGTAGATAATGCAACAAAAAACATAGGAGTGTATATATCTTTTCAACTGAGTGATTTTGTTTTCAGTGCTTATATTCCAGAAGTAGAATTATTGGGTCCTATGGTATTTCTATTTTTCATTTTTTGAGAAACTTCCATACTGTTTTCCAATGTGGCTGCACCAATTTACACTCCCACCAACAGCATAGGAGGGCTGCCTTTTCTCCACATTTTCACTAACACTTATTTCTTATCTTTTTGATATTAGCCATTCTGACTGGTGTGAGGTGATATCTCACTGTGGTTTTGATTTGCATTTCCCTGGTGATTAATGATGTTGAGCATCTTTTCATGTGGCTGCTGGCCATCTGTATGTCTTCTTTGGAAGAATGCCCTGGGACACTCCACACAGGGGGTGCCCTGGCTGGATGCTGGAGCCGAGGGAGACATAGCTCAGAGGAGCCTAGGGCACTTGGCTCAGGTGACACCCTGGCAAGGCAGCTGGAGCTGAAGCTAATGCAGTCTAGGGGTGCCCCAGTGTGTGTCACACTAAGGGTGCTTTGGGGGAATCTCTGGAACTGTTGTGGCACAGTGTCTGGGACTCACTAAGGCCACAGGCCAGATAGAGCTCCAGACCCTGCTCCTGTCTGCACTATCAAGGTAGAAGGGTTGAGGGGTGAGCAACACCTCCCAACCTCAACAGTTCCCACTCCATTTGGCAGAAACTTTAGGGTTAGTAAATGGGTTTCCTTATCCTACCCCCTTATCAGAAGTTGTTGATGCTGCCAATTTATTCCAGATTTTTCTATCCAAATGAAAATGCAAGAACTTGAATGATGTTTCACCATTTCTCAAAGGCACATCTCTCTGGAAAGAAAGATGATAAAAGAAAATTAATTAACATTAATTGAACATTTATTCTGTGCTATTACCAACATAGTTCATCATTCTAGGATGTAATTTTTTGGGAAGAAATTGTAAATGATAAGAAAAATGATGTATTATGGAATAGAACACAAAATATGAATGTTTTAAAAAGATGAAGCAATGAGAATTTAGAAAAATTCCTTGACTATGGGACATTTTGATGCATGACCTTAAATGTCTTATCACGTCTGCTCCCTTATCACCACTGTTCTCTGTCTGTAGGGCTTTTCACTAACTAAAAGCTATCCTCATGCTAAATGCAATACACATTTTTTTATACCTAACACACAGAAGAATGTGGGGTAAGTGGATACTATCATTCCTATAAAAAGTTATTTGTTTCATCAGAAAGAATGCATATCTGCTGAGACCGAAAGTAATATTAGTACCAGTATTAATCTAACATAAACATTTATTGAGCTCCTACTATGTGCCAGGCACTGTTCCAGGTAAAGATGATAGAGCAATGAACAAAACAGGATAAGCTCCATTCTAATGAAGTTTACATTCAAGTGAGAGGAGGTGCATAACAAAAACAAACCAACAGAAGGAAAGCATTGAAGGATAGGTGCAATGAAGAGGATTCAGTTAAGCTGATGTGACAGTGTGAATCTGAACTTGTTCGCCATGTAAAACCTCTTAGATGAAGTGAAAGCAAGTGGCCCAGGGGTGAGCATCTAGGCAGACAGGAGAGCTATTATAAGTGTCTTCTGATGGAGTGAGCTTGGAATGCTGGGGTAAGAAGTGAACATACAGCCCCAACAACTGAAAAGGATGAACACATGAGAATTTATAACCAAAGCTGAGAGGTATAGCATGTATATATGTTGGAAGCACTAAAGAATTTGAAGCAGAGATATGGTATGATGTGACTCATGTTTTAGAATATTACTGTCCTTTGTGGAAAATGAATTATAGGAGACCAAGATAGGTGAGTTATATACAGCTTATGTGACTTATATACTCCTTATACAGCTGAGTATGCTGAGGCCCAGAGTTTTTAAGTAAATTGTTCAACCTCCCACAACTATTAGAGGGCAGACACAAAATTCAAACCTGGGAAATCTGCCACCAGACCCACATTCTAAAACTCTCCCTGTACCATCTCCAAAAGGCAAACGGAGTGGGCCCCAGGATGAATGGGGGAGGGCTTCCTCTACTCTCCACACGACACCGAAAATCAGAAGGATGAATGTTCCTAGGCAGAGTGCCTCAGTGCACACCTGTCATGAAAACTTTGGAGATAGTGGCTCTGCATATATGTAACAAGATTTGACTAAAAACACACACAGTGGTGGCAAATGACTATTAGAATTGAAAGACACTGAGGAAAGACTTTCTCTTCTACCCCACATCCCAAGAAATCTCTTCCAGGCAGTACTTCTAAGGGACTCTTAGATAAATCAAACACTTTTCTTCAGACCTGGTAACCAGTTTCAAATGCTAAAGGGTGTCCTGGCCAGCACAGATCAAAAGACAGATCAGGAGATTAAGGTAGAATAGCCAAACTTCTGTATTTTAGCAGTGTAACTTTGGGGTTGAAACCACTAAGCATGACGCTTTGGATGAGAAGATTCTCTAGTTTTTCATTGGTTGGAAGGAATAGCCAGAGCCAAACATTATCACTTCAGGAGTAAGTTTAAGAGTCAGTATTTAGCCCACTAAGTCCACCTACTTTTCTCACAACAGCATACTGCCTCTTCAAAGAGTGAACATGTGCCATGATTTGAAACTATTCACATAATTTGCTGTCTCTTAAGTCACTTTGCAAAGAGGAGTTCCCCAAAATACATTGAGCAAAGGCAGCAGTACTGGAATAAGGATTTGGCTTTCTGTACTTCAAAGGATACAGTAGGGATTTGAATTTATCATTATCAGCATCTGTTAGTATCTGGCAGTTTCTTCTAAACATTGTACATACACCTAAGCCCAAAAAGATCATCAGAAACTATTACCAGTGGAGATGTCCTTTATTAACAATAATATATTGTGTTGTGGATTGAATTGTGTCCCCCAAAAAAGATAGGTTGAAATGCTAACCCCTGTGAATGTGACCTTATTTGTAAAGAAATCTAAATCTGTGCAGATGTAATTAAGATATATATATTAATATGAAGTCATACTGGAGTAGCCCGGACCCTTAAACCAGTGTCACTGGTGTCCTTACATGAAGAGAAGAGACAGAGAGAGACACATAGAAGAGAACATCATGTGAAGACACAGATACATAGAAAGAAGTTTCCACACCACAGTGCAGGCAGAAATTGAAGTTATGAGGCTGCATGCCAAGGAATACCAAGGGTTACTTGGCAACAACCAAAAGCCAGATGAAGGGGAGCATATCCTGCTAACACCTTGATTTCAGATTTCTCACCTCTTATGAAAGAATAAACTTCTGTTACTCTAAACTACTCAAGTCTGTGGTAATTTGTTCAGCATTCTTAGAAAACTAATGGATACTGCAAAAGAAATCATGTGAGATTTCACAGTATTTCAAGCCACATTATGACCCAGGTCAGGAGGAAAATCACCATCGCTTTCATTTTCCCTGGCCTTTAAGAATGAAAGGGAGATCAGTTTACTCTCTTTCATGATGTTAGAGATGCAGTTTTTCCTCATTATTTCAACCTACACAATCTCTAAGAAATATTACTTAATTCAGTTTAATCAGCTTATTATCGTATATACTGCTCATCCTGGTTTGGAAGCAGCGTTCCTCCCTAGATCCAGTTAGAAGAAGTTACCCTTGATGTTTTCAAGAAATAAATTACCTTCTAGGTTTTACAAAGTATTCAAATTGAAACAGAGTCAACTGGAAAGAGTGAAGGCAATTTAAGATCTCACTTCTCCATGGCCCATCTCCTCCTTCCAAGCCTCCCACCTTGAAACTCTAATAAGACAATGGTGCAATTGTCAAATTATTATTATTGCCAAATACAAATAAGAGTTCAGAGAATTAACACTGAGATGACTTCCAAACTATGTATGGAAAGGACAGTTTGTTTTGTCCTGGAGAATAGCAGGTTGGGGAGGGAGAATTTCAGAACTCTGCTCATTTAAAAGAGCTCTGAGGAAAGCTTGTGAAGCTGGACTTTGCATAAGGGAAATAATATTAAAAATTCAGGTCACTTACAAAAAAGTGCATCTATTGTGATCTTAATGGCAGAAACCCTTGGGCAACTTCCTGTTTTCAGGCTCTTGGAAGCATATTCGTGTAGAGGAAGGACCAAGGACAGGGGTTCTGGGTAGGGATCCTTGTGCTTTTGCATGGCTCAAACACACAGCCCTCAAGGAAATCTAATCAAGGTGATCCAGGTCAGAGTCGGTGACTTCATGGAATTGTCATCGAATATTAGTTTTACAGCTGCTGCACTGATTTCTGCAAGGTTTTCCCCAAACTAGACATAAAGCTAGTCAAACAGAAGGAGAAATCATAGGAGGCTCCTCTTTCTTCTGTGCCTGTGAGAGTGTTTTTACACCATCTTCAGTATGCTACCTAAGAGTGTGAACTGTGTGACAAACTTGTGCTCATATTTTTCCTACCACAACACACACACATGCACACCATGTTGCTATAGTTATGATTCCCAATTTAACAGATATTATTCTACCATTTTCTCTCCCAGGAAACATGGTATATCTGTGGGCAAGAATATGAGAGTAACATTATTATTATGAGTCTAATCTGATTTAGAAATAAATTATATAAAAACTCTAAGGCTTTAACTATTATTTCCTACAAATTTCTAATAAGATACCTCACCACTCACTGTGACATAAGGGTCTGCTATGAAGCCAAGCACTTACTGACCAGTCTGAAGATGCTGCTAAGGTGATTAACCAACCTCTTTGTTAGGATCTTTAAAAATACAAGAAAATGTTTATTTACCCCAGAAATGTACATAGAAACATTAATTTATAAGGAACACAGAAAAGGAGTCATTGACAATGACTAAAACTAGAATATGGAAATAAATGATTTATAGTCAAATGAAGTGGGTAATGTAAGCATAGGTACCTCTAAGAAATTACAAATAATTCTTAGAGAATACTAAGCGTGAAGCAAGCCTTAGAAGATGAATAGATGTTCTGTAGGTGGACCAGGAATGGAGAACATTGCTAATAAGTATATTAGTAAGCACAAAAATGTACTAGTATTCAGTGCTAAATGGCTGAAGAATGGGGGCTTTTTATTATGGGTAGATGCCTACTTAAAGAACTAGGCAGATAGTGGAGTTTTTTGGATTCCATACTAAGGAGTTGTAATTTCATCCTGTACAGAGCAGCAGGTAAGTGGGGAGAGTTAGAGCCAGGGAGACCAGTTAGGAAAACAGTCAAGTAATTTAGATGCAGATATTTCAACAAAGATATGTCTGCAGCAGTGGAGATGAGATGAATGAATTGTAGAAGTGTTAAGGAGTTAGAATTGACAGGAGTGGGTCACCAATTAAAAATAGGGAGAAAGGGAAAGGAGAAATTGAAGATGACTTCAGGTTACCAGATTGGGTGACTGAAAAAATGGTGGTAGCTTTCAAAAAAAATGATTTATTTAATCAATGAATACTTATTGAGAATTTAATATGTATCAACGTATGTACCTGATAAAAAATGAAAAGATGTAATATATCATAACAAATCCAAATATAGACTTTAGATTCAGAAAGATCTGGGTTCCAGTGTAAGGTTCACATATGACACTGGGTAGCACATGCATAGACTGTGTGGTAGCAGCATATATACAAACATATAGATCAAGGGAATGGAAATAAGCGTCTATAAATAAACCCTTACATTTATGGTTGATTGATTTTTGATGAGGGTGCCAGAAGAACTCATTGAAGGAAAGAATAATGTCTTCAGCAAATGGTGCTGGGACAACCGGATATCCACATGCAAAAGAATAAAGTTACACTCCTACATCCTACCATACAGAAAATTAACTCGAAATGTATTACAGAACTAAATATAATAACCAAAATTATAGCACTCTTAGAAAATAGGCATGTAGTATGTGATCTTAGGTTAAGGAATATTTTTTAGCTAAAACACCAAAAGCACAAGTAACAAGATAAAAGTATATAAAATTAGACTCATCAAATTTTAAAACTTACGTCTGTCAGAGGATACTATCAAAAAAGTGAAATGACCTCCCACAGAATGGAAGCAAGCAATTGCAAATCACACTATCTGACATGGGCTTCTATCCAGAATATATAAAAAGTCTTAAACAACTCAACAGTAAAAAGACAACCCAATTTCAATATGGACAAAGAAACTTAAATAGACATTTCTCAAAAAAAGACACACAAATGGTCAGTAAGCACATGAATATTAGTCATTAAGAAAATGGAACTCAAAACCACTCCCACTAAATAATAATAATTTTTAAAAAACAGATGATAATAGGTATCAGAGAAGATGTGGAGGCACCAGAATCCCTATCCACACTTTGCTGGTGGGAATGTAAAATGACACTTCAGAAAACAGTTTGGTACTTCCTCAAAATGCTCAATAAAGAGTTGCCATAATACCAGCAATTCCACTCCTAGATATATACCCAAAAGAAATGAAAACATATGTCCACACAAACACTTGTACAAATGTTCATACTAGCATTATTCATAAAAAGTGGAAACAACCTAAATGTCCATTAGCTGATGAATGAATAAACAAAAGTGGTACGTCCATCAAATAGAGTATTATTTGGCAATTAAAAAAACAAAGTACTAATACACATCACAAGATGGATAAATCTTGAAAACATTATGCTAATTGAAAGAAACTAATCATGAAAAATCACATATTGCATGAGTCCATTTATATTAAATTTCCAGAATAGGTAAATCCACAGAGACAGAAAGTAGATTTGTTATTTCCAGAAGCTGGCAAAGAGAGGAATAAGGAATCACGGGGGTGTTTAAAATGTTCTAAAATTAGATTGTGGTGACAGATGCACAATTCTGTCAGTATACTAAAATCTACTTAACTGTACCCTTTTTAAGGTATGCAGTGTAATATATATATTACAAAATGAGTATCACAATCAAGTTAACTAACCTATCCATCACCTCACATGGTCACCTTGTGTGTGTGTGTGTGTGTTAAGAGAGATCAATTAAGATCTAGTCTCTTAACAAATTTCAAGTATACAATACAGTATCATTAAGTATAGTCATCAAGCTGTACATTACATCTCCAGAATTTATTCACCTTGTTTAACTGAAACTTTGTATCCTTTGGCCTTTCCTCCATTTCCCCCATCTCCCAAGCCCTTCATAACCACCATTCTATTCTCTGCTTCTATGAATTCGACTTTCTTGTACTTCACATATAAATGAAACCATGTAGTATTTGTCTTCCTGTGTCTGGCTTATTTCACTTAGCATAATATCCTTTAGGCTCATTTATGTTGTCCAGATGGCAAGATTTCCTTCTTTTTTAAGGCTGAATGATACTCCATTGTATATACATATACCACATTTTCTTTATCCATTCATATGGCAACAGATACTTAGGTTGACTCTATATATTGTCTATTATGAATAATGCTGCAGTGAAAATGGGAGTGCAGATATCTCTTCCATATTTTTCTGATTTCATTTCCTTTGGATACGTGGTGAGAAGTGGGATTGCTGGGTCATATGGTAGTTTGATTTTTAATTTTTTGAGGAACCTCCATACTGTTTTCCAGAATGACTTCATCAAATTACATTCTTACCAACAGTGTACAAAAGTTCTCTTTTCACTACATCCTCACCAACACTTGCTATTTTTTTTCTTTTTGATAAAAGCCATTTTAACAGGCAGGAAATGATACCTTATTTTGATTTTGACTTGCCTTTCCCTGATGATTAAACACCTTATTTTATACCTGATATCCATTTGTATATCTTCTTTTGAGAAATGTCTCTTCAGGTATTTTGCCCATTTTTTTATTTGGTTTATTTGTTTTCTTAGTTTTGAGTTGTTTCAGTTCTTTATATTTTGGATATTAGCCCCTTATCAGATATATGGTTTGCAAATATTTTTCCATAAGTTTTTTCTTCACCATATTGTTTCCTCTGCTGTGCAAAAGTTTTTAGTTCGATGCAATCCCATTTCTCTAATTTTGCTTTTGTGGCAATATTCAAAAACTCATTGCCCAAACCAATGTCAGGAAACTTTTTCTTGTCTTATACTGTTAGTTTTACAGTTTCTGGTTGAATGTTGATTAACTATACACTTTAAATCGGTAATTATGGTATGTCAATTTTATGCCAACAAAGATGTTTTTTTAAAAAAAAAACACCCCATCAAAAAGAAGACAATGAGTTGATGAGTTATAAAAGATCACACTGACCTGGGCGGAAGACGGCGGCGTGAGTAGAGCAGCGGAAATCTCCTCCCAAAACAACATATATCTATGAAAATATAACAAAGACAACCCTTCCTAGAATAAAGACCAGAGGACACAGGACAATATCCAGACCACATCCGCACCTGAGAGAACCCAGCGCCTCGCGAAGGGGGTAAGATACAAGCCCCGGCCGGGCGGGAGCCGAGCGCCCCTCCCGCCAGCTCCCGGCGGCAGGAGAAGAATAGGCAGAGCGGGAGGGAGACGGAGCACAGGACTGCTGAACACCCAGCCCCAGCCATCCTGGCCAGAGTGCACGGCCCTCGATACTAGGAAAACAGGCCAGCAAAAACAGTGAGCGGGCACTGGAAGCCGGGCGCCAGAGGACATAAGAAAAGCGCGTGACCATTTTTTTTTTTTTTTGCTTTTTTGCTCTTTTGTTTTGGAGAGCACTTTTTGGAAGTCCTAAAGGGATAGGGACGCCAATAATAGGGAAACAGGACAGCAAGACCAGTGAGCAGAGGCCTGAGGCTGGCACCAGAGAATAAAGAAAAACGAGCGACCACCTTTCTTTTTTAATTAAAAAAAATTTTTTTTTTTTAATTAAAAAAATTTTTTTTTGTTTTGTGGTCGTTGTTTTGTTTTGGCAGGTGCTTTTTGGAAGTCTTAAAGGGGCAGGGCGGGTCACTTAATCCAGAGGTAGGGAATCCGGGGATCTCTGGGCACCCTAACCCCTGGGCTGCAGGGAGCAGGGAGGCCCCTTAAGGAGATAAATAGCCTCCCAGCCGCTCCTGCTCCAACGCGACTCCACCATTTTGGAGTAGCTGCCCCAGCCAGGCCACGCCCACAGCAACAGCGGAGATTAACTCCATAGCAGCCGGGCAGGAAGCAGAAACCCTGTCTTCGCGCAGCTGCGCAGCACAAGCCACTAGAGGTCGCTGTTCTCCCAGGAGAGGAGGGCCACAAACCAACAAGAAAGGAAGTCCTTCCAGCCGTCACTCGTCCCAGCTCTGCAAACTATTCCTATCACCATGAAAAGGCAAAGCTACAGGCAGACAAAGATCACAGAGACAACACCAGAGAAGGAGACAGACCTAACCAGTCTCCCTGAAAAAGAATTCAAAATAAGAATCATAAACATGCTGACAGAGATGCAGAGAAATATGCAAGAGAAATGGGATGAAGTACGGAGGGAGATCACAGATGCCAGAAAGGAGATTAGAGAAATGAAACAAACTCTGGAAGGGTTTATAAGCACAATGGATAGAATGCAAGAGGCCATTGATGGAATTGAAATCAGAGAACAGGAACGCATAGAAGCTGACATAGAGAGAGACAAAAGGATCTCCAGGAATGAAACAATATTAAGAGAACTGTGTGACCAATCCAAAAGGAACAATATCCGTATTATAGGGGTCCCAGAAGAAGAAGAGAGAGGTAAAGAGATGGAAAGTATCTTAGAAGAAATAATTGCTGAAAACTTCCCCAAACTGGGGGAAGAAATAATCAAACAGACCACGGAAATACACAGAACCCCAACAGAAAGGATCCAAGAAGGACAACACGAAGACACATAATAATTAAAATGGCAAAGATCAAGGACAAGGAAAGAGTGTTAAAGGCAGCTAGAGAGAAAAAGGTCACCTATAAAGGGAAACCCATCAGGCTAACATCAGACTTCTCGACAGAAACCCTACAGGCCAGAAGAGAATGGCATGATATATTTAATACAATGAAACAGAAGGGCCTCGAACCAAGGATACTGTATCCAGCACGACTATCATTCAAGTATGATGGTGGGATTAAACAATTCCCAGACAAACAAAAGCTGAGGGAATTTGCTTTCCACAAACCACCTCTACAGAACATCTTACAGGGACTGCTCTAGATGGGAGCACTCCTAGAAAGAGCACAGCACAAAACACCCAACATATGAAGAATCGAGGAGGAGGAACAAGAAGGGAGAGAAGAAAAGAATCTTCAGATAGTGTATATAACAGCTCAATAAGCGAGCTAAGTTAGGCAGTAAGATACTAAAGAGGCTAACATTGAACATTTGGTAACCACGAATTTAAAGCCTGCAATGGCAATAAGTACATATCTTTCAATAGTCACCCTAAATGTTAATGGGTTGAATGCACCAGTCAAAAGACACAGAGTAACAGAATGGATAAAAAAGCAAGACCCATCTATATGCTGCTTACAAGAAACTCACCTCAAACCCAAAGACATGTACAGACTAAAAGTCAAGGGATGGAAAAACATATTTCAAGCAAACAACAGTGAGAAGAAAGCAGGGGTTGCAGTAGTAATATCAGTCAAAATAGACTTCAAAACAAAGAAAGTAACAAGAGATAAAGAAGGACACTACATAATGATAAAGGGCTCAGTCAAACAAGAGGATATAACCATTCTAAATATATATGCACCCAACACAGGAGCACCAGCATATGTGAAACAAATACTAACAGAAATAAAGGGGGATATAGATTGCAAAGCATTCATTCTAGGAGACTTCAACACAACACTCACCCCAAAGGATAGATCCATCGGGCAGAAAATAAGTAAGGACACGGAAGCACTGAACAACACAGTAGAGCAGATGGACCTAATAGACATCTATAGAACTCTACATCCAAAAGCAACAGGATATACATTCTTCTCAAGTGCACATGGAACATTCTCCAGAATAGACCACATACTAAGCCACAAAAAGAGCCTCAGAAAATTCCAAAAGATTGAAATCCTACCAACCAACTTTTCAGACCACAAAGGCATAAAACTAGAAATAAACTGGACAAAGAAAGCAAAGAGGCTCACAAACATATGGAGGCTTAACAACACGCTCCTAAATAATCAATGGATCAATGACCAAATCAAAATGGAGATCCAGCAATATATGGAAACAAATGACAACAACAACACTAAGCCCCAACTTCTATGGGACACAGCAAAAGCAGTCTTAAGAGGAAAGTATATAGCAATCCAAGCATATTTTAAAAAGGAAGAACAATCACAAATGAATGGTCTAATGTCACAATTATCGAAATTGGAAAAAGAAGAACAGATGAGGCCTAAGGTCAGCAGAAGGAGGGACATAATAAAGATCAGAGAAGAAATAAATAAAATTGAGAAGAATAAAACAATACCAAAAATCAATGAAACCAAGAGCTGGTTCTTCGAGAAAATAAACAAAATAGATAAGCCTCTAGCCAGACTGATTAAGAAGAAAAGAGAGTCAACACAAATCAACAGTATCAGAAACGAGAAAGGAAAAATCACGACGGACCCCACAGAAATACAAAAAATTATTAGAGACTACTATGAAAACCTATATGCTAACAAGCTGGGAAACCTAGGAGAAATGGACAACTTCCTAGAAAAATACAACCTTCCAAGACTGACCCAGAAAGAAACAGAAAATCTAAACAGACCAATTACCAGCAATGAAATTGAAGCGGTAGTCAAAAAACTACCAAAGAACAAAACCCCCGGGCCAGATGGATTTACCTCGGAATTTTATCAGACATACAGGGAAGACATAATACCCATTCTCCTTAAAGTTTTCCAAAAAATAGAGGAGGAGGGGATACTCCCAAACTCATTCTATGAAGCTAACATCACCCTAATACCAAAACCAGGCAAAGACCCCACCAAAAAAGAAAACTACAGACCAATATCCCTGATGAACGTAGATGCAAAAATACTCAACAAAACATTAGCAAACCGAATTCAAAAATACATCAAAAAAATCATACACCATGACCAAGTGGGATTCATCCCAGGGATGCAAGGATGGTACAACATCCGAAAGTCCATCAACATCATCCACCACATCAACAAAAAAAAGGACAAAAACCACATGATCATCTTCATAGATGCTGAAAAAGCATTTGACAAAGTTCAACATCCATTCATGATAAAAACTCTCAGCAAAATGGGAATAGAGGGCAGGTACCTCAACATAATAAAGGCCATCTATGATAAACCCACAGCCAACATTATATTGAACAGCGAGAAGCTGAAAGCATTTCCGCTGAGATCGGGAACAAAACAGGGATGCCCACTCTCTCCACTGTTATTTAACATAGTACTGGAGGTCCTAGCCACGGCAATCAGACAAAATAAAGAAATACAAGGAATCCAGATTGGTAAAGAAGAAGTTAAACTGTCACTATTTGCAGATGACATGATACTGTACATAAAAAACCCTAAAGACTCCACCCCAAAACTACTAGAACTGATATCAGAATACAGCAAAGTTGCAGGATACAAAATCAACACACAGAAATCTGTGGCTTTCCTATGTACTAAAAATGAACCAACAGAAAGAGAAATCAGGAAAACAACTCCATTCACAATTGCATCAAAAAAAATAAAATACCTAGGAATAAACCTAACCAAAGAAGTGAAAGACTTATACTCTGAAATCTACAAGTCACTCTTAAGAGAAATTAAAGGGGACACTAACAGATGGAAACTCATCCCATGCTTGTGGCTAGGAAGAATTAATATCGTCAAAATGGCCATCCTGCCCAAAGCAATATACAGATTTGATGCAATCCCTATGAAACTACCAGCAACATTCTTCAATGAACTGGAACAAATAATTCAAAAATTCATATGGAAACACCAAAGACCCCGAATAGCCAAAGCAATCCTGAGAAAGAAGAATAAAGTAGGGGGGATCTCACTCCCCAACTTCAAGCTCTACTATAAAGCCATAGTAATCAAGACAATTTGGTACTGGCACAAGAGCAGAGCCACAGACCAATGGAACAGACTAGACAATCCAGACATTAACCCAGACACATATGGTCAATTAATATTTGATAAAGTAGCCATGGACATACAATGGTGAAATGACAGTCTCTTCAACAGGTGGTGCTGGCAAAACTGGACAGCTACATGTAGGAGAATGAAATTGGACCACTGTCTAACCCCATATACAAAAGTAAACTCAAAATGGATCAAAGACCTGAATGTAAATCATGAAACCATTAAACTCTTGGAAGAAAACATAGGCAAAAACCTCTTAGACATAAACATGAGTGACCTCTTCTTGAACATATCTCCCCGGGCAAGGAAAACAACAGCAAAAATGAGTAAGTGGGACTATATTAAGCTGAAAAGTTTCTGTACAGCAAAAGACACCATCAATAGAACAAAAAGGATCCCTACAGTATGGGAGAATATATTTGAAAATGACACATCCAATAAAGGCTTGACGTCCAGAATATATAAAGAGCTCACACGCCTCAACAAACAAAAAACAAATAACCCAATTAAGAAATGGGCAGAGGAACTGAACAGACAGTTCTCCAAAAAAGAAATACAGATGGCCAACAGACACATGAAAAGATGCTCCACATCGCTAATTATCAGAGAAATGCAAATTAAAACTACAATGAGGTATCACCTCACACCAGTAAGGATGGCTGCCATCCAAAAGACAAACAACAACAAATGTTGGCGAGGCTGTGGAGAAAGGGGAACCCTCCTACACTGCTGGTGGGAATGTAAGTTAGTTCAACCATTGTGGAAAGCAGTATGGAGATACATCAAAATGCTCAAAACAGACTTATCATTTGACCCAGGAATTGCACTCCTAGGAGTTTACCCTAAGAAGGCAGCAATCAAGTATGAGAAAGATCAGTGCACCCCTATGTTTATCGCAGCACTATTTACAATAGCCAAGAATTGGAAGCAACCTAAATGTCCATCAATAGATGAATGGATAAAGAAGATGTGGTACATATACACAATGGAAAACTACTCAGCCATAAGAAAAGGGCAAATCCTACCATTTGCAGCAACATGGATGGAGCTGGAGGGTATTATGCTCAGTGAAACAAGCCAAGCAGAGAAAGAGAAATACCAAATGATTTCACTTATCTGTGGAATATAAGAACAAAGGAAAAACTGAAGGAACAAAACAGCACCAGAATCACAGAACTCAAGAATGGACTAACAGGTACCAAAGGGAAAGGGACTGGGGAGAATGGGTGGGTAAGGAGGGATAAGGTGGGGGGAGAAGTAGGGGGGTATTAAGATTAACATGCATGGGGGGGTAGGAGAAAAGGGAGGGCTGTAAAACACAGAGAAGGCATGTAGTGATTCTACAACATTTTGCTATGCTGATGGACAGTGACTGTAAAGGGGTTTATAGGGGAGACCCGGTATAGGGTAGAGCCTAGTAAACATAATATTCATCATGTAAGTGTAGATTAGTGATACCAAAAACAAAACAAAACAAAACAAAACAAGAAGGGCAGTTCCTGTGTGGTAACCTCCAATGAGTTCTACACAAGGGTATAAAGGGCATATAAAAGTGTAGGCAAAGGGTCTGTTTGTGTTTATACAGAAGAACAAAGCCTAATTGGGCTACCCCAAAAATGAACTAAGATACGATATGAAAGAGAACTTCCAACATCAGCACTCTCTGGAAGACTCATGCCAGAAGATGATCATCAAAAAACCCCAACAAAGATCCACGCACTGCTACAGCTGTAGATGCACTCATTCCACCACTCCTGGACTTGCCATGGGAATGAAGGAGATATCTAAGCTGGCCTGTGCATACAGTAAAACAACAAATTTGACTGGATCTATACTGTTGGAACTCAACCAAGAATTAGGAGAAGTGCAAATTGTAGTGCTCCAAAATCTTACAACTACAGACTATTTACTGTTAAAAGAACATAAGGCATGTGAACATTCCCCAGGAATGGGTTGTTTTAATTTGTCTGATTTCTCTCAGACTGTTCAAGTTCAGTTGGACAATATCCACCATATCATAGATAAGTTTTCACAAATGCCTAAGGTGCCTACCTGGTTTTCTTGGTTTCACTGGAGATGGCTCGTAATTACAGATATGCTTTGGTTATGTAACTATACTCCTATTATGTTAATGTGTGTGCGCAATTTAAGTAGTAGCTTAAAACCTATACATGCTGAAGTTACTCTACAAGAAGATATGTCAAAGAAATAATCAATCTTCCCATGTTTTCTTCCGCCTGCTACTTCTATAACTTTTCTTCTTCCTTCCTAATTACAACCCTTAAATAGAATTCGTGCCTCATATCAAATTTACCGAGTATCACAATTCTTCCAAGTGGTAAAGATACCTCAAGACAAATGCTGGGCATAGAAGCTACAGGGCATAAATATGCAAAGAAATAAAAGCTAACCATTTCAAACAATAAGGCTTCTCTCTCACTTACCAACTTTACATTTCCCTGTATGGCCCCGGAAGATGACTGGTTAGCCAGAGAGGGTAAGATTCCTCAAGGGAGGAACAACCTAAGACAGACACAGTCACAGGGGGGTCATCAGGTGAGAAATTGGGGATCAACAGAGGTGAGGCTTAGAACCTCACCCCCCCGTTCTGAGAGAAATCTTCTGCATACGTGGATGTTTTATTGCCCTTGTCTAGCTTGGATTAACACATAGTCTACAGGCACACACCTGATCATCTACATTTGCTCTCTTACAACACTAAACTATGTTTTCTACCTTTATCTTGTATCTACCTACCACTTCAGCATCTTTTTAAAAATAATAATAATAAAGAGAGAAATGTGGTATCCACATATAAATCAAGTATAAAAACCAAATGAGTATTCATATTTGAACTGACTGTTTATAGTTCATAATGCATGAGCAAAACCGAAAGTTTCTGTGATGACTGCCCTTGTACTGTTCACTATGTAACTGATTCATTATGTAAGAATTTGTTCTCCATGTAAGAACTTGTTTGTTGTGCCTCAGAAGATTGGAGACTGATGAAAATTAGGCTTGGGGTGGAGTAATGATTGTGCATTGAGCATTGACTCCCCTATACAGAATTTTATTGTCGTTAACAACCATTTGATCAATAAATATGAGAGATGCCCTCACAAAAAAAAAAAAAAAGGACAGACTTCCAATGGTAAAATAAATAAGTAACCGGGATGTAATGTATAGCATAAGGAATATAGTCAAGTTATTGTAACAGCTTGGTAGGGTGATAGCTGGAACCTAGAATTATGTGTATAAATGTTTTATCACTGTGTTGTACACTTGAAACTAATGTAATGTAATACTGTGCATCAACTACCCTTCAATAAAAAATAATTATCTAAAAAAAAAAAGATCATACTGTATTTTAATGTAGTTGAGAAAAAATAATTTAAACACTGTGTAAGCATGTCCTACAACTGCCATAACCAAAGACCACAAACTGTGTGGTGTGGCTTAACACAACAGAAATTTATTGTTGTGTAGTTCTGGAGGCTTGAAGTTGAAAATCAAAGCATCAGGAGGATTGGTTGCTTCTGAGAGCTCTGAGGGAGAATCTCTTCATTCGTAGCTTTTACTTCTGGTGCTCGCTGACAATCTATGGCATTTTGTGGCTTGTGGATGCATCACTCCAATCTCTGTCCATCCTCATGCAGCCTTCTCCCTTGCTGTCTTCACACGGCCTTTCCCTTTTCTGTCTTCTCATCTTATAAGGATACCAGTTATACTGGATCGGGGCCCACCCTAATGGTTTCGTCTTAACCTCACTGCATCTACAACGATCCTATTTGCAAATAAGGTCACATTACAGGTACTGGAGACTAGAACTTCAACACATCTTTTGAAGAGGCACAATTCAACTCTGTTACAGGTTATAACAGACTAAGTTATATCAATTGATTCTCCTATCTGGTGTTTTTAATATTCAGTATTAGGAACAAAGTAGGTACTAAATATATACTCATTGACTGATTAAACTATTCAATCTATATAGCTGTCTCCTTTAATTTGAAAGACCTTTAGGGATAGAGTTTATAATCTTACTTGAATTTATGCCCTAATGTTTAAGTAAAGGAGTACTTCTTTCTAATCAAAAGCTTTGCATTTGTGTTCTTTGCCAAATAACTGGCTGATGGATTGTTTGCTGAATTGATCCAATCAGTCATTTAAGAGGAACCTTGTTAGCTGGTCAACTCAGTCAAAATGATCTTGAAGTTTGCCATGCTGATTCGGCCTCTTTTAAAACAATTTAAGCTCATTTCCTCTTGCTTTGTCTTCTGTGAAGATGGAGAATGTTCTTCTTATAATACCCCTTTATCTTTCTAATATCACAGCAAAACACTCCCAAGTTCTGTAGCCTATATCATCAACTTGCCATCAAATGACAGATTGGTCTCTTTAAGGCATAGTGTTGTAATAGGGGCTCAGCCTTGAACTCTGTTGCTGGCAGTTTGGACATGTGGCCTTAGCAGTAGTTAGATCAGGCTTGCTGAGTGGGAGTTCATTCTTCAAGACCCATGCATAGACTCTGTCCTTGCTGTAGTACTGTGGCTACTCCATTCACAAGCCCATTGTTACAGCACTGGAGTAACGGAGGACAACAGCTTTCCAAGATCAAACTACTGAGTCATTCTGCCTACTTGACTGGTACCTCTCCTTCATGGTAGATATTTGCTGTTCAATACTAATTGTGCTGTAAAGAGCAGTCCATTTCAACTTTAACCCACATAGAAAGCCAATTCATCCCTAAATTATGCTGACCTTTATCCTTCTTCCTCATCTGGTAATAAGAAACTCCCGATGGCCATACACGGTGAATGACATGAAGGCCTGGGCTACCTGCTTTTGAAGCTTTGCTGCAACTTTTGGCCCCAATCTGTCCTGATCCCACATCAACATTACTAATGAATTACATTGTGCCTTCCCAACATTATAACATGGTGTTTCTGACAGAACACAGCACATAACAGTCAGTTCTGACCACATGGTTATATGAGTTTCCATGATCACATACTTCCTCTCACCAGGGCCCGGTAGCATGACAGAAGCTGTGTTTAAAATGGAGTATGGTTCTTCACAGCAGATGCCATGGCCTTACTCCAAAATCTTAGGAGTCTAGATTATGATTTTTCTATCAGTGCTTGTCTTAAATTCCAGGGTCCTTCCCCATCACATATACCTTTAATACCACAGGACCTGCAAGGTTATATGATCCATGTGGCAAGACAGCTTGCTGTGTAGCCTAGACCTGCTGTAGAATTCTCTCCTGCTCTGACCCCACTTGGTAAATGGATCAGAGCAATATTCTCATGTATAAAATATGCTTCCCCCAGAATGCAAAAAGGTCTAGCAAGTATTCAAGAAAATAAAAATGTTGTACATTTCACTGATAGAGATTTAGCTTTGAGCCATGAGCATCCAACACTCTGAGAAGTTAGGGAAGGTTTTCTTAAAGCCTAAAATTATTCAATAGTTCTATTTTTCCCAGATCATAAAGCTGTTAGCCTTCTCTAGTACACACTGACTGCCCTACTTTTATTCTAAACACACACACACATAAGTTATTTGGTTTTTTTTCCAATTAGTATATTATTAAATTTACTAATTTGCTCAAAAGTTTTGCATATGTTCCATCCCTTTGTGTTTAGCTTATTTTAGTATGTGATTGTTGCAATCTCTCTTAGTCTTTGGATGTCTGAAATGTCTTTATTTTGGCCTCAGTATTCAATGATAATTCAATTAGGTATAAAATTCTAGGTTGGCAATTATTTTCCTTTGACTCATTATATCGATGAATCTCTCTGATACACACAGTTTCTGAGAGTTTGCTCTCCACCCAATTATTCTTTTTTTCATTTGCTACAATGTACTCTTTTTCCTTCTGGAACTGTTATAAGATATACAGGAACCTGCCAGTGTATTTTCCAAGTATCTTAAATGCTCTTTCTTATACATATTTTTCAACTCTAACTCTGTTACTTTCTGGGTGAACTATTTACTACCCTTTTTCAATTTACTAATTTCTCTTTGCCTTTGTCTAATCTAGAGTGTATTTCATCTTTATAGTTGTTCATTTCACTGGCTGTATTTATTTTCAGGATTTTTAATTAATTCTTTTTAATATCCAGCTCTTTTCTGTTTCATTTCATCCTGGGTTTTATTTCATTATTTCTTTGTTCTTTATGGATATTATTCCTTCATTCATCTCCCTGAACATCATAAACATATTTATTTTAAAGTACTTGTCAAGTTGTTCTACTACATTAATATTTAAGCATTCAATTCATATACATTTTTATTTTCTTGACTACTTTCTAAATACTAGCAGTTTTTCTCCCCATGATTTTAGGAATTATCAATTATACCCAGGATTTCCTCCTCTGTTTATTCCTCCATGCCTATTTTGTGATGATTGTAGCTTGTCCCCCAGGTTTTCATATCAAAGTTATATCTTACAGTGAGTATCAGATGTTATATAACAGACATCAAGAACTTTACAATCACCGTCACAAAGTCATCTTGGGGCTTGGTTCCATTTCTGAACACAAGGCTGTGTTTGCTTCTTCTGTCTCACATGGCTTCATATAACCCATATTTTTACCCACTTTCACAAAAAGGGATCCCCTAATCCAGTCCCTGTTTTCATTAGTAAGCTCGGCTCTTCTCTACAACCTCATAGGAACCAATTTACCTCACAAACATGAACTGGGTGTTATGCCCTGCAACAGGCAGGCCTTGTCCTTCATCTGCATCTCCACTGACACCAAGCACTTCTATTCTGTATCTGTTCCACAGAGATGTTTATTTTGTTTCATTTTATTGTTTTTGGCACAGCTATATCTTTCCAAATTTTCACCTTTAAAATTTTACCTATGATTATTTTAAATTTTAAACAGAAGTGTACTTCAAAGTATAAATTTATTAGGCCATCTTGTATGAAACTCAATAAACATTTGTTTTCAAATATTTGTTGAATGAATAAATGAAACATTATTTGCATTGTTAGGAGTCTTTCTGAAACTTTGTGCTTCTCTTTCAACCTGGAATGAACTTTACCTCTTTTTCAAACTTACTCATTATTCAAATATTATCTCCCTTACAAAGATTTCCCTAATGACCAAATGCCCTACAAAAAATTAATTATTTTCACTGTTTTTTAATTGCATTTATTGCGAATCTCCTTTATAGTGTATTTCATATCATATAATAATTATCTTTACATCTGTCACCTCAGCTAATTGCTAAACTCCATCTTATTTTATATTGTTTAATCCTGCATTCTTTGTTACCTCACATAGTAGACTGCATTTTTATGCTTTCAGATATTTGTAAGATGAATTACATGAACCATAGACCAAAAGAATATACAATATTAATCACTAGACTTTCTCTATTCTAACACACTCTATAAGATGTGAAAATATTTTACAATAATCAAAGCAGTGTTAGACCCATTTTATGTGTTACATCAGTATGTTAGGAAAAATGTATGATTTCAATTCTACAATGACTAATACAACCTTTAAAAGCATGAAAAAAACTTCCTGTGCAACTTTAGCAACCTTGGCCTAGATTCCTAAAGGAAAAGGACTATGTCTTAAATGTCCTTTTATCTCTAATGCCTGGTATGGCAACTGGCACAAAGTAAACCTTCTATGGATGCAAAAGTTTTTATTGCCTATTGTGAATAAATTGTCTTACTGTTACTTGTACATTAATAGAACAATATAATAACATCCACTATTAATAGAGATCTTCTATGTGCCATACTCTGTTAGCTATTTGAATTCAGAATCATGTTTAATTCTTTAAACAATCAAGAAAAATATTTAATAATGAAAAATATTAAATAATTTTAAAAAACGTACAAATTAAAATTAAAATCCCAATGGTATACCACTGTACACTGACTGGAATGGCTAAAAATAAATAATATAAAATATATATATTAAATAATCACATTTCATAGATAAACTTAAGTTCAAAGAAATTAAATAACTTTTCTGAAGTTATCTAGTGAGTTGCAGCAACACTAAGATCTGAACACCAGTGAGTCTAACTTCCAACCTCTCCACATTGTATCTCTAAACATTGC